>NW_006297386.1:119243-126527 GCF_000327345.1 Myotis davidii | reverse complement strand
GCTTGGTGAGGAAGGGTAGGGGTTAGACAAGGCCAGGCATTAAGGCAGAAGAAACGGCCTGTGCCAAGGTGCAGAGAAGAGCCCAGAGTTAGAAGGCTGGCTGGCAGTTCCATCAAGAATGGAAGGTGAGCCTGGCCGGCATGGCTCAGCGGTTGAGCATTGACCTATGAACCAGAAGGTCATGGTTTGATTCCTGGTCAGGGAACATGCCCTGGTTGAAGGCTTGATCCCCAGTATGAGGTGTGCAGGAGGCAGCCAATCAATGATTCTCTCATCATTGATGTTACTATCTCTTTTCCCTGCTCCCTTCCTCCCTGAAATCAATAAAAAAAATTTTTTTAAATTATCCTATTTATCCCAGATATTACATGCCAATTCAAATCTTAATAATTGTAAGGTGACAAATACCAAACCATTAGCAGTTTTGTGACAGCGGAAGCCCTCTTAATCAGAATCCTTTCGCTCTGTTTATTATTCTGCTTGAGGGACGTGCATCTTGAGTCCCAGCAATAGGGTCTGGCCACAGATGAAATTTCTCACCTTCATCACACAGCCCCTGAATACCTTGTGGGAATATCTATGATTTGGTGAAACTATGGGGCTTTGCTAGGGGCTTTAAAAATATAGTACAGCCCTGACCGGTTTGGCTCAGTGGATAGAGCGTCGGCCTGCGGACTCAAGTGTCCCAGGTTCGATTCTGGTCAAGGGCATGTACCTGGGTTGCAGGCACATCCCAGTGGGGAGTGTGCAGGAGGCAGATATATATATATAGTACCAATCATTGCCTATTTGGAATTATTCTTCTAGTCTTCTGAAGATCCTTCCTGGGAATCTGGGGCTAGGGTGTATTTCCCCCTTTTTCTTTAGCTAATGAGGAAAGAGGAAAGAAGAAATAGAGGGAGAGAGGCCCAACTCCTAGGTTATGGTGATTTTAAAAATATGTCCATGAATTCTTTCAGGTGCTCCCCCCTTCAAAAGTAAAGCCCAATTTTCTTCCCTTTGCGTGTGGGCTGGACTTAGTGACTTGCTTCTAACAAATAAAATGAAATGAAAGTGACAGTATGTGACTTCCGAGACCAAGTCTTTTGTGAATATTTCTCTCTTTTTTGAGCGTGGCTAGAGAGAGGTCTGGTTCCTGAGTAGGGGCTGCTGGGGATTGAGAAAATGAAAGAAAGAGACAAACACAAAGATGGAAGGAAAAAGCTAGGGCTGGGTGGGACCACTGTCCTCTGATGGAGAGACAGGGACCCAGAGCCAAAACAGTGTGTTTATTTTATACAGCAAAAACCAGGAAGTTTTACTAAAAGTCAAGACAAGGGAGATTATGTGCATTCTTGGGTGGGCCTGAGTCGTATTCATTCCTGGTGCTTGGCTGGATTTAAATAACAAAATCTACCCCCTGGCACCTGGGCTGAAGGTCTAGCTGACAACACTCCTACCTCTGGCAAAGCATGTTTCCAGGACATGGTTTTGCCAATGCCACTGGCTTCAGCTGACAGTAATTAAAGAAAAGCCCATGTGCCTCCCCAGGCTCTCTCTACAGTCTTTAAAAGATACTGAGCTTTCATCTTGGTTGTTTTGTTTTTCACTTTTTATTGAATCACTTGTTTTGGAGACACCAGCTGCCATACTGTGAGCTGCCCCATAGAGAGATCCATGGGGTAAAGAGCTGAGGAGGCCTCTGGCCAATGGCCAGCAAGGAACTGAGACTGCCAACAGCTATGTGGGTGAGCCATCTTGGAGTCAGATTCTCCAGCTCTAATCAAGCCCTGAGATGATTGTGGTCCCAGTTGAGAGCAGGACTGAAACCTCATGAGAAACCCTGAGCCAGAATCATCCATCTAAGTTACTCTCTGACCCTTAGAAACTGTGAGATATATATGTTTGTTGTTTGAAGCTGCTAAAGTTTAGGGTAATGTATTATGTAGCAAGAGATAACTTATACATGACTAGTAACAGTTGCCAACACGTTCAGATGGCATTGAATCTTAATTTGGAGTCAAAGGAAGATAATCACTACATTGCAATATAGCAATTTCATTTATAGAAATCTGTTCCAGGAACTTTCGCCTATATCATTACGAATTTATACACAAAGTTATCAGGGATTATTACCTTGCATTAAAATGTTCAGCAATAAGGAATTGTTAAATAAATTATGGTCTGTCAAGTTCAAGTAATTTTAAATGACTTTTAACAATAAGTTGAAAGACTTTGAAATGATACAAACAACAACAGAATATAAAATTGCATATATAATGCACATACAACTATTCATTAAAAACTAGTAAGAAAGTCTTAGCTTAACTCATGAGATAGAAATGATGCCTTTAGTGTCTGTGAGCATCTAATAACTGCAGCCACTGTAATTCATTTTCATGGGCATGTATAACATATCTTTTGAGGACTCACAGAAATACTAAAGAAAAGGGAACTTTATACAGAACTGGGATTCTTGCATCACCAGACACTGACTGTGCTGGATTTAGAAGTTGGTATGGCTTCATTCACACCCGCTTGCTGGTGAAATTCATCAACGTTAAAAAATTATAATGAGCAATACAATTCACTGATCTTTTTTTATGGGCCAAATTCTGAGCTAGGAACTTTTACAATATCTCAATTAATTCTAGCATAAAAATGATTCCTAAACCAGAACTGAGATTTAGACATGGCTGTCAGATGCTGCTACATGATACCCTGTGCCACTCCAGCATGGCCAAGGGTGAACCTGAGGAGGGGTAGTGAAGGATTGAAGAAAAGACAGACAAGAGAATGCAGCTGGGGCTTGGTGGACCTCCTGTGCCTGGATGAGGACACAAAATACCCAGCTTGCAAGCTGATGCTTTATTTTATAGTCTGATTAAAACAAGGGTAGATTAACATGTATATAAATGTTCTTGTTTTTGGCAACACTTGCTGCACCTCCCACAGCCCATTAGCTACTTAGGAAGGAATTAAGGAGGGCTACAAGGTCAGGCTTAATTATGCTAGGAGAGCTCTGCCCTCCAGGCTGGGACTTGTTTGTGGCCCTGCCACAGGTCATGCCAAGGCTTGACCCTAGAGCTGCTCCCTATAATACCCCTTCCACTGTTTCTATTCATATTAAACGAATCTACATATTAGCAGAAGGAAGAATTCTAGAAGCCAGTGTGACCACAGAGGCAGAGATTGGAGTAATCCAGCCACAGGCCAAGAATGTCAGCTGCCACCAGAAGCTCCAAGAAGCAGGGAATAAATTCTCCCCTAGAGCCTCAGAAGGAGGTGGCTGACTTTAGCCGAGTGATATTGATTTTGGATCTCTGGCCTCCAGAACTGTGAGAGAATACATTTCTTTTGTTTTAAGCCACCAAGTTAGTGGTAATTTGTTATAGCATTCCTATGAAACCAACACACTAGCATTTTCTTGAGGATTTTATGTCTTCATAAGGCATATTGATTTGTCATTTTCTTGAGGTATCTTTGTCTGATTTTGGTACCAGGCCATAATCATAATACTGGCCATAAAACCCACATACCTGAACTTATGCCCATAAAATTTATATTCTCTCCTGTTCCTAGCCAAAGCCAGTCCTTTCACCTAAGATTAGACTGCCTCCCTGTAGTCTACTCAAGGAAATTGCTTCAGCAATTCTTTCTTCTGCATCATTAATTTCTCCCTTTCTACTTTCCATTGCTACCACATAGAGATGCTATTATTTCCCATCTCTTGATTTAAAAATAAAATAAAAACCTCTTTTGACCTCACTTAACCCTTCAACTATTGCCTCTTTGTTTTTTTTGTTTTTTGTTTTTTGTTTTTTTTTGCCTCTTTCCTTTTGGTTCCTTACACAGCTCTTTATTTAGTTGCCTATACTCACAATCTCTACATGCCCTCATCCCATTCCCTCTTAAATCCACTCCAGTCAGGGTTTTATCATCACCAACCAATGGACCTGCTTTCTTTAAGATCACTAGTGACTCTACATTGCTAAACATCATGGTTTCTTTTTATATTATCATCATAGCAATTGATATAATTGATGACTTTTCCCTCCTTCCACACTTTCATGAGACAGAATGGTAGCTACCACACAGGCTACATCTATCTCAGTATCTTTTGCTGTGCCCTTTTCATTGTCTTAACCTCTATATAGTAGTGGGCCCAGGACTCAGATTGTGAACTTTTCCATCAACGTTTTCATTGTAGCTAATATACAGTTTTTTCTCTTTTCTATATACCTTCCCTGACTACATGTCATCTAGCATTAGGACTTTGAATACTATCTATATGCTGATGATTCCAAAGTTATATTTCTATTCAAAACTCTCCCATGAGCTCCAGTCCAATGTATTTAATAGCCCACTTTTATATCTCTTTGGATGTCTAATAGGTGTTTCCTACATGACATTGTGTATAAAACAGAATTCCTAATTCTGCCCCCAAACTGGTGCTTTTATATACTCTTTTCCATCTCGGTTAATAGCAGCTCCCTCTTACTAATGGTCAGGTCAAAGATCTTGCTGTCACTCATCTCTTTTTTTTACTCCCCTTATCTGGTCTGTCAGCAAATCCTGTTAGCTATACCAGTGGTTGGCAAACTCATTCGTCAACAGAGCCAGATATCAACAGTACAACGATTGAAATTTCTTTTGAGAGCCAAATTTTTTAAACTTAAACTATATAGGTAGGGACATTGTTATTAATTAGGGTACTCCTAAGCTGGCCTTTACTAAAAACGTCCTCAATCTGATTGAGGTACGTTCACTGAGGTCAACCCCTTCCAACTCTCCCATCCACACTCTTCTTGTATACTTGTTTCATCTATCTCCTTTGTTCATCCTCTCTATAGGTCGGAACCATCTCAACATACCTTTCTCAATCCTCGACACTACATCTTCTTTCACTCCACAATGTTCCCTAAAATTAATTTAATAAATTTTACTTAAAGTTTTAAGTCAACTTCGCACTGTACGTGCGCGCCCGCACGTGGTATTTTGTGGAAGAGTCACACTCAAGGGGACAAAGAGCCCCTTAGAGCTTGAGACAACCAGTTGTCAGCTCTAACCAAAATTGTACTGTAACACTACAAAGAATACAAAATGCTTTATTATCATAAGGTTGCAATTATTATGTACAAAAGTATGTGTGGGAAGAGACTGGAAAAGTAATATGAAATGCAATTCACTGACATTTACTGAGCACATACAGTGACCTACACTCTGTTCTGGATGTGATTACAAACAAGGAACAGCCCCTTTCTTGGAGGAGTCCACAGTCTCGTAGCATTTACTCAGATTGCTGTAATCTCCTTTGATAAGAAACTGTGGTGCCACTTGCTCTGTCCTCAACTTGGAAGACACTAGTGTGCAACATGAGTCAAGCTTTTGGGGTTTCTGTGGCCCATTAGTGTTTATTAGCTTCTAGGGGATTACCATGGAGAATGTCAACTTTATTATTAGTGGGAACTAAGGTTGTTATTGGGGTGGCAAGGAGAGGGAGTTTTTGGTATGTAAGAAGCAGATGTCCTCATATGGTTACCAAAAAATCAGTGTTGCTGTTTCTGAAGCACAGTAACTGCAAAGGTCCTATGCAGAGAGCTAGTGTACAGGCAAACTGACCACTAGACCTGTAGTTTTGGGATGGTTCTTGGAGTCTGGCCCCCTTCTTCGGGCACTGCATTGATATTTGTTTATAGCCATCTTTTCCCATATCAAAGAGGAGCACAGCCTTTTCTCCTAAAAGCAGTCCCAGGAAGGGCTGGGCCATTCGGTACTTCACAAGCAAAGAGATTTAAAGTTTCCAGCGCTGGTCCTAGGACCCAAACCCTAAAGGCTTATTCTGTCTCTTTCAGAAAGGGTCAAGACGTGAGAAGCACAAAGGTCTTTTTTTGCACAAATTGCTTTCCCTTCTCATTTTGCGTCTGGATGTATTAGTCTCCACTTATGGCAGACAAGAAAATTCCCTACTTCTAGATACAGGCTTGCAAAAGTGGTGAATGATTGTTAGGTCAGTAATCAAGATGTTTAAATGATGCCCCTGGGGCTCTTTCTCTTTTCTCTCTGTCTATCGTGGTCCTGCTTTCTTCTATGTGAACATCAGCCTGCCAGCCCATTTCAGAACAGCAAATCCCCAACCTCCTTCCCTTATCCAGCTCTGAGGATTCAGGTTTATAAGGCCCAAGTACCCAAAACCTCAGCAAGAGAAAGATCCTTTCTTTCCAAAGGTCTCTGGGTAGGACTCCGATGGGCTCTGCGTGATCATATGCCTGTCCCTAGACCACAGCTGTGTTCAGGAAGATGAAGTACCTAGATTGACCAGCTTGGGTTACACACCTTCTGTTACAATGCAGAGGATGTGAGTGAAAGCCCCACCAGGTAAGGTAAGAAACAACTCCTAAAAGGGAAAGATTTTTAGCAGACAAAACATTAACAAACAAACAAACAAAAAGCACCAAAAATCCCAAACCAAACAAACATGAAAAAACTAGAATAGGTGTTTACTAGCTAGGGGGGAATAGTAGGGTTGACCTCCAGGTTTTTGCTGCTAGGTGACTGGTGATGTTAATAGAAAATGCAGAGGTAGAAGCAGTTTGAGCCCATATTGAGAGTTGAGTTGTTAAAATGTTGAATTGAGGGTGACATTCGAATGAGATAATATCTTGGAAGCTATGAGTCACAGGAGCATAGCAGAAAGATATACGTTTAAAATATAATTTTAAATATAAAATTGATTCATGTTAGGGTGCATCAGGGTATGCAGTGGGAAACCCACTACAATTCTTTATTTTTTAAAATACATTTTTATTGATTTCAGAGAGAAAAGGAGAGGGAGAGATAGAAGCGTCAATGAGAGAGAATCATTGGTTGGCTGCCTCAGGCATGCCCCCTACTGGGGATCAAGCCTGCAACCTGGGCATGCACCCTTGACCAGAATCAAAACTGGAACCCTTCAAACCAGCAAGGGCCCAAGTATAATTCTTAAATGGGTAAGTTCTTTAGATCAATAATCTATATTGCCTATTTTAGAAATCTTCTAACAATATCAAGCCCCCATTCCACAACCTTCTCTCCCCTCCCCCCGCCCCGCGAAGCTGCACTTCCTTCCAGTCATCTCTGGACTTCACTGCTAGGTTTGAGTTTGGAGTCCAGGAGATACAGCTACGGACTACAATTCCCAGCGAGCTCCGCAAATGGGCGGGGCGTGTCCGGGGGCGGGGTCAGGTACAGCCACCCGGAGAGCGTTGGGGCGGGGAGATCCGGCGGCGCCGAGCTGAGGTGGTGAGAGAAGAGCTTGTGGAGAAG
>NW_006297386.1:104564-118573 GCF_000327345.1 Myotis davidii | reverse complement strand
TGGGGGCGCTCGCTCCTGGAAGGGGTGTGCGGGATCCGGGGTGTCTGCGCCCCCGGTTGAGAGCCCTGGGAGAACTGGCTCCGGCTCATTCCTTGTTCTGTAGCTGCCAATAGTCATGACCTGGGACAGTTCCCCACCCGCCCGTGAGAATGCCCCCCCACTAAATGGGGACATTTTCTCTTAACCGTTCCGCTGCCCCGGCCGACCTCCCTGGGGAAAGGAGGCCACTCCGGTGAAACGTCTGCGGCAATCGGTGAACTCCAGGCAGAGGCCACGGGGTGCCACTGTTGCTCGCGTCTGATGGCCACTGGGTGCTGCTGATCGATTGGGGAGGCGGCGGGTTCCTGAATGGAGGCGGGCGGACAGGCTTTCTCATTCTCAGCTCAGCCTGGAGAACCTTCCCTGACCTTTGAAAAATGCTCAGAGCTATCTGCCTGTGAGTCAGCACAACCTAGGGCTCCCTGCATTGGTTGGTAGGTGAGAGTGGGAAAGCCCACCGCTGGCTGTTTTATATGCTCGTAAATGGTTTTACCATCCATACCTTTGGAACCTGGGCTGCCCTGAGGACAGTTTTATTGTTCATCACATAGGGACGTTGCCATATGCCATAATGGTTAGGAGTTACAAGCTGATGTCATTCATAAAAGATGGGAGGTAGGAGCCTGTGCCAAGAATACATTTAACACATAGCAACTTCAACCTAATTATATTTGAATGTGTTATTGTGGAGAGTAAATTATGTTGGGTCTTGGTTTTTAAAGAGATGGCTGTTTTTGAAGCATGTTAATTACCCACATTTATATACAGGTATACATTGACTAATTTCTTTAATGTCTTAATCCGAAGGAAGCCTGGGTGGAGAGAGGTAAATAGGATCTGGCGCTCAGAAGATAACAGTAACATAACAGGAAGTGTGCAAAGGAGAGATAGGGATTTAGTTCAATTCAGCAAACATCTACTGAGCCCTAATTTCTGCTGTATACAGCCAAGGGAATAATACCAGGGTGAATGTGACATGGTTCTTTCCTTGTCAAGTCCGCAGGCCCACGTTTGAAAATTTTTACCTCCTTACAAAGGGTATACACTGAAAAATAAGGGCTGAGATGAAGTGCATTCAGGCAGCAGTGATGCAGTAAAATCCTATTTTTGTGAAATGAACTAGAAATCAAAATTACAGGTTGAGCCCCGGCCGGTGGGCCTCAGTTTGTTGGGCATCCTCCTGTGCACTGAAAGGTTGCCTGTTCCCCTGTCAGAGCACATGCCCAGGTTGCAGCTCACACTGTTTCTACCCTGGCATTTTCTCATAACACCATCAGCCACCTAGGGGCAAAACCCTGGAGGTCAAACTCATTGTTCCTGCCCTAGCTAGTAAACACCTTTTCTAGTTTCTTTCATGTGTGTTTGTTTGTTTTTGTTGATCTACCCTGGAGTCAAAGTGTAAGAATGTATTAATTGCAAATTTGGGTAAATCATCTAATCTTGTCTCTGTGCCTCTGTGTCATCATCTCCAGAATGGATTTACTTAGTAGGTGTATCTCATGGGCTTGCTGAGGGAATTAAGTGAGATAAAGTATACGCAACCCTTAGAACAGTGCCTGGCAAATGTATAGTGTGTGATCTATCCTTGACATTATCCCCTTGTATTGAAGGTTTCTACAATCTTCATCTCTTCCATGGGCCAGTTTCCTTACTGGTAACATTGGAAAGTTATAATTATCTTCAAAGTTGTTTTTTTTTATTCTAACATTCTTTTGAGCCAAATTTGGCCTGGAGAGACCCCTGCTCTACTAAGTGAAAAGCTTCTTGTGAGCAGGTATTACCTTTCTCACTCTGGTACGCTTCATGTACAGAACCTCAATTAAATGTGCTGGTTTTAATTTAATTCACTTACTCTGAAGCTGCAGTTGGAATTTGGAGCAGCCTCCCTCTGCTTTCTTGCTTCAACAAATATTTACCCCAGGAAGGAAATCTGCCTGATTTGTGTTTTTCAGGAGATTATTTGTTCAAAATAATGATTTGACTCAGTTGAGGCATTAGTTTCCTGGCCTGCTCAGAATCAAAGCTAGCAATATTTGATTTGATTTGATTGATTTTCAGAGAGGAAGGGAGAGGGAGAGAGAGAGAAACATCAATGATGAGAGAATCATTGATCAGGTGCCTCCTGCACGCCCCACACGGGGGATCAGAGCCCACAACCCTGACTGGGAATTGAACCTTGACCTCCTGGTTCATAGGCTGATGCTCAATCACTGAGCCACGCCAGCCAGGCTAAGCTAGCAATATTTTAAAAGCTACTAACTTGGATAGTAAGCAGTCAAGAAAAATACTGAGATAATTTTATTTGCATTTAGTAAAAAGCTACTGTTAGAGCTGAGTTTGTAAAAGCTTGATTTTCAAAAGTATAAGTAAACCTCAGAACAAATTGATTTTTAAAAATATTACCTTACATACTTGTGAAAAATAAGCATTTCTCGGTTGTGGACTTATGACTAATGAAAGGCCTAATTGTGTTCTCTTTAAAATGGCAGTGTATGATTTGAAATAACTTTAATGGGCACCATTGTTGATATTCCTGTTTATCCTGTTAGATGTAATATGATTTCATGTGAGAATAAAGCCATTGGCTTTTAGACTTTGACATTTACTCTAAATTTGATTTTAAATTTTGTTAGGCCTCTTTGTTCACTTGCTCATTCTTTCTCCTTTGCCCTTCCTCATCTGATTCCACTATATCCGTGGTCGGTAAACCGCGGCTCGGGAGCCACAAGCGGCTCTTTGGTGCCTTGGGTGTGGCTCTCCCACAAAATACCACGTGTGGGTGGGCACGTACAGTGCGATTGAAACTTTGTGGCCCATGTGCAGAAGTCAGCATTTTGTGGAAGAGCCACACTCAAGGGGCCAAAGAGCCACATGTGGCTGCCGAGCCGCAGTTTGCCGACCACTGCATATCAAAGGAAATTATCTACTTACTTAGACCCTTTAATAATAGATGATGATCCTTGGATTTTAAGTGTACATATTGGATGCTATTTTCATATCCCCAGTGCCATTGCCTTATATTATCCATACAAATTAGACATTTGGACCTTTGATGGTCTGAAAGCAGAACTCCAGTTTTCCTTCCAACAGAGTCAGTGTGAGGATTAAATGAGACTGTAGATTTTTTTTAAAATTACCATTTCTATTTTATTATTTTGAATAGGGAACATTTATTTAATGTTTATTCTGAGTTCTGGTTTATAGTTAATCCTGTAAGAACCATTTGAGGTAATTATTATCATCACCTCCATTTTACTGAAAATTGAGTCTTTTGGGAGATTATTGATGTTGTATAGGGTCATGTAGCTAGCATATGGTGGAGCCAGGATTTGAACCCCTTCCTTTAGAGCCCATACTCTCAACCATTTACTGTTTCATTCAACAAATATATATTAGCACCTGTTATATAGCAAGCACTGTAAAAATACTTTGCAAAAGATAAAGCATTGCCCTGACCGGTCTGGCTCAGTGAATAGAGTGTTGGCCTGCGGACTGAAGGGTCCCAGGTTCTATTCCAGTCAAGGGCATGTACCTTGGTTGCGGGCACATTCCCAGTAGGGGATGTGCAGGAGGCAGCTGATCGATGTTTCTCTCTCATCGATGTTTCTCTCTATCCCTCTCCCTTCCTCTCTGTAAAAAATCAATAAAAATATATTTTTAAAAAGATAAAGCATTATAGAAAGTAATTATTGCTTCCTCACTTCTCCTTCCTTAACGGCTTAAAGGAGTTGTGGTACTGTGGTACTGTGTTGGCCTCTGTCTCCATGATGGGCCCAGAATTTCTTAAGAAAATGGTCTGTGCATCCCCAGTGTCCAGACAAGTGCCTAGTGCCTGAAACAGACTATGACTAAGTACACATTTCATGACTGAAGGGCCCCGGGTTTGATTCTGGTCAAGGGCACGTGTACCTCGGTTGCAGGCTCCTCCTGGCGCAGGCCCTAGTCGGGGTGTGTGCAGGAGGCAACCAATCAATGAGTTTCTCTCACATCGATATTTCTCTGTCTTTCTCTCTTCCACTCTCTCTAAAAATCAATGGAAAAATATCCTCGGGTGAGGATTAAAATAATAATAATAATAATCAAAAAGATCACTGAATCCTGTGGTGTTGAATTTTCATACAGTAAAGAGCAGGATAATAAATGGCTTCAGTAATTTATTTCAGTTAGTGATGTAAATTATATGTCAAATGACCCATGTTTTTGCTTTCACTGTTCACTTTTAACTACTGGTATATTCTGTTACCATCTTAGCACCCTCCCTTCACCTTCTCTATTTAAAAAATTCACTAGGTTTTCATTGGTACTTTGTTATATACCTTTGACTGTGACATTTCTCCAATGAAAAACCTATTCCCGATTACTTCAGATTTTGAGATGGAGGAAGACGGGATCCTTATGTTCTGTCTTGCACAGAGTGACGTGAGTAGGTATGAGACACTTGACCCCTAGCCAGTGACTCATTGTGTTCATTAGGATTCCTTAGAAAAAAATTGGTGGGGAGGAAGGATAATTGACTTTACTCTACATTTAAATCCTCCTTCTGCAAATATTAAAGGGAATATATAAAATGAAATTAATAAATGAAATAAAGAGATGTCAGAAAATTTTCTTTAGTTTCTATTTTTTCACTCTTGGCAATTGAACACAGACATTTGAAACTTGTAGTTCCTCTTGAGAGAATGTTGAATAAAGGGAATAAAAGAAAAATATATGCATATGGCAACAACTAAGTCATTAAATTTACTATTAAAATTTTGTGGCTATAGTAATATTCACATTTGTTTCTAGCAGTGGGGATTTGTAAAGGTCCAGGAAACTAAAGTTCAATAGAGACTAGTTCACCTCTCCAGAATAGCTTTTTGATTTTAGTTATCATTCATTTAAAGTCTAAATGGGCAATTGTGTTAGCTGTGGTTAATAGAGCTGTTAAGCTACTAGTATACTCTCCTGAGCCAATAAGGTCCTGTTCTAATTGTTACCAAATGGATTGTAACCCAGTCTATTATGTTCAGATATTTGTATGTATACCCATTGTTAATTGGAGAAAAAAAAGAGTTGCACATTTTTGTTATTTTGAGCCCAGACTTATCATGTAGTCTCTTCTAAGCTTGAAATTTTCAGCCTCATGGCTTGGCTGAAAATCTTTTTCTTAGCAAGTATATTAAAATACTTTATAAAATATTTTAAATTTGGATGAGGAATAAGAAACAAGATCATTTTTGTTTTCTTTAGATTTGAGCTTCTAGAGCTAGTGTTTTGCTTAATATACCAGTATCCTTAAAAGTACCAAGTATCTTTATTTCCAATTTTATGAAACTATAATTTAGAGCTACATAAATGCTATTTATATAAGTAACAATATATGTTGTATGTAGTGTAAATATTTCTATGTATAAATATAAACAAATCTAGGACATTTACTTAGATATTTAAAAATACTGTTTAAAATATAAATAAATAAATAAAAGTACTGTTTATATTTAAAATACTGTATTTTTTAAATTTTATAGTACTTTGGATCTGTAACATTTTTAAAAAAATATATTTTATTGATTTTTTACAGAGAGGAAGGGAGAGAGATAGAGAGTTAGAAACATCTATTAGAGAGAAACATCTATCAGCTGCCTCCTGCACACCTCCGACTTGGAATGTGCCTGCAACCAAGGTACATGTCCTTGACCAGAATCGAACCTGGGACCTTTCAGTCCGCAGGCCAACGCTCTATCCACTGAGCCAAACCGGTTTCTGCTGTAACATTATTTTGATGATACAAAAACTATTCTAAAATTATGTAAGCTGTATTTTAGGGTTTTAGAGCTCCTTTTTATCTTTAATGATTTCTTTTAGTGATTTGGCTTTATTTATTTGTTCTTTTTAATATCTATACAGTGTGTGGGTTTCAACGGACCATGATGAAATTGAGAATGTGGCCAAGCAATTTGGTGCACAAGTTCATCGAAGAAGTTCTGAAGTTTCAAAAGACAGTTCTACCTCATTAGATGCCATCGTAGAATTTCTTAGTTATCACAATGGTATGAGTTTAATAGTATATTCAAAATTTTATGTAATTTATAACTTGCTTGTCAGTTCACAAGACTTGTTTTAACATTTGCATATAAGATTACTGTCTTGCAAAGAACTTTATTCTGATGTCCTTTTGTTTTGTCTTTTTAAAGAGGTTGACATTGTAGGTAATATTCAAGCTACTTCTCCATGTTTACATCCTACCGACCTTCAGAAAGTTGCAGAAATGATTCGAGAAGAAGGATATGATTCTGTTTTCTCTGTTGTGAGGCGCCATCAATTTCGATGGAGTGAAATTCAGAAAGGAGGTAATTTGTTATGTCACTATTTTAGCTCATTTTATGGAGAATCAGTTTTTCATATACAAATATTCTTTAGGAGTGAGGAGAGTAAAAAGGAGCAGTAAAATAAAACATGATTCTTAACCCTAGTAGGTAATGACATTTATAATCAGTTCTCAATCTTGTGATTACTGAGAGAAGACAGTGAGTCAAAAATTAATTCTTTGCTTTATTTTTATAAAGGAACATTTTAACCCTTTATTTGCCTTTTCAGATTGACGTAATTTTTCTAGATCAAGTACTTTTATGTTTGTTCTAGACATGTTTGATAATCTCCATATAAATCATATAGAATTATGGGAATAGATAGCATCCACCAAAGAGTTTTGGTGGACCTCAATAATGAATTGTGTAGTTACTTCCCAAAATATGTTACTCCTTTATGTAAGAAGAGTTCCATAGTGTTTAAGTAGAGCCTGATTTCTAGCCAGATAAATTAGCAAAATATGTAATAAAGAATAGAATCACCAACAAATAGGTAAATATAACATACTTAAGAAAGGCATTGTGATTTCTGTTATGTGCCTTTTGTTGAGTGTAGAAAAGCTGGTCTCTAACATATGTGTAATTTAAGATGTTATTCTTTTGAAGATGTATCTTTAGCATGTTATTTCATTATCTTCTATCATCCATTGTTTCTTATAAGAAATCAGTTGTAATTCTGACCATTGTTTCTCTGAATATGATTTTCTTCAGGCTACTTTTAAGATTTTCTGTTTATCTTTAGTTTCTATAGTTTGACTCTAATATGTATTGTTGCGTTTTCTTTGTGTTCACCCTGTTTGAAGTTCTCTGAACTTTTCATATCTATGGATTGATATATGTCATCAGCTTTCAAAAATTCTCTTCAGATATTTCTTCAGCCACATTTCCTCTCTCCTCTTTTTCTGGACTCCAATTTAAACGGATTTTAAACAATTTTATAGTGTTCACATGTCTCTCATAGTCTGTTCTATATTGTTTATTTTTCTCTTTGTGCTTTATTTTGAGTAATTTTGATTGACTTATATTTGAGCTCATGTATCATTTCTTCTAACTTGTCTTGTGTACTCTAAATTATGTCCATTGAATTATTTCAAATACTGTGTTTACCTATTATAGAATATACCTTTAAATTATTTTTTAGAGACTCCATTCTCTGTTAAAATGTTCCATCTTTTTATCCTTATTTTTTTTCAAACTATAAGAGAATATCCTTCCTATATAATAAATGGCTAATATGCAAAATGTCCCCTTGGGAGTTCAACCGACCGGGGGTTCGACCGCTTGCTATGACATGTGCTGACCACCGGGGGCGGTGTGGAACAAAGGAAGGTCCCACCAGCAGTTGGGGAAGGAAGGCCCCAATCAGCCCTGATTGTTGGCCAGGCCTAGGGACCCTACCCATGCATGAATTTCATGCGCCGGGCCTTTAGTTTATTTAGGAAATCACAGAGGTAAAAGTGATTTGTAGAAGAAATAGGCTTAAGAAACAAGTTATAGAGGCAAAAGAAGGGCCCTTGGAACTTAGAAGTGAGGAAGGTAAAGGTGACCAGACTGGGGGTGGGGGGAGCAGGTGTTGAGGGAGGCACTGGTATGCTCAAGGAGGGAGAGCACCTCATTCTTTTTTTAAAAATCTTTTTTTCTAATTTCTTTAAGATGTTCATGATAGTTATTTGAAAGTCCTTGATTGTAACATCTGGGTCATTTATAGTTCTGTTCCTGTGATTTCTTTTCTGATTAGGGGTCATGTATTTCTGCTTCTTTATATGTGTCATATTTTATCATGTGCCAGACATAGAGACTGAAATATATATTATTTTCCTCCAGGGAGGACAAACCTTTTCTTCTATCAGGCTGATAGGATAAGGGGATAATCCAGCCGTGGGCAAACTACGGTCCGTTTGAAATGAATAAAACTAAAAAAGAAAAAGACTGTACCCTTTTATGAATTTATATTAGTTCACACAAACACTCCATCCATGCTTTTGTTCCGGCCCTCTGGTCCAGTTTAAGAACCCATTGTGGCCCTCGGGTCAAAAAGTTTGCCCACCCCTGGGCTAATCACTTTGCTCTAATTAGGAGTTGGGCAGTGTTGTAACTATAAAAATTCTTCTGGTTTCTCCTTATTCCATCAGAGTTCCTCTGCTTATGCCAAGCTTGATCTTTCTCTTACCTCTTTCTCAGACTGAGCAAATAACCCCAGTGGGAATTCAGCCACTGATCCTTGTTCACATAGGAAAGACTTGTCCCTCTCTTCTCTTCAAAGTACCACTTGAATTATCTTGTTTATTTGCTTATTGCCTATCTCCACAACTAGATTGCACATTCCATGAGACTAGAAGGAGTTATGTTCACTGTTGTGTATCCAATGCCTATAAAACTATACCACATATTTCAATATATGTTTGCTGAATTTTTTTCCAAATTATACCAAACATTGAGGTGGAGTTGAGCAGAGGATGGTTTCGTTAGGGAAGCATGTAGAGGTTATTCCTAGAAGCCTTTATATACAGAAGTGACAACCAAAAGTGAAGAAAGATTCTGAAGAATCTCCAGTTATTAAGCACACACACACAGCACAAGTATATACATACTTGTACACATCCACAAACACAATTTAGGAAAAACTAAGTGAAAAGGCAAAGGAATTCCTATATACCAGTACTGAGGGTGTCATTTATTATATTGTGTTATGATAATTAATGTTGATATTGCTGAGCCTTCATTACCAAGAATAATAATAAATGTCATTTATTATTATGGTTAGTTTCTTTTTTAACCACTGGTAAAAATTCATAGTACATTATATATTCATTTTTGTCACTATAAAAGTTTTGGTAATTTAATAGGGAAATCTTCATTTTTCTATAATAATTCCATGACTGTCATTTCTCAACCACATTAGCTGAACAATGCATACATTGTATTTCTATAGAAACAAATAATGATAAATAGTTTAAAGGGGTCAGTTATTGATTATGGGTAGTTTATGGCAAATCCGTTTTTTGACAACTTTAAGGTTTCCCTGATGTCCTCCCAAAGCATTATATTTATATAAATACTTTAAAGTATTAATTATGCAGAATTCCACTGTGAAATACTTTATCTTTCTATTATTATTGCTTTTATTAGAAAACAAAGATAAGTCATCAGAATTATTATGGATTTTATTTAAATCCTTTTAAATATTTATCTAGATACAGAAATATTCTACATTCTGAGTTCATTTTTATGCTTTTTAAAAAATTACTAAATGAATAATGTTAGTATCCAAAGCAATGTGGACTTAATATAGCTTTTTGCTTTTAGTTCGTGAAGTGACTGAACCTCTGAATTTGAATCCAGCTAAACGACCTCGTCGACAAGATTGGGATGGAGAGTTATATGAAAATGGCTCATTTTATTTTGCTAAGAGACATTTGATAGAGATGGGTTACTTACAGGTTTGTGCCTTCATTTTAAAAAACCTTTGAAACCCTTTTGTGGTATACTTTGAGTTTCAGGAAGAGGTATGGCACAGTTCATAAAGGAAAATACCAACCTGTAGAGCAGCGGTTCTCAACCTGTGGGTTGTGACCCCTTTGGTGGTCGAACGACCCTTTCACGGGTTGCCTAAGACCATCCTGCATATCAGATATTTACATTACGATTCATAACAGTAGCAACATTACAGTTATGAAGTAGCAACGAAAATAATTTTATGGTTGGGTCACAACATGAGGAACTGTATTTAAAGGGCCAGAAGGTTGAGAACCACTGCTGTAGAGGAAAGGCATAACTGACAAGATTTATTATCTCAGCATTTATCCTGCAGGCTTACCCCAGACTGATCTTTGGGATTCAGTAAATATGCAAGGAATTCTGCTACAACTATCTATCTATATAAAAGCCTAATATGCAAAGTGTCCTCTCGGGAGTTCAACCCACCGGGAGTGACATGCGCTGACCACCAGGGGGTGGTGCAGAACAAAGGAAGGCCACGCTGGCAGCCAGCAGCCACTAGGGACCCCACCTGTGCACAAATTTTGTGCACTGAGCCTCTAGTAACTTTATAATAAGAAATGAATCAAATATTGAATGTTCTACGCTTGTCCTGGTATGCATATTATTCCATTCAAAATTTTAATTTATGGTTGTGTTACTGTCAGGTTGTAGTTGTACAGTTGAATAACTTCTGTTGCTTTAAAAAGAAACAAAAAGTATAGTAAAGGTGAAACAGCACCAACCTGGACATCAGGAAAATCGATTATAGTTCTGTCTCTATCCTTATGTAATCTTGAATATATTATTTTATCTGTTCTTGCCCTTATTTTAAAATAAGGAGGTTGGGTGTTTCATCTTTTAGAGCTTAATGTTTACATCATATACTATTTTTTTCATTGTAGTTAAAGCTATTACTTATTCAGCACTTACCAAGGACTATATGAAACACTACATAGGATATCTCTTGTAATCTGCATAGCAACAGAATAAAGTGGACATTCCTAGCCCAATTTTTCAGAGGAAGAAGTGGCAGCTTTGAAAAATGAAGTAAATGGCCCAAGGCAAAAACAAGTAGTAAATGGTATTGTCAGGATTTGGATTCAGATTCTTATGTTACTCAAAAATAGCGTTTAAAAAAACACACCCTGCCGAAACCGGTTTGGCTCAGTGGATAGAGCGACGTCCTGCAGACTGAAGCGGCCCAGGTTCGATTCCGGTCAAGGGCATGTACCTGGGTGGCGGGCACATCCCCAGTAGGAGCTGTGCAGGAGGTGGCTGATCGATGTTTCTCTCCCATCGATGTTTCTAACTCTCTATCTCTCTCCCTTCCTCTCTGTAAAAAATCAATAAAATATATTTTTTAAAAAAAACACACACCCTAAAACTCCACTCTCTCTATAGTAGAAATTCTAATGTGACTCATGCTCTGAAGGAAAAGTGTTTTTCCAATCTTCTGGTCAGTGTTTAGGCAAACTGTAGGCTGGCTATTTAGTTAAGTTTGAGTGTTAAAGAAAATTTGATTTGACAGATAGGGACACCACCCTCCCTAACTGGTTTGACCCTTTCCTAAAGTGTGAAGAAAATGAAGTCTTTCATCATAATTTGTGAAGAGATTAGCAATTCTTGCCCCCATATCTCGGGACCGGGAAACCATCCCTATCTTTGCCCACGTATGACTCAGACAGTATTGCCCACTTCCATCTGGAGCACAGGGATCTAAGACAATTCTATACACTAGATACTCCAGTTATTTTTTCCTTTTCTATCTTGCCCCTTAGTTTCAAATAGGAACAAATTCCGAAAACATTTCTATTACCTTTGAATTATGAGAGAGATTGCCAGAACAGAAAATTCCTGTGGTTAGAAAACTGGAGGATGGGTATTTTCAATTTTTGCAATCTTTTAAAGTAATCTATCCAAAGGAAAATGAGAACTTGCACTGTGGATAAAAGTTGAAAAATGTTAAAGTTAAAAGAAAAATGTAAAAGTTACTTGTTTTATGTAGTTTGAATATATAGGAAACAAAAAGATAAGCTTTTCCCTCAAAAAAAGGGGATTTGTTATATGTCATTAATATTACTGGGTTATTCATTTTTCTCAATACTGTAGAAATGAATTCATTGTTCTATATTAGAAACTTTTCAATATATGTGAATGCATGTAAAAACCAGCACTCATGGCATTTGTACTATGTTTAGGGTGGAAAAATGGCCTACTATGAAATGCGCGCTGAGCACAGTGTGGACATAGATGTGGATATTGATTGGCCTATTGCGGAACAACGAGTATTAAGGTAAAAACAAGACTTATATGGCCTTTGCACAAGACTAACAATATTGTTAGTAGATATGTTAATTGTACTTATGAACACTGATTTGTGATACTCCAACCATCTAAGGATCTGTGTAATTCGTTTGCTCATGTGAGGAAGACATATTCATAAACTATTCCTTTAAATGACTTACTCAATACGTTGAGAAACACATAGTCCACTTAGACCACACTACTTATTCTCCACTGTAAGTTCAAGTGTATTTGTGAAGTGAATATGAAGGGTACTTCTGAATAATTGGATGGGAATGGGTTAAGTTTCCTGGCGTGAGAGACAGTGACTAGTATTGCACTTCTATTCAAAGGTCTTTTTGGTTTCTTTTAGATATGGCTATTTTGGCAAAGAGAAGTTTAAGGAGATAAAACTTTTGGTTTGCAGTATTGATGGATGTCTCACCAATGGCCACATTTATGTATCAGGAGACCAAAAAGAAATAATATCTTATGATGTAAAAGATGCTATTGGCATAAGTTTATTAAAGAAAAGTGGTATTGAGGTATGTGCCCCTGAATACAGCATTGTTTTTTAAGATTATCATTCAGGGTCAAGGAATATGTAAGGGAAATGAGATATACATTTTTAATATCATTTATTAAAATATCTGAAATTTAGCCTTCACATGCCTAGAAAATTATCATACTATTTAATTTTAGATGAACAAAATGTCAACTAACAAGTAAATGTTTATTTAATAAGTATGAACGTATTATTTTTATATAGGTGCTTTCTAGTTGCCATAGGGTCTTGCAACAAGAAAGATTTAATAAAAAATAAGTGTCAGTATTTAAAAATAAAGCAAATATCTTATGAACTTTAAAATGTAGCTTATTCTTATGATTAAAAATTTTAATTTATAATAGCTTAATATTTATGTGTATTTAAAAAAATGAAGGCTAAGATGATTTTTCATAATTGACTAGAACTTTTACATGTGTGTTTCTTAAGCAGCACAAGAAACATATTATAGACTTTTCTTTGGGTAAATTGAATTATAGGAGAATCTTAAATTGGCTTCAGACAGTGTATGTTGCACTTTTCACCTGTAGGTAGAATCCTTTCCACAGTAGAAAACTGTCTTTCACCTTTACGGGTCTACTTAGACATAGTAGAATTTGTTCTTCAAAAGGTCAAAGGACTACTCAGTTGTGACTTGTATTGTTTACCAAGGCATTATCTTATTCTGAAAGATTTCTGTTTCTCTTATTTTCTCCTTTTTTTTTTTTAAGGTGAGATTAATCTCAGAAAGGGCCTGTTCAAAGCAGACACTCTCTTCCTTAAAACTGGATTGCAAAATGGAAGTCAATGTACCGGACAAGCTAGCAGTTGTAGACGAATGGAGAAAAGAAATGGGCCTGTGCTGGAAAGAAGTGGCATATCTTGGTTGGTATCTTTTCATTCAGCCATAATAAAATGAATCAGGATTTAAAAAAATAAAGAAATAAGAGAGAAAATTTCCACAATTAGCATGATTATAAAGAAATAGAAACTCTCTTACACTACCGACAAAAGAATTAAATTGGGACAGCCCTTCTTGAGGTCACTTTAATAACATTTATCAAGTGTAGCCTAGAGGAGTGATTACCAACACATGCTGTGGAGTCAGACCACAATCTTCATGCCAGTTTTGGTAAGGAAAGCCTAGGTTTCCTCATCTGTAAACTGGAACTGTTAAAAGTACCTATTGTCATTGGCCTATTACCAATGATATAATGTGGGTAAAGTATTTAGCAGATTCCTAATATATAAAATGTACACTCTGAATATTTTTAGCTATTATTAAATGTACATCATTTTTTTGTTTGTTTGCT
>NW_006297386.1:61560-104294 GCF_000327345.1 Myotis davidii | reverse complement strand
CATCAATGAGAGAGAAACATCGATCAGCTGCCTCCTGCACACCTCCTACTGGGGATGTGCCCACAACCAAGGTACATGCCCTTGGCTGGAATCGAACCCGGGACCCTTCAGTCCGCAGGCCGATGCTCTATCCACTGAGCCAAACCGGTCAGGGCATTATAGAGCCTTTGATAGAAAATGGTCCAGGTTTTGTAAGAAGAGAACAATTTTATTGGAACATATAACAAATCCCAGCTATACTTATTATCTGTGTGACCCTAAGCAAGCTTCTCTAAACCTTAGTTTTCTTATTTATAATATATGCAAAAATGTACTGACTGTTCATAAATAGTGGCAATTAGGATGATTTTGAATATTTTAGCCTTTATTTAAAAAATGTTTCTTGATATGCATTATTTATATAACATAAGAAAAAAGTGTAAAAAGTAATAGTTAGAAAATTGGTAAAATAGAGAAGGAACTCCAAATTTTTATTTAAAAAGAGCAGTGTTTTATATGGACCACATAAATATATAACAATGTGTTCCTTAAAATATTGACACTTTTATACGTAAAATTTAGTAAGTAAAGCTTAATTTGAGGGATGGGTAATACAAAGAAATACCCTAACTTTAATCATCTTTCAGTGAAAACAATTTAAATTTCAGTACATTTACCAATAAGAGAAAATTTTGACTAGATAAATGTAGAAAAATATAAAACAAACTCTTAAACAACATGTTATTATTTGTTTTTGCTCTGTACTATAATAATAGTTATACTCAGAATGGGGAATCTAAGGTACTGGGAGCTTCTGAAATTTATTCTGTCAAAAAAGGGGGAGTTGAGAAGAAGCAAGGCAAGGTGAGAAGGGATGTAGTTATGTTAGTTGTAATGGTAATTTTTCAACAAATAAGTGTTACTCAAATCAGAACTATTACAAATTAAAAGAGACTTACGATACATATCAACAGCAGCCCCTGGATGTGGCTCAGTGGTTGAGCATTGACCCAAGAGTTTGATTACCAGTCAGGGCACATGCCCAGGTTGCAGGCTGGATCCCCAATAGGGGCCTTGCAGGAGGCAGCCAATCAGTGATGTTCCTCTCTCAATGATGTTTCTATCACTCTATCCCTCTCCCTTCTTTTTCTAAAAATATCAATAAAAACATATATTTTTTAAAAAGATACATATCAAAAAAAGAAAAAGATACATATCAACAAAATGTAATATGTGGAACCTGTTTAGGTTCTGATTCACAAAAATCAACTAAAAAACCAATTTTGAGAGAACTGAGGATTTTGAATACGTACTAGATTATTAGGTGATATTAAAGAACCGTTGATTTTGTTAGTTTGATCATACTGTGTCACTTTTTAAAAAAAATATATATCATAGATAAATGCTGAAAAGTTTTGGGGGTAAAATATATCTGGGATTTCTTTCTCCCCTCCAAAAAGCAAGGTGGCAGGAAATAGAGAAAAAATATTGATAAATGATCCAAAACATTGATAATTATTCTATAAGAACTTGAGGTTGTTGCATATATTTGAACTTTTAAATAATTCATAGTAATTTTAACGTACATGGCAAGCAGAAAGTATACTCCATTTTCTTCCTTTGACTGATAGTTTATTTGAATTGCTCAGGAAAAACCCTACACCTCAATTATACTTTTAAATACTCTAACATATTTTTGTTCCATCTGAGCTATAGTATATACAGTACTTTGGGTTACTAAACTTACTAGAATTACTTATTGTTTGCTGTTTGCATCATTTGGAAAGAATATTCTTTGTCTCTTTAAATGGTCAACCATGTTTCTTTTCTGCGGTAGGAAATGAAGTGTCTGATGAGGAGTGCCTGAAGAAAGCGGGCCTCAGTGCTGTTCCCGCTGATGCCTGTTCCGCGGCCCAGAAGGCTGTCGGGTATATTTGCAAGTGTAATGGTGGCCGGGGTGCCCTCCGAGAGTTTGCAGAGCACATTTTCCTACTAATGGAAAAGGTTGTTAATTCCTGCCAAAAATAGAAGTTAGTATAATGTGGGGGAGAAGTATACAGCCTTCTTCAGCTATTTTACTTTTATTTTTAAGTACAATTCCATGTTTTAATGTTATAGACAATGTGACTTGATTTGTGATATATCTTCATATCTTTTAAAGCAAAGTCTTCTCAAGTTGTCTCTCCAAAACCTTCTGTGAAATAATCGTGCTGTACTTTTCTCTTTATGCAAGATAATTATTTAGAGATTGATTTACAGTCTTTCTCACATTTTTAGTAAATGCAAGTAAGAACATGATCAAAATTGACTTTGTATTGTACCCTGTAAAACTGTGTGTTTGTGTGCTTTTGATGATGCTGATATTTTATTTATTTGGGGGCAGTGTATCTGGTAAGACATGCTCTTCTATTAATTAAAAAATACATTTCACAGACTTGATGAAAACTGCCTTGTTGCTATAGAACATGCTCTGATTCCTTTAAACACTGACCATGCAATGAGTGTGAGAAACTAACTACTAGGTGTAAAACTCCTGATGATAGCACATATACAAAGTGCAGATAATCCAAAGAAATCTTGTGAAGATTGTTTGCAGTTACCTTGAGGTCATGGTAATTATGTATACTAAATTTGGCTCTCATCACAATTTTATAGCCACCACAAATTACTCTCCTACCTAGTTAGATTCTAAGAATCGGACATTATCTCATAAATATGGACATTTACCTAATAAACTAACCATTTCCTGTGGGACATTTGCATCTATTTCAAGTAAAAAAACAATTTATATAAAACTCTGGCAAGAAGCAATTCATTCAGGCCAAGCTATGCTGGAAGCTGTTTTCCTTTGTCACACCTAGTTAAATTTGTACAGTTCAGAGTCTGCCCTCTATAAGCCAGACAGTCATTGGGAGAAAAGAAGGATTATCTTTTATCTTAATCTTCTTACCATCTTGTCCTGGTTTTACTCCCATCTTTCTGGCTTTTCCACAGCTGACTATTTTCTCCTATCCCTTAAATGTGCATATCGCAAAGGTTCTAACCCCAGTTCTTCCCAGAGACCACATCTCTATTCAGTTTCAGCTGTAGCCTCTAATCTCTGCTGTGAGTTCTGGTTGCACTTCAAACTCCTCATGAACCAGACTCCTGGGTTTCACCTCTCAAATGTCTGATTTTATCATTGAGAAATCACAGTCTTTCACTATTTTTCCTTTTCATCTCTAGTCAGACACCAAATCTTGAGCATGCTTCAACTTACTACTCAGTGTCCATTCAGTTTATCCAATGTTATCATTAGGTTTAGTTGTCCGCATTTGCTGCTATCCTTACAAAATTTTTTAGTGACTCCAGGCTGACCACAGAATGTGGTAAAATGTTCCTCAGTCCAAACATACTCTAGACACAACCTAATATTTCCAGCTTGGTTCCTACTGATCCTGAGGGTCCCTTGAGCTATTCTGTGTAATTCTCCTACAATGCCTTCTATTCTTCTTGAGTCCTACCTTTAACCAATACATAAATCACTCATTCCTCAAAGAGCTCCTACCAAAATACCTCCCAGAATAAATACTGTGCATAGTATAGATTATACTGGAGTTCTTGTTTCATTTCAGTGACCCAAAGCCAAGTTAACTCCTCATTGTGACTTCTATTTCCTACATTCCTAATAGTACTGCATCTTAGTAAAAAAGACACGTTCAGTTCTGATACGTAAAGAACTTAGAAGTTGCCAATCCCTTCCTCGAAACAAGAAAAACTGGAAATACTAAAACTTAATAACTTTTCTGAACTGAAGTCTGAGGGCAAACAACCACTCCAAATCTGAAGAGACAGGTACAGCCAGAGAGA
This sequence comes from Myotis davidii, assembly GCF_000327345.1. NCBI lineage: Eukaryota > Metazoa > Chordata > Mammalia > Chiroptera > Vespertilionidae > Myotis > Myotis davidii. The sequence goes on along the minus strand of NW_006297386.1, from coordinate 100,466 downwards.
TACCACACCTGACACTTGTTTACCTGGAGCTAAAGCTGCTTGGTGGCATAGCTAATCAACACTTAACTATAATTTTGGTGAATTGCTAGAGGTTGAGTGTGGACTAATGTGAGAGCAAGAAACTCCTGAAGGCCACAGTCATGGGGGGCTGGGGAGACTTCCCTCCAGAAATGCCAGCAGGTTCTCTCATGATGGATCTGAAGATCTGAGGAAATTTCCCCTATGGTCCTGACAGGAGGGGAGTAGCCATTGTGAAACTCTCCCAGACTCTTCCTAACAGAGGCCTCCTCTCCAATAGGAAGGACATCTCTCCAGAAGGCAATACTGAAAACTTACCCAACTGGGAGAAGGGAACTCTGCTCTATTCCAGCCACTCCAGCCTTCCTCTCACCTAGACGAGGGAAAAACTCCCTAATCAACAGAAAGGAGAGGACCCCAAGGAAATAGATTGGGAATGCTGCAGGCAAGAAAGGAAGTAGGAGCAGGGGGTAGTGAACGCTAGTGAAGAAATCCTAGTGAAGGCCATACTCCCAGAACAAGCCCAGTAATAGACCAAGACGTAGGCTTCTCTTTCACACCCTGCACCACACCAGTATGTAGCCAGTACAATAACAGTGGTATACAGCTGAAAAGGCTACAGAGCACAAACTTTTACTGAGAGGCAATACAAAAGAAAGTCCTCAAGTAAAAACTAAGGACTCGGGGAATTTGAAGTCTCTGGTAGAAGAAACATTAAATACAGCCCAATTCCCAGTAAGATTAGTGAACACTAAAGACCAATTTGTCTTGGTACCTACTACCCAACAACATATATGACTTTCAACAACAATAAAAAAGTTATAAAGTACATCAAAAGGCAAGAGAAATCAGTCTGAAGAGAGAGAGTAGCCCTGGCTGGTTTGGTTCAGTGAATAGAGTGTTGGCCTGCGGACTGAAGTGTCCCAGGTTTGATTCCAGTCAAGGGCATATACCCAAATTGTGGGCTTGATCCCCAGTACGGGGTGTGCAGGAGGCAGCCGATCAATAATTCTCATCATTGATGTTTCTATCTCTGGCTCCCCTCTCTCCCTTCCCCTCTAAAATCAATAAAAAAATATTTTTAAAAAATAATAAAAATTGAAAGAGAGCATTCATCAGATTCAGACTGTTAATGTAAGAAACATTAAAATCCGTAAAGAATTTTTGTGTTTATTTGAGCCAAACTCACAAACATTGAGACAATGCTCTGGAGAATGGCGGTTTTTCACCTATTTTTATAAATTACCATCAAAGGAGGAGACATAAGTAGGTTACATGAACTCCATTGGATACTAATCTCCCTCTCAGAGTCTACTTCTCAATCTGGGAAACAAGGAAATATTTCTTGAGTGAGTAAGTGACTGAATCTACAAAAGAATAGATCCTGTGCCAATCTGACAAAGTAATGACTGTTACTGTAACTGGACAAACAATGGTTCCCTGCTGTCACTACTTGAGCCAATTCAGTAGAGACAGGGTTGAATCATATATGAGCGTTCATTCAAATACTAGAGGCCCCATTAGCTCAGTCTGCACCCTCTCCAATCCAGGACCCCTCAGGGGATGTCTGTCTGCCGGTTTTGGCCCCATCCCCAGGATTGAGCCTAACCGGCAGTCGGACAACCCTCTCACAATCCAGGACCACTGGCTCCTAACTGCTCACCTGCCTGCCTGCCAGCCTGATCACCCCTAACTGCCTCTGCCTGCTGACCTGATCAACACTAACTGCCCCCCTGCCAGCCTGGTTGCCCCCAACTGCCCCTCCTGCTGGCCTGGTCACCCCTCACTGCCCCCCTTTTCCAACCTGGTCGCCCCTCACTGCCCCCCCTGCCAGCCTGGTCACCACACACAGCCTGCTGTTCAGTCATTTGGTCGTCCCTCACTACCTCCCCTGCTGGCCTGGTCACCCCACGCAGCCTGCTGTTCAGTTGTTTGGTCATCCCTCACTAACCCTCCTGTTGGCTTGGTCGCCCCACGCAGCCTGCTGCTCAGTCATTTGGTTGTCCCTCATTAACCCCCCTGCCAGCCCTGTCACCCCACTCAGCCTGTTCAGTTGTCTGTTCAGTTGTTTTAGATGTGATGGCCCCTGGCTCTTTATATATATAGATTTCTGGCAATATGGGAGAGCAGCAGGTCATCCACAAAAATCTGCTCTCCACCCCACCATAAGCCGGCTGCTTATATTGGTAGAAGAACGAAGATTACATGGAAAAGAAGACTAAAGGTCAAATGGGCAGTGTACAGATATGCAAAAGAACTGGGGTCTTCAAAGGGCTTAGAGATATGCAAGGGCTGGGGTCTTCAAAGGGCTGGCAATTCTGGTTTCTCAACAAAGTTGTTAATCTTTCCATGATAATAGGCAGCTCCAAATGGGGAGGAAGGGCTAAACTTCCCTGTGAGCTCTCAGGTCCTGAGTGAGGCTGCCAGCCAGGTTAGAATGTGCCTTCTTTAATCAAAACAACCACGGTTAACAGCATGGTTAATATTTCTTACAATTCTAGCTGATTCCCCAACATTCTATTTTTGCTCCAATCCTTAGCTGAATTGTTCATTATTTCCTAATTGTTTAAAGGACCAAGTGTGACTATTGTGAAATCTTAACAGTCTCTGTGTTTATTTGCCACACATTGTTACAAATCGCTTTCTTCAAATTTAAACATTTTTATTAGAATGGCACCTTTGATGACCTGGTACTCTTCTCTGCCTGAACTGGTTGTGGAAGTTGTACTACTAAAAACAGTACTAAAGGATATTGGTTTGTCCACATTTTGTTGATGATATTCCTCATGCAGGACTATTTCATGCTTCATTATTGAATTTTTCTCAAATTGTAAAGGTAAAGTAGATGCAATGTTAAGTATTTGTATGCTTGGGAAAACACATATTTTTAAAATCTCAGTGGTTAACATTTTGGCCACTGGGTGTCATCACGGATCTAGTTTTTAGAAAGATGGAGTTTTAGGCCTGCTGATTAGAAATAACTAATAGAATCTAATAAGATTTAAAAACATATTTTTATTGTTCAACCTTTATACATTAAACATTAATATCCACTAGAAGAAAGTATGTGTATAGCACACATTCAGTATTTTTTTTCTTCACAACAAACCGCATGGAAATAAAGTTTGTTCTAACAGTGATTGTGGTGGCCCTTGAGCGGGTGGGGAAATGGGGCAGGAGGCTAAGGGAATGACACCAGGGAAACAGTTGCACGACTGCCTTATTACAGGACCAAATCCAGCTAAATAGAGAGCTGTGTTCCCAAAGCTGCCCAGCTCTGTCCCTGTTTACCTCAGCCCCCAGAAATGACCTGTCTTAACTTCTTTTAATTCTCAGAACCCATATAAAGTAAGTACTTTTCCTCCATTTTACAGATGGAGAAATTGAGGTACAGAGGGGTTAGTATCCTCAAGATCGGATATGAGATGGCAGAGCCAGAATTCGAAACAGAGAACATTCCCAGGGGTAGCTGATTATACCTTTGGTGAAAGCCTGGGCAGTATTTTCAGAGTATGGTGGTCCCTCGATCACCTTCATCAGAATGGTATAGAATCATCCTTAAATATAATACTTGTTTAATATATATAGAGTCCAGTCGCATCTCAGAAACACTGAATCAGAACCTCTGGGAATCTGCATATTAGTAAAATTCTGACTTTTAGGCACGCTAAATTTTGAGAATCCTTTAGTTAGTGGAGAGAAGTTGAGGAGACCCGGGAAAGGAGGATGGGCCTTGGAAAGTATAACAGGGATGGAATCTAGGTTCAGGAACCACCCATACCCACGTTAGTAGACACTACCTGTGCATGGAGACCTTCCGGGTTACCAGCCGGCCTCAGTGGTCTCGTCCCATCCCAGCCCTCACTCCTCTGGACACACACCTGTTCATCTGTGGAAGCTTCCTTTAACTCGGGGGCTCTCAACCCCGACTGCACACTCGGGTCACTGTGGGGGAGCTTTAAAATCATGCATTTGCCTGGAACCAACCCAGACCAATCAAATCAGAAGCTCTGGATATAGGGCCCAGAGAACTGGTGTGTTTTTTTATAAAGGTGCGGTTTTCAGGTGATTCTCATGTGCAGCCAGAGTCAGGACCTCCTGTTTCTGAGGAATAGTTCTCACATGGATTCTTTAACCAGTAATTTAGAGGTTATTTGCATGTAGTTATGCAAAGTACACTTTGAGAAACTGTTTTAAAAAATAAAAAGGCAGAGCAGGGAAAAGAATGACAAGATAATGAGGAAATAAAGGTTAGATTAAGACCCTTATCTATAATATTAAAGTAATAGAGTCCCGGTGCACGAAATTCATGCAAGAGTAGGCCTTCCTTCCCCCGGCTGCTGGCACCGGCTTCCCTCTGGCACCTGGGACCTGGGCTTCCCTCACAGCCCCGGCTTTGTCCTGAAGGTTGTCCGGTCTAATTAATAAAATGCTTTTATTATTGTAGATGGCTGATTTTCCAGGTCCAGAGATCAGGCAGTCTTGAAGCCCATGTCAGAGATTGAGGAAAGGGCTCTGTCAGGGGGCCAGAGAGTTCACTCAGCCTAAGTTTCTTTCTCCTCATACCTGGCCCACTTGGCCAGGGAATTGTGTTTTGCAAAAGATGAGACCTGATTGGCTCTGTGGGCACTCTGGGCACCCTTCCACCAGAACAGCTGCACATCAGGCGTCGCCATCCTTGGTGAGAAACCCCTGCCTCCCAATTGCAATCCCCGCGGCTCCTTTAGGGACCCATGACCCATCCCTCACACTGAGATTCAGGCCTGTAGAGCTCTGTCATTGCACTTTTCTTGTTTAATGATCACCCTCCACCTGTAAACTCTGAATTCAGAGGCAACACCTTCGGTTTATTCATCGGTGTTTTCAGGGTCTGGTTCAGTACCTGAAGTCTATTCTGCGGGGTTCCCAATCCTCTTGCTGCAAAAATAGGGAACTAATTCTCCTCGATGAAAACTTTTGGTGCTTGCTTAGCAGAAAGCCTGGAGTACTGCCAGAGGGAGAGCAACAGAGAAGCGAGACGGGGCAAAGACGGGACCCGGTGTGGCTGGGGACATGCCACCTCTATGCCCAGTTCCTTCTGTCCTCTCCCACACCCACACTCCTCATCTTCCCATTTCTCAGGGAGATTATCCGCAGGGAGGCATGGGAAGGTGCTAACCTGGATGGGCCCTCCGGGGTCTTTTTTTACACGCTCCTCGTTTTATAGAAATAAACATTATGACTACCCAGGTCCTCTTTCTTTGAACTTCAGCGTTTTCCTTTCACAGCGGAGGCCCAAGCCTTGGCCTCACATTAGAAAGCCAGCCCCTCTGATGGAAGCCAGGACTTCCTCCAGCCGGCAGACTGCTGTCCTCCGCAGCATAGATAACACAGAGGCCCCACGAGGGCACTTGTGAAATGCCCTTCCTGGAACTCGGGGCCCTTTGTTTAATTGACATCCTAGAAAAAACACTGTGACACGCCTGTCACTGCCGCCTCCAGGAACTCGTACTGAGGTTTCATGAATCTCAGGGGAGAAACTCTACTTCACCCCCCTGGCTACCGAAGCCTCATAATCTCAGTTAGAAATCAGAAGCTGAGTTCTCTCAAAGCAGGGTATCCTTGACCTTCATTACGCAAGCAGGAGAAGAATGAAATGAGACATTGATTGGAATGGCTATAGAACTGCCTCCTGGAACAAAATTAATATTAATATGATTAATTTGCCTGTTTACCTGATGATTTTAAATATTTCTGTCTGGAGGGAATGCACTTCTCTAGATCATTTTTCCAGCTCAACTGTATGCACCTAGCAGGAAATTTAGCTGATCACACTAATTTATTTTAATTAAAATTCTCTTTGGGCCAATTACAAAGAAACATACCCTCTCGCCCTAAAACCTAGCTAATTATCACAAGAGCATTTCGCCAACCCTGCCTGCCTGTATCTCCCTTCAGGTATCCTTCATACAGATCCTGGTACTATGAAACTTTCACAAAGTGAAGGCACAATCTAAATAATGGAGAACACCTAAAGACCTATATTTTCTCATCTTTATTAGAGCAAATTTGATACCATAGATTAATATAAATCATTGAAATAAATAGCACATTTGAATTGAACAAAATCAAATTTTTAGAAATATACAGGCTGCATTCCAGACAAGACAGAGAGTTTTGTTTGTTTGTTGCTTGATAAATGTCCTTTTAAAAAAAATCTATTTTATTGATTTTAGACAGGAAGGGAGAGGGAGATAGAAACATTAATGATGAGAGAGGATCATTAATTAGTTGCCTCTGGCACGCCCCACACTGGGGATTGAGCCTGAAACCCAGGCAGTGCCCTGACTGGGAATCAACCCATCACCTCCTGAGCCACACCAGCAGGGCTGAAACCTATGTAATTTTATAAGCTAACATCACCCAATAAATTCAATAAAAAAGAAAAATAAAGTAAAATAGGCACAAGTTTTTGATAATTTAATTTAAAAATATATACATTTATACATAGACTAGTTTATCACAGACATAGAGTGACCCAGATTTGTGCTCTTATTATCAATTATAGTTTTCGATTTCCCTTTGTATCTAAGGGATAATGACAACCCAGCTCATGAACAGTTAAGGATGAGTAAATCCTCATAGCTGTACCAATAGTCACAAAGATTTTAAATTATGAATGGTTATATTGCAAATAAACAAAACAAAAGAATGGCCCAATTTGCCCAGATCTATGTAGTAAGGGCTTGAGATTATGCTCCTCACACTTTGTGAGGGTAATAATTCAAACTGTCTAAATGAGGGACCCACAGTGTGTACCTGTAATTAGTTTTCCTAATTGGCACTGGGGTGGGGGGGGGAGGGTGGGTGGATTGATGACTCCTTATTTACTTTGTTCAAGAGCTTTTCATGCAGAGTAGTCATAGGGCCTTTTCCTGCTTCCTCATTTGCTAACTCCTTACAAAATTCCATCTAGGTCTGTATCTGTGCACTTAGAAAGATCAACAATTCTTTTATCGTACTAATGTATACATAAATAAAACAATGTGAAGGTCATTTCAATGCTGTATTAGTCTTCTTTGACACTGATTTTCAATTACTTAACATTAATTAATATTTCATAATTGTGTGAATGAGCCTGTGTGGATGAAGAGGGGCCACGTGCTAACCTGACAAGCCCAGAGGAGGCTTGCACGGCGACCTTGCAAACTCAGAGACCTGAAGTCACCACAAAGGATGTTCTGAAATTAAAACTTTTTTAACAAAAAGCAGTTTATGGTGGGTAGTCATGTGTTAGGCCAGTATCTTCCCTGACGAAAGTCCATCTACCTTAACTGAGCCTGTCTGTTGTCTTTTTGCATCTATGATAACGTATCATTGGAATGTCAAAGTAATTTTCCTTTTTCAGACCCCTGAAAAAGGCACCTTTCTGCAGAGACCGCAAACCCCCTCAAAGTCATTGAGTTTATTGTTGACTGTTAACTAGCCTATACCACCTAAGGAAAAGAAGTGTGTGACTATCACTTTACTTTTTATCCAATCCCAGAGGTTTCCCCGCTTGCCTTTCTCCCGCCTCCCTAATCTACTACCAGTGGAATTCATGTAACCCACCTACGTCTCCTCTTTCGATTGTAATGGATAAAATAACGTGCCAGATAACGTGCCATTATCTGAATCTGTTGAGATTTTTTTCCCAGCAATTGTCAACAGTTTGGCTCAAATAGACTCACAAAAATGCTTTACAGGTTTGAATGTTTCTTACATTGATGCTGCTGAAAACAAAAAGTATTTCTAGTTTATAGTCTTATATAATACAAGGAGAAATTTTTTAAAAGGAAAGGTTAAAAGCACATACATATTATATGAAGAACCACATTATTTACCCTACAGGTGGTAGCCACAAGCTATTCTTATCATTTATAATTGATCTTTGTTTATCTTTATGTCTGAAAGAAGATGAACACCCACATTATTTACCCTACAGGTGGCAGCTACAGACAATTCATATTATTTATAATTGATTTTTGTATATCTTTATGTCTAAAAGAAGATTGATGGCGTCTTTCATTATACACAGAATGGATTAAAAGTTACTGAAATGCAAGAATCAATAGTATTTTGTCTCTGGTTAGATTTGAAAAGTGTTTGGGAGGGGGGGAACGGGGACAAACAATTAAACATGACTCTACGCATTCATGCCTACAGGACCAGGAAACTGAGCTGGTAGATAGATAGGAAGATGTTAAAAAAAAAGTTTTTATTGATTTTAGAGAGAGAAGAAGGAAGAGAGAGAGAGAGAAACATCATCAGCTGCTTCCTGCAGTCCCCCCTACTGAGGATTGAGGCTGAAACCTGGGCATGTTCCCTGACCAGGAATCACACACACAACCTCTCTGTACATGGGATGACCCTCAACTAACTGAGCCATACTGTGAAAAGTCAGATGAACAGAGACTTGGAGAGCAATTTTAAAATCTTGCAGCCACAGAGAGATGAAAATGAAGGCAAAGTGTGTGTGCACATGTGTATGTATGTATATGTATGTGTGTATGTGTACATGGTTGTTTGTATGTTTTGCATGTGTGCATATGTGTGTGCATATGTGTGTATACGTGTGTGCATATGTGTGTATATGTGATCTTGAAGAAAAGAATGCAACTAGTATTCATCTCACAATCTAGAGAGTTTGTTCCTCTTTTTTTTTAAAAGGATGTTAAAAAAAAAGTTTTTATTGATTTTAGAGAGAGAAGAAGGAAGAGAGAGAGAGAAACATCATCAGCTGCTTCCTGCAGTCCCCCCTACTGAGGATCGAGGCTGAAACCTGGGCATGTTCCCTGACCAGGAATCACACACACAACCTCTCTGTACATGGGATGACCCTCAACTAACTGAGCCATACTGGCCATGACTGTTCATTCATTCTTTAAATCATTAATTCACTAATTCATTATTCATTTACCACACCCTTATGGAACAATTTAAGGCAATACACTGCCTCAGTCACTGAAGAAGCTTTCTACAAGCTCTCCATGTAAGTCTACAATAAAATTGGGAGGGAAAGACTTGCATAATGTGAACCAGTTGAGTAATAATAGAAGGAGTAAGTAATTGGGTTAAGAAATAATTGATTAATACAGACATGAAATAATAGGGGAATACAAAAATAGGATCATGGTGGTGGGTTATTCGTATTAGAACTGAGTTTTCTGGAAGACATGCAATTAAACTGCTCCATGAACTCAATTCATGCCCAGGATTTGTAAAGCATCTAGTGTTATGAGTGCTGCTGTGCTGGGCTAGGTGTGGTAAAGGATACCTTACACCCTGGAATAGGAGACAGATGTTTATGTAGAAATACAAGGTTCTAATGGTTAGGTGTGGGAAGTAAAAATACAAGTGAAGAACCAGTGAAGAGTCAATGGGGGAAATACAAAAATAATGGGGGCAAGAGATGGGAGCATCAGAGCAGGTTTGCATTGAGCTGGTGTGAAACTGCTTATAGGGTGAATTCCCTTTAAGGCACAAACCTTAAAAGAACATTAGGATTTAGCAGTTACTTATTGACTATAGAGAGGCCGGGTAGGGCAGAGAAGTGAACGAGGAAGAAGAGTGAAAAATAAGAAACAGAGACTCATTAGGGGAATAGGGGGAGGCAGTTTGGGTGAGGAAATGCATGCCGGTGGTTTTACACCTTCAAGGAAGTGCAAAAGCAATGTGGTAGGTCAGAGTTCAGGTGAAGGGACAGGACTTACCTTTGAAAAGGGGAAAACCCAGCTGGGCATGGATATCCAGGCAATCCATGTCCACGTGCCCCTCCTCTCCCACCTACAACACTGTAACAGCCATTCTCCCATGATCCCTAGGTCTGATGCCAGAGGGGCAAGTCCTAAGGGAAACTCATTCAAGCCTAGGGCTCTTGGCTTCATGCAGGACAGAATTTAAGACAGGAGCCAGACAAAAGGTTAAAGTGGAAAGCGGGGTTTATCAAGCAGAGAGGACAAGCAGGAAAAGCCACTCCATAGACAGAGTAGCGGGCTCTCCTCACCAGAGAAGGAAGAGACCTCAGCTGTCTCTAGAGGTCGAGCTTCTATCTGTTTGTAGTTTCTATAGAAAAGTGACGGTATGGGAAAATAGAATGGGGAAACAAAAACCATTGGGAGTAACTTTAGCCTTTACAAGGTGTATTTTGTGGTCTGTTTTCCCTTTAGGGTCTGAGTAAAAGATAAGGGATGGGTGAGTAGCTTTAATGAATCTTTGCAGGAATTTTCTTTGTCTGGAGGCTCTTCGTGGCCTTCTTGCATCTCAGAGGCCAGCCGAGTTCTGCCAGGCAGCACGGAGCAGGCCCCTGACTTGACTTTGTTTGACTCCAGTTGATTTGTATAGTTCTCATGCCCCTCTCCTATGGTAGACCCATTCTCCATCTAGTGGTCAGAGAGATCTTATGAAAGTGTCTGTCAGAATGTCTCACTCGTGGGAAATCTCCCCACTAGCATGAAAGCTAAATTCCTCGTTATCTCTCCAACGCCAGGGAGTCCAATTCATCAATGGCATTGAACGCCTATGTCACCTCCTCAGAGTCCTCGGCCCAATAACCCAGCTAAGGCAGCTTTTTAGTCACTGTCTACCATATTACCTTATGCTATCTTCTTAAAAAAAAAACCATATATATATATTTGATTTCAGAGAGTAAGGGAGAAGGAGAAAGAGATAGAAATGAAGAGAGTCATTGATTGGCTGCCTCCTACACACCCCACACTGGAGATCGGGCCCACAACCTGGACATGTGCCTTAACCAGAAATCAAACAGGTGATGTCTTAGGTCAATGCTCAACCACTGAACCATACCCAGCTGGGCTTACTATCTTCTTCATAGCACATATGGTGCCTGTCATATCTCAGATGTTTTCTTTATTAAAAATTGTTATTAAAAATTATATATTTACCCTCACTAGAATAGAAGCTTCATGAGAAAAGGGATTCTCTCAAATTAATGTGTCTCTACCGTCTACACTAACACCTGGCATAGAAGGGGCTGAAAAAAATGCATTTATTACCATCTTTCATTTTTAATTGTACAGTTCAGTAGCATCAAGTATATTCACATTGTTGTGCAACCAGTCTCCAGAACTTCATCTTGCAAAACTGAAATGCCATACTTATTAACCAACTCCCTACTTCCCTTTTCCCCAGTCCCATTCTACTGTCTGTTTCTATGGATTTGACTACTCTAGATACCTCTTATAAGTGGAATCATATAGTATTTGTCCTTTAGTAATTGGCTTCACTAAGCATAATGTCCTCAAGGTTTATCCATGTTGTAGCATGTGTCAGAATTTCTTTCCTTTTTCTTTTTTTTATATTTTATTGATTTTTTACAGAGAGGAAGGGAGAGGGATAGAGAGTTAGAAACATCGATGAGAGAGAAGCATTGATCAGCTGCCTCTTGCACACCCCCTACCGGGGATGTGCCCGCAACCAAGGTACATGCCCTTGACTGGAATTGAACCTGGGACTCTTCAGACCGCAGGCCGATGCTCTATCCACTGAGCCAAACCGGTTAGGGCTTTCTTTCCTTTTTAAGGCTGAATAATATTCCATTGTTTGTATATACCAGTGGTCAGCAAAACGCAGCTCACGAGCCACATGTGGCTCTTTGGCCCCTTGAGTGTGGCTCTTCCACAAAATAACACGTGTGTGGGCGCAAGTACAGTGCGATTGAAACTTCATGGCCCATGTGCAGAAGTCGGTTTTCGGCCTGGGCGAGTCTATTTTCAAGAAGTGGCGTTAGAAGAAGTGGGGTTGTCGGTCGGTCCGGCGACGGGAGACTCGACACAGGCAGACCACGGGATACGCAGCGCGGGGGAGGCGCGCGTGATTCATGCAGGAGTTGAGTGAGCCAGTCAGTCAGCAGTCTCATGTGCAGTGGTTAGTGCTAATCGCGTCCGCAAATCACGCGCAGGTGACCAAAGTACCTACTCGAAGCATAAAGTTACCTGTATTTTTCCAACCAGCTGCAAATCCTACAGGTATTTTTGTCATCAATTTAAGAATTGTAATTATTTTGTGTTGGTGGCTTTATTATTATTTTAGCAAAGGCCAGCTTAAGAGTACCGTAATTAAGTTAATAACAATGTTCCTACCTATATAGTTTAAGTTTAAAAAATTTGGCTCTCAAAAGAAATTTCAATCATTGTACTATTGATATTTGGCTCTGTCGACTAATGAATTTGCCAACCACTGCTATATATCACATTTGGTTTATCCATTAATTTATTGATGGACACTTGGATTGGGTGAGTAATGCTGCTATAAATACAGATAGAATATTTTTGACTGACTGATAATAGTCTGGAAACTAAGGCTCTTAGTTATACCTGTAGATTGTTGACATTAAGCAATTTCCTATTAACATTGGGTTACAATGACCGCAAAGGTACCTTACAGTTAGATCTAAGATACAAGATGCCAGCAAATAAAGTCCTGTTTCGGTTCTTTTGATCTCAATGGTTTTTTCAATCCTGTGAGATGGTGATGGAGCCTCATGGGATTTGGTGCCTCTGGCACAAGAGTCAATGTCTTCACCTGCAGTCTCATCAGATCCCCTTCACCTGACTGACTGCTTTCTCATTCTCTGCACATCAACCTCAGGGAAGGTTAAGTGTGATTTGAGCTCCAACATGAAGATGAGGACTTGACCAAGATCTCGTCTGGTTGCCTTCCTCACTCTCTAACCTCAAGTATTTGGGGAAGGTAGGTGTCTTAGAAAATCTCTGTATATGTTAATTTTATAAAAAATAGAAAAACATAAATTGCATTAAGCAATAGGAATACATTTTATTTGTAGCAAATATGTATATATAGAAGATTCATGAAGATCTACTATTGGCTGAATTGTGATAAACTTGGTACAAAAACCTCCAACAGATGTGTCACTAAAAATAAGATTCACAATACATTGCATTGGTGTTTGGTTGAATTAACTCACTCAAGCCATTGTTTTGGTTTCATAGCTCAGAGTCATATACAGTATACATTTTGATTTCCATTAGCCTTGAGTTAGATACTATGGCACAAATGTAAACAATATGAACCATACATTGGTTCATAACCAATGTATTAGAATTAAGGCAATAATCCTAAAATAAGTTCACTGAAATACCATTACAATGTCCTCTAGGCTAAAGCTACAGGAAGATTATACTTTTCAAAACTGGAAAATAAGAAATTTTGTAATTTGAATGGCTTTATTTAAGATAAGGGACATACTGGAAAGCCACACCAGTGTTAATTTAATGCAAAAGGCGTATCTTTTCATTCTTCATTTCACCAAAATACCAGATTGTGATCATCTGATCTAATTGACCTATTAGGTGTTTTTACTTTAATAGATGGTGTTTGTCATTGCTTTGACACTAGAGAATATTTCCACATGGGCACCAGGGAGTGTTGAAATAAAAATGTGTGTTTAGGGGTCATGATGGTCCAAACAGCCAAGAAATAGATTCTTTTCAGACACTGGTTATTTTAGATAATCCCTCACCTCTTTTGTTGTACATTAATGCAGTTTATAGGACACCCACAGTAATATGCTCTCTGAATAACAGTAATCTCCTTGCAATATAAATATACTGAAAGCAGGCATATAATTTAGCTATTCAAAAAGTATATACTTTCTTTTATTAATAATTCTCTGCTACTATAAAATATAATAATAGTCTCTCACACATGGCACTTTTGACACGTTCATAAAGTGTTTGTTTCTCATTGAAGGAAATATCTGCTTTCCACATTGGTAAAACATATTTATGTATTCCACAAGCGCTGTATCGCGTAAAATGGAAATTGGTTTCATTTTCCATTTATATTAAGAATAATCTTCAAAGTGTCTTGCTAGTTCGCTGTGTTTCATTTTCTCTGTGAACAGTTCATCAAATACTCTCTCCTGCTTTGAAGTAAAGTAGTTTATCCAATCACCCACAGCTCCTGGAAAAATTGGAAATGTATCAGACAAGAACCAATTTAAATGTATAGTAGTCACAAAAGAAAAATGTCAGATTTATAATAAAATGTGGACAATTTCACCTCCTGGTGATAAGATGATGGGGAAATTATTCTTTTCATTTGCTTATCTGTTGTTTCTAATTTCTTTAGTAATAGTTGCATGTCAATTTGTAGAGTTTAAAAAGTTACTTCTTAAAAAAAAAGGAAGATTAAAAATACACAAATGTGCCCAGCCAGTGTAGCTCAGTAATTGAGCATTGACCTATGAACTAGGAGGTCACGGTTCCATTCCTGATCAGGGCTTGATCCCCAGTGGGGAGGGCCTGCAAGGGGCAGCCAATCAATGATTATCTATCATCATTGATGTTTCTATCTCTCTCTCCCTCTCCTTTCTTCTCTGAAATCAATAACAACATATTTTTTTTAATATATTTTATTTATTTTTTACAGAGAGGAAGGGAGAGGGATAGAGAGTTAGAAACGTTGACGGGAGAGAAACATCAATCAGATGCCTCCTGCACGCCCTCTACTGGGGATGTGCCCACAACCAAGGTACATGTCCTTGACTGGAATCGAACCTGGAACCCTTCAGTCTGCAGGCTGATGCTCTATCTACTGAGCCAAACCAGTTAAGACAATAACAACATATTTTAAAAATATACAAATGTCCTAAGTTTTATGATAGCAGGCAAAAATTATCTCACCTAAACCTAATCAAAACCTAAGGCAGACTGTGGATAGAATGAGGCTTCATTTATTTCCTGTCTGTGCACCTCCAGAGCAATAGCTGTGCTGATAACACATCACAGGGGTGGGTAATTGGTCTCATTTTGAGGAAATTTATCTTACAATATTGATAACAGAGAATTGAAAATAAAATTGAAATAAGATAAATACAGTTGATCCTTGAACACTGCAAGGATTAGAAGCATCCACCCTCTCCCTAGTCAAAAATCCATGTATAACATTTGGTTCCCCAAAACTTAACTACCGATAGTCTACTGATGAAGCCTTACTCATAATATAAACAATTGATTAACACATATTTTGTATATTATAGACATTATATACTGTATTATTTCAATAAAGTAAAGTAGAGAAAAGAAAATGTTATTAAGAAAATCATAAGGAAGAGAAAATACATTTACAGTACTTATTGAAAAAAAGAATCTGTGTATGAGTGGGCCTGCGCAGTTGAACCCATGTTATTCAAGGGATAACTGTACTTCACGCAGTCCATCGGCCTCTCCTGTTCTTTCGCGTCACCCTCTCAGCCTTGGCACAGCCTCAGAACTGCCCTTCTCACATCCGTTAGGCACACTGGCCAAGCCCCAGCCCTAAATCTTGCCCACCCTGGTCTATTGTTTTTTCTGGCCCTACACTTCATCCCGGGGTCTAGGTGCACTGAAGCATTGCCTTCCCCCGCCCTTCCTGCCCCTCCCCCACACCATTGCAGACAGTCATAAATCATTCTCTATTATATATTTTTGCCAACTAGTTTATAAACTCTTTTGAATTATGGACTGTGATGTATTATTGTCCATGTGTATTCCTGCAGTACTGAATCCAATGCTGACTATAGAGTAGATGCTCAATAAAATCTCTGGTTTGATTGAATGTCAGACAATGTCACCTACAGCAAAGAAATTTATTTATATTACAACTTAAGAAATGTTTGGTGTTGATTCCTCATCCAAAAGACCGAGTTTAAAAAGAAGTAAAGTAGAACTCTTCTGTTTGCAAAAAAAAAGAAAGGAAGGAAGGAAGGAAGGAAGGAAGGAGGGTGCACAGCAAACTTGGGTGGGTGGGGACTTGCAACGTCAGGGGTGGGGCCATGGCAGGGGCCTCTGCACGCCTGCGGCAGGGGAGGGCTGATCAGCAGCCATCACAGCTGCTGTGAGGCCTGGAGAGAGAGGCAGGGCCTGATCTGCAGCCACAGTGAGGATATCCTCAGGGAGGATAAATAAAAAAGAGAGAGAGAGAGAGAGAGAGAGAGAGAGAGAGAGAGAGAAAGAAAGAAAGGAAGGAAGGAAGGAAGGAAGGAAGAAAGGAAGGAAGGAAGGAAGGAAGGAAGAAAGAAAGAAAGGAAGGAAGAAAGAAAGAAAAGAAAAGAAAAGGAAGTATCAGAGGGAAGATCCCAGAGTCAGGAAATGACATAATGACATTGCTTCTAAAGCACCCCACTGCTGCCTTCTTTCTTTTGACCTGACTTCTGTTTGCTTGGGTTTTGATTTATTTTTTCACTCTGATTTTTTTAAAAAAATCTTTTTAAAATAAAATAGTAGCTATATATGTAGGTTAGAGGAATTACATATAAGCAAAAGAAGATAACAAGTCAAGGAAATGTACTCAGCTAACATGGCTAAAAAAACTGGTTGGCATGCATTCTTCCAGATGTTCTTCTTTGCAAACATATAAATGCATATAAACCACATTTTAAGTCACACAGTTATAACCTAAGTTTCCCCTGCTTGTTATGCTTTATCATCTTCCCATATTAGTATTTATGTGCCAACAATGAACGTTAGGGAGAGTAGGGTAAGACTGTTTGGATTCAAGTTTTGACTCTACCAGCTACTAGTTGCATGTCTTTGGACAAATTATTCAGGTGTTTGGTGTCTCAGTAAAATGTGAATAATAGAAATACCACTTTCAGAAGTCTGCTGTCAAAATCCAGACAAACCAAGTAGTGTGCCTGGCACATAGCAAAGCACTCAGCAAATGCTAGTTATTTTTACTCAATAGCTTTCATGACTCCATAGGAAACCCCTATATGGATGTGACTTAATATGTTTATTTTATTTTTTCCTCTTTTCTTTTTTACTTAATATGTTTAACAGTTTCTGATTAGTGACCTTTTAAGTACATTCTAGGTTTTTATTCTTATAAGCAACATTGCTACATACTTCCTGTTCACACGCCTTTCCATACCTATAATTCTCCCCCTAGATTTTCGTATGTCAGAGCCCTCAAACTTCTGACATTTATGAAGACTAGCCTTGCTTATCACCTTATCCTGGCCCCATAGTCATTTCCTAGAATATCAGCTCTATTTCTGAGTTTAAAGTAAAGACGCTGCAGGCACGAATTCGCCTCTGTAAAGTGAGGATTATCTCTCTGTGCCACGGATTCTGAATCAACGACTTCAGTAGTTTCTTTGAAACTCTTACTTTCAGAGGATGGATCCCCCACCCCCAATCCACCCAGCAAACATCCTTTGTTTAGTTCCTCGAATAGTCCAAATTTACCACTGGTGCTCATGGCGACTAGTATCAGTGAGGATTTTCTACTATCAGCCCTCTGTGCTTTGTTAGGTATAAGATAAAGAAACCACTTTTAGATAGAACTTAAATGCATTCCAATGAATGTTATCAGCCACAACTTTGTTGATAGGACTTCACCTGGAAATACCTGCTAGGATCACACGCATGGCAGGTCAGAGATGAACTCTATTATCATTAGAGTAAAAGTTCTCAAACTTGTATGATAAGATGTGTGGATACTGAGAATTAGCTAATCAGATCTCAAAGTGCAGTGATGGAAGATGTCAGCAGCAGCACTGGATTCCAGTAGCCATCAGAACTTCATTTCTCATCATCCTCTTTACCATGGTCGCTCCCAGTCTCTTCCTGTTTTTCTCCCTTTTGCTCATTTCACCTTCCTTCATGCATCCTATTCTAAACACTTTGTCTTCTCTTTATCTTCTCACTCCCACTCTTAACTTTTTCTGTACCCTGAGTCTCTCTCAAGCTCCCATATCATCTTGCTGTCGTCCTCCACTATCAAACTTCTTAAAAGAGTGCCCCTTATTTGCTGTTCCTTTCTTTATTTCTCATTTCTTCAAACCCCTCAACCTGGCTCCCATCCCCACTCTCAGAATTCACGAATGATAAATCGCCATGGTTGACCCTGTCTTTCTTCTCAATTCTGGCTGATCTCCTTTCTCGGCTTGTCTTGGGCTGTTTCATTCCCATTTATGTCAGGTTCCTAGAGCTTCCCCTTCTGTCCCTTTCTCCACTATGCCTTCCTACTCACCCTGAACAATTTTACCAAATTCCACAACCTGCTGGTGGCTCCTACACTGACTTCTAAGCTGAGCTCCCCTCAACAGGCTCACTGCCAGTGTCCCGATTACCAACCACCATCAATGTTTCGTATCTGGACTATTACAACAACCTCTTTACTGGACTTTCTGCCCCAGCTTTCAATCTCTTCTAATCAATTTTCCACACATGTCTGACCATATCAGGTCCCTTCTTAAAGGAACAAACAGGCCAGGAAAAAAAAAAGACCACTGAAATCCATCAAAGCTTTTGCTCTATGGCCCCCATGCCTTCATCTTCCTCGTTCTGCTTCACACATCACACACCATTTTAGTGCATCTGGTTCTGAGCTTCTTTTCTTGCTGTTAGCTTTCACTACCCAACCTGCTTCTAGGTTACACGTTAGGACTTAGCAGAGATTTATTTCCTTCTCTGTGTGTTTCCATTCAGAAGCACGTCCTTAAATAACAATCCCAGCTCTCTCTCCGCCCCTTACTTACTCCTGCAGGGTAAGTTATTTGATTGGTGAGTTTGGGAAGAGACACTGTCCACACTCTTCTGTTCCTTCCTCTCTCCTGAAGAAAACATGTCATGTACCGTGCTCTAAGCGACCAGCTCCGGTGTGGGGACAGGACTGCCTTTGATTCACTGTGACTCGTAGCATGTTTATAAAATTCCAGGCAACTTATTAGCAAACACATTGGTCTGAAGATCTGAGACACATTCTTCAAATAACTGTGTCATTTCTATTTGCCACCTGTGTTTTTCTCTCAATTGGGTCCTAATTGGGCATGAACATCTCAAAGTCTGGAATAATGCAATTTAAGAATTTCACCACTGATGGATGACACTGTGTAAGCTGTTGTGCAAGCAACGGGATGCACGATGGTGAAATGGGGGCTGAAAAGGTAAAATAGAACTACTTCCAAACAGAAGCCCCAGGCAAAGCACCACCGCCCTTTCTGACTTACCTTTCCTAAATACCAGGTTCTTATTCGATGTGAGGGCACAGATGGTCTTGTGTGGATCACAGTTTTCTTTGGCTGCATTATTTTTCATTTCCTTGAACGATGATTTCCAAGCAATGTGATTGATTTCGCTTTCACTCACATTTATACCGAGGAAAGTCGATATTTTCTTTATGCTTTTAGAAAGATCCTGAGCAATAAGCAAATACATAAATAAGTGTTACCCATCAAAACACTAAATTCATTCCCTCAAACATGAAAACAGAATTCATTGATTGATATCCTGTATTATTAGCTGAATTTGACTTAAATTTTGATTGTTGACATGTTAGGAAAGACTTACTTTTTTCATTTCTTCATAGAATATAAATAGAATGTTTTCATCATTTTTGTGGTCTTCCCAGCTTAAAATGTGATCAAACCAGGATCCATACACAACTAGGAGAAAAGTGAATTGCTGAGTTAATACCACGCATTATGGCTTTGGGTCCCTGGGGTCTTCCCACTTCTGCAAAGTTGTCAAAGCAAGGTGCATACATCTTAGACACCGGAATGAAGAGCTCAGAAGAGCTCAGTCTCACTACTGTTTCAACTAAATACAATATTGTGAAATGAAGTAGGGTAGTGACACCTTTTGATAAAGCTGTGTAGGGTTTTTCCTTATTTTTAATAACTTTTTTTATCATCAGGAAAAGTGACAGCAGAAATACAGATACACATTTTCCTAATAATTGTGTTCTGATAACTGCTCTAGATCTTGGGAGACATAGAGAAACATTGAGAATTTGTCATTTTCTTTCTGTAATGTGACATGCTTTTCATAATTGTAAGTGCTTAGCAGAAAAAGTTATAAACTACCCCCCCCACACACCCAAAAAATAATTCTATCAGGCATCTTAGTTCAAGGTTGAGAATTACAGACTCAGGGATTTGTAAGTAGTTGATATTGTCTCTTTAATGTTTTGTTAATTTGACAGACTTAAAAATCTCCAGGGCTTCAAAGTAAAATACTATCATGCAAAGTAACCTCTATAGTTGTGATGATTAAAAGCAAACAGTGAGCAACTTGTCAGCACACACACACACACACACACACACACACACACACACAATGACTAGTTTGACAATCTAAAGCATAAAATAATAATTTAATATACATCTTTCCAGGAATCTTTATCATGCAAAGATTTGATACTAGCTAGTGCCCCAGTCATAAAAGAACTACTCTACTAGTGATTTCCTGAAGATCTGCTGACTATTGGATTCATTTTAATAAAAAACATTTATTAAGCCAGCACTGTGCTATATACTAGTACAGTTTGAACATTAAAGCTTGAATAAATAAAAGTAAAATTAACTCCAAACTAAGGGCAATTTTTCATGGCTTCAGCTCCCGAGGAAGCCAAGGACAAGAAAATAACTAGAACAGATTTTTGAAACAAGAGACTACAGTGCTCATTAGAGTCAGGAGCCTGGGGCTGTATAATCAGAACTGGTTCTTAGGAGAGCTGCCCAGATACAGTTTTTGGTTATCAGCAATCCCACTGCAATTTCAGTGCCTTACCTAATACTTTGTCTTAGAATTACCCAAATTACTATGCCAGTCATAAGGGTTTATCTTCTAAGAATTACCAACATTTTTCCAAGCACAAACACAAGTAGGAGAGAAACTGATTTCTCTCTCACACAAATTTTGGAAGTTAACTAGTCCTCTAGTTTGCCAGACTACCTCACAGTCTTAGCGGACCTCTCTGACTCCCACCAGCAGCCACAGCCCAGCCCTTGTGGGTAATATCACTGCCTGGAGTTGATAATGTGGAGCCCTCAATAGGGTCTGGGGGAGCCCATGCTTCTATGGCTGAATGCTAGGCAGGGATAGAGACTGGGAGGCACACTGGGTGGGCTGGGCAAGGTGGGGATGGGGGGTGCAGTGTGATTGACCTGCCCATTATGGTTATCCAGTAGAAAATGTATTCCAACATATCCAAAATAGATGGAAGAAGAAACCTGTGGATCCTAGCCTGATCATAATTTGAGAGCCAGCTGTTCTATTATTAACTAATTAATTTAGACTCTCCCTTATTCCAAAAGGACTCAAACTAGCCAAAAGAATCTAAAGACATTGTCTGCCTGGGCCTTTCTCACGAGTGGAGGAAATTACAGTTTGTGTTCATTTTTAAATCAGAACCCTCATTGACCAGGTCAATAGCTTTAAAGAAAATATAGTTTCCAAAATTGAGATTTGACATCTTGCTTTTATGGGAAATACTTTTCTCCTTATCCTTCACTTAATTACAAAATTATTCCACCACCTCCTGGCCTTAATTAACATATGCCTGGATGGCCTTTCTTCTGCTATCCACAAATTACTCCTTCCCCTTCAGTGGCCTTGAATACAAGTTGCTCTTTCTCAAACAATTCATGTATCTTAGGACCTGGAGAGCAAGTCAGCAGTCTCTGTTTTCTAAGGACTTCCAGAATTCCCTCCTAGACAATCCAGGCTCCTCTAACATGTCCTTTGAATCTAGCACCCTTCCCATCCTGGTTTCAGCCGGAAATTGACCTGATCTCTCCATTACACTCACTGAAGACTCGGATTTTAGAAGATAATCTTCTGTGGCATCTCAGGTCTTACTACCAACTGTAGCAACTTTATTTTTCTCCCTTTCTCCCTTTACTTGCTTCCCTTTGTACATCCCCTCAACGATATCCTCATCAATACCTGCATTTCCTTGCCCCCTTATAATTTATTTTAGTCATCCAGGAAACACTCAGTATTGGATCAAAACACTTCACCTCCTTTCCATCTCACCTGCGACTGCTAAGTTCTGCTGGAGAAATTCATACCATTCTGTACTGACACCACTGCAGATTCATTTTCCGGTCTCAAGGGCGCCAAGGCTGCCTGGCAAACCGATTTGTCCTGCATTAACACATTCTCCTATTCTTCCGCTGTTTCAAAACTCCCATAAATTTCTGCAAACCCGCTTATATCCAGTTATAATGGCCACCTTAGTGTTTAGTTTCTACAAAGCATTCTGATGATAGATAATTGCGCAGAAAACAAAACTCACTGGGATGAAGTGGCCTAGGAAACATAGAGTTCTAATATAAAACGGGAGAGGGGGTTACAGGGAATAAAGAGCAAATGCTAATACGTGTTTCATTGAAATATTAATCTGCCAGGATATCTCCAGGATACAATTTATAGTTATTGTTTCACTTGAAAACCTAAAGTGTATTTTTAAAGTGTGTGAAAGACAAATTAGATGATTAGATAAATGTGTCACTATCTTTATCTTTTTGTTTGTTAATTCTCACTTGAGGATATTTTCCATTCACTTTTAGAGAGAGTGGAAGGGAGAGGGAGAGACACAGAGAGAGAACATCGATGTGAAAGAGACATATTGATTGGTTGCCTCCTGCATGCATCCCAACTGGGGCCAGGGATCGAACCTGCAACCCAGGTATGTGCCCTCGATCCAGAATTGAACCCAAGACCCTTCGGTGCATGGGCCAATGCTCTAACCACTTAGCACACTGGCCAGCGCTCTGTGCCTACATTTATAGAAAAATAATCTCTCCAACAGAATCAGTTAGACCATACCCTGAGACACTGAAAATTACAGAGAAGGCCAAACCAGAGCTCATGCAGTGGAGAGGGAGGAAGAGTGAGCCACAGTGTATAATAATGGGAGACAAACACAACTTATTTTCTTCTTGAGAAAAAGCAGGCTCTAGATCTGTTTTAAAAAACTAATTTATGTATTTAAACTCTGCTTATTCCAAAAATGGAAAAGAGGCAATGTGAGGCATGTTAACTATCTTCAAATATTTAGAAGACTAGCATGTGGAAGACGAATTAATGATTGGGGCACAATATTTTGGCTGGATGAGTTATGGCACAGTGGTAAGAGCAAAGATTTTGGAGCTGACATCTGAATTTAAATCTTGGCCCTACTCCTTATTAGTTATGCATCTCTGGGCATGTTATTTGGCCTCCCGAGGTCTGCATTTTCCTAACCTATAAAATGAGGATAATAACACTTACCTCATGTGGTCTAGTGAGGATGAAAAGAGATCATGTGTGCATAGCACTTAGCTAAGTGTCTGTATCACATGGTAAGAATTTCCCCCCAACATTTTCGAAGTACCAAGATGAAAAGTGCTCCTTTGGAACAGGAATGTGGAGTGTGAACCTGTTGTCAAGGTTAAGTGGTTCAAGCTTAGGCTCTACAATTCTTGGAGATGTAAAGGGAATTAAACATTGGGAGGGTGTTTTAAACAGATGACCTTTAGTGTATCTGTCATCCCTGAAGCTTTATGATTCTAATAGATGTGTGCCATTAAATGAGGAAACATGGTTGAAGTCGTATGAGACCAGTATATTCTTCCCAAGGGAATACATGTATATATTTGTTGCTGGTGACTTCTCAATGTCCTTATATTAAGGTTACACTTGCTGTGGCCTCTCTTAAATGAACAAGCAAGAGCACAACAATTACCATGTAAAATAGTGAAACTAACAATTAAGATCTGCACTAAGCCCCGTAGGAGAGAAAATCTTCCATTTCTGAATCATGTCTCCTTTAAATTCTGTATTGTCTTGGTATATTATTTTTGTTGAATATACCCTGGGAATTTAGAAGGTTTGTTTTTTTTTTGTTTGTTTTTTGCTTTTTTAAATGCTCCAGACACCACTGAATTTATTCACAGGAAAAAATGAGTAAATTCAAAGGTCATACAGGACCGAAAGATAGCAGGACCAACATATACTACGCAGCTCCATCAAATGACATATCATTGTGGTATTTTCAGGACAAATTACTTCCTGTTAGTTTTCATGAAACCAAATGCCAAGATGGCTAATTCTTTCACATTTGTTTCACTTGGGGAATTTGAGGGTTCTTTTCGGGGGTGCATTGTTGTGTTGCATTATTATCCACACAGGTATATATAAGGCATGTTTTGGGCTCCCTGTCTAGGTCTCAACTGTATCTCATGTACACCTATTAGTGCATATTATTTCACTGAAATGACCAATCATATATATTTTTAAAAAGAGATAGATTATTGACCAGGATTAAGGCTAATAAGAAACTGCTCATATGTACTATCCATGGGGGATAAGGAAGACTGTGAAGAAGCACAATGAGAAAGAATTGCTTGGAAGCAAACAAATCATCTATTCAAAGAGTACTTCCGAACGTAGACATGGGCATCCATTTACACTTTTAGAAAATGCTTTCATTCTGAGCAGAAAAGCTCACTGTATATTACGAGAAAAAACCATTGTCATATTTACCATTTCCTTTCAGGAACAGCTCTAAAAACGCAGCCCAGGTTTCCACGCCAGGGAGATTAGGGTTCTCTCTGTAGTAATGGAATAGAGAAACAGCTGTGTCTTTTGGATTCCTAACGATGTAGATAATCTGTTAAAAAATATAAATTTATTTTTGGGTGAACATAGCCCCACCACAAAACATTTCCTAAAAGAAAGTAAGAGCTGGTACTGGAAGTATCAGGGGGAACGCTTTGTAAAGTATATGATTGTCTAACTACTATGCTGTGCATCTGAAACTAATACAAAATAATATTAAAAGTAAACTGTATTTGAAAAAAAATGTTTAAATAAAAATATATAGAGAAAGTAGAAGCCAAACTTACCCATGACAGGCACGATTTTTTGGCAGGCTCAACTAATTATTAAACACAGACTCAAGCCAGTGTTTCTCGACCCTTAATGTGCATATGAACCAGCAGGGGATGCTGCCAGCTCATCAACCAGGTGAAGGTTGTCTGGGCTGGTCCCTTAGGACATCAGCAAGAGGCAGCTCATGCTCTTGGGAGACCAGGGGCAACCAGAGTCTCAGTCCCCAGTAGGGGTCAAAAGAAAAGGGTTGTACCTAAAGGCTGTACCTTTAGTGTGGTTGTTTAAAGGAGCACCCTAACCTTTTTGAGCTTCAGTTTCTTCGCTTATGAAAAGTAAAATACCCACTCCTCTCACCTTTGTAATGTGTTTACAAAACACAGCTCGATCTCTAGTAGGCATTTGGTGTCAGTGTTATTGCATTGCCCTGAGTAATGGTTATTGAGCTCACCAGACTCTTTTTTTAAAAAATATATATATTTTATTGATCTTTTACAGGGAAGAAGGGAGAGGGATAGTTAGAAACACCGATCAGCTGCCTCCTGCACACCCCCTACTGGGGATGTGCCCACAACCAAGGTACATGCCCTTGCCCGGAATTGAACCCAGGACCCTTCAGTCTGTTGGCCAACGCTTTATCCACTGAGCCAAACCGGTTAGGGCTCACCAGACCCTTTTTCCCCCCAGATCTCTCTCTCTCTCTCTCTCTCTCTCTCTCTCTCTCTTTCTTTCTCTGTCTTAGAGACGGTCTGAAATGAAAATGCTCGGTTGAGTGAAAGTGTAATCAAGTTAGATACACTTTCACCTGTTCTGATAGATTTGCTGGGGATACAGACAAAACTATCACATTTACTTTTCTTTGGGCAGAAGAACAGATGGTGTGCACAATCACATTGTGGTCATAGAGCTATAATCATTGGAAGAGCTGCTTTGGTTTGTGCTCATTTGACTGCTAGGTAATTTTTGTTATTTTTGGAATATGGCTGACATTGTCTAAAGCGGTTTCAGTACTGGGACCTTGTTACAATAAACACATATATCTTGCCTTTGCTTTTCAAATTTATTTTTCTGATCAAAACAGAATTTTTAAAATGCTCCTTATGTAGACATTTGTAAAGAAAATAAAATCCAACTCTAATGTCATATCATAGAAAACCACTTGGCATGTTGTTATATTTACATCTAGATCTTTTTTTATGTGTATATGTATATTTTAATTAAACTGAGATTATTCAGTATACATGTATTTAAAACATGCTTTATACTTAATCTTATTCCATAAGCATTTCTCCATGGAAACATAAATTTGAATATGAAATATATGAAAATATAAATATTCTTTTAAATTATAGCTAACCTTTAAAATAATAACAATGTGGTAACTTTATTTTTAAAATAACTTGAGGTAACTATTTTTTTTAATTGTTTTATTGCTTAAAGTATTACAGAGTATTATATATGTCTCCTTTTTCTTTTCTCCCCTTGACCTTCCCCTAGCCTCCCATACCACCCCCCCCCAGTGTCTGGTGTCCATTGGTTATGCTTATATGCATGCATACAACTAATTTTTATATAAAAATTTTTTATTCCCTTTCTATAATAATCCCTTACACAAATGGTAAAGTAATTAAAATAACATTAAGGCAATATTTCTTTTCCTAGACATCACTATTTAAAGCAAAAACATTAAAACCAAGCTCAGAATGGAATAAGACATTGTCTAGTGTAACTATAGTTCACATTTCTTTCATTACCAACAGATTATTAAAATAATTTGTATAAACTAGGTACTGTGGTCAGACCTTTACATGCATTGTCTTGTTTAATTTTTCCCACACTGTATGAGATTGATACATTATTCCTGTATCAAATGAGGAAACTAAGACTCAGAGAGCATCAGCAATTTCCCAAGGTCACACATCTTGTAAGTGGCAGAGCAAGAATCCAAGCTCAGTTTTGTGGTATTCCCAACCTCCTGCCCTTCACCATTGAACTTACCTTGCATTGCTTTTGTTTAATATCCACTGGTAGCATGTTATAGTTCAAATGTGTTGGAATGACTCTTCTCTTACAACACATTTTTAGCTCTTCAAATTTAGAAACGTCTCCCAATTCAATTGGAGATGTTAGAGTAATTTCAGCATTGGGAATATTCTCAATGACTTTTGCAATCCAGTGAGTGCCTTCACATAAAAATAAAATAAAATTCATTTTTAATTAAATGGTCCTCTTGGTGAAATGAATTTAGAAAATTAGCATTAGGTTATAAAGGCAATGAATGCATTAATTTTATTATAATAGTTAGTTCTACCTCTTGACACCCATTGAAACCTGTTGAAATACTTAAGATGTTAATTCATTAGATAGGAAAAATCACATTTTGAAACATGAAGCAATATGAGAACTGTGTGTACTATTTCCTCAGCTTGAAATACTCTTCTATGCTACCACTCACCTCTAATACCTTCTCTAATTCCCATTAGTCCTGTAAGCACATGCATCTTGCTCTTTTATAAACTGTCTTCTGAGTCCCCACTCCCTTGGAATAATTTCTCACCCTTCAAGTCCCTCCAAAGTAACAGACCCCATTGCTTGTATTTATGTCTATCTTCCCATTTCCTCCTTGAAGATAGACAGTGGATCTTATTTTTGTTTGTGTATAAATACAAAATAATTGTGCAAACAAAGCATCAGAACAATGAACAAATGGCATATTCAGAAACCTTAGAGATGCAAGCCTGCTACCTCAAAGTCTGGAAGGAATACCACTTTATCATATATAATAAAGAGCTAATATGCTTATTAGACTGGATGGCAGAACAACCTTCTGGAACAACCAGTGGGCAGGGCCAAGGGGCAGCCGAGGCCACAAGGGTCGAGCCCCTTGCACGAATTTCATGCATCGGGCCTGTAGTGTTTACATAAACCAAATGTAGATGCGTTCCAATGGTGTAGACCAGCCGTGGGCAAACTACGGCCCATGGGCCGGATCCGGCCCGTTTGAAATGAATAAAACTATTGACAAAAAGACCGTACCCTTTTATGTAATGATGTTTACTTTGAATTTATATTAGGTCACACAAACACTCCATCCATGCTTTTGTTCCGGCCCTCCGGTCCAGTTTAAGAACCCATTGTGGCCCTCGAGTCAAAAAGTTTGCCCACCCCTGGTGTAGACCAAACATGTCAAACTCAGGGCTGGCTGCGAGTTTCACATGCTTGGGTAGACACTGTACGTGGAAACAGGGAAGGAGAAGTTTGGGTGCGGAGGATTTTTGCTAATTTGAAAGCAATGTCCCTGAAGAATTTAAATCTGCCTTAGTTTCCATTTATCTCTTCAAAGTTTTACAGACAAATAAATATTCATAGGTTAAATAGAACTTTCATTTGCATTATATATTTTAAATTTATTTTTTCGATATATTTTTATTGCTTTCAGAGAGGATGGAAGAGGAAGAGAGAAATAGAAACAACAATGATGAGAGAGAATCATTGATTGGCTGCCTCCTGCATGTTCCCTCCCCCTCAACTGGGGAACAAGCCTGCAACCTGGGCATGTGCCTTAATCGAGAATCAAACCGTGACCTCCTGGTACGTAGGTTGACACTCCACCACTGAGCCACACTGGTAGGGGTATATATTTTAAATATAAACATATAGCATTCATGTATGTGACTCATATAGTAGTGACAATTGTATTATTTTAACAAAATATATTGATTCCTTCTAATGAAGAAGAGAGACCACACAGTTTTGTGCTGCTGAAGGAGACCTCCTAGCAGCCGGTGGGAAGATGTCAATTTATGGGCACCAGTATGTACAGTGGAAACCTTATATATGGTTGTTTATGTTAGTATAAATTAACCACCTGTTCCAAGAATTTTAAAAGTATCACTAATTACTTTCTAAACTAATATATTATTTTAAGACAAGATGTAATTATTCACAGAGCAACCTATTATAAAAGGAGAATACTGAAGTATTTTGAAGGCAATCATTTAATTTCCACTTGCAGCAAGATTTTCCAATAAAAGATATATAAATATATGGTTTATATTTATTCTCAAAAACACCCCTGTGTGAGCTCTGCATTATCCAAAGGAAGGGTTTCTTGGGCCAGTGAAGGATTTAGTAAACACACAGCTCAAAGGGAGCTTGGCTCTTAGTTGCTGAATCCAGGAGAGCAGGTATGTGTTCAGCCACACACAGCCACTATTCTGGACATAACAACAGGCAGCTGGATATTATATATCCTAGTCACTTTTAAGAATAAAAAGTAATATATTATTAATTTAAATGATATGGCATAAACTTTAATAATAAAAGTATTTATGGTTCTTATTAACCTAGAAAAATAATATTTATTTATAAATCAATTATTAACTATAAATGGAGCAAATACTATTTATCACCATGCCTGGTACAAAGTACTAAAAAAGATAATTTTATAATATTACAGATATCATGCTTATTATATATGTCAACATTTGTATGTCTTCATGAATAAAATAGAAACAAGAGTGTAGTAAAGCTCTAATTTCTCCAGTTGAATTTTTTCAAAGCACTTTTTTTTTTTGCCTCTCTCCTGTCAAACTTTTTCATTACACTAAGGGTTTAGGACAATTTAATTTCCTGTGGAAAATTCTGAAAAACAAATGATTTGTAAAATTCATTATTATATTTATAATTATTATTGTATTCCTACATTTACAAAATACATTAAAACAAACTTTACCAGATTTTGGATAGGACACCAGAAATACATCATCTTCTCTTGCGTGGAAAGAATCCAGGGAATTCAGAAGTTCTTCTGAAGACAAAGTAGAAAAGAGGGTCCCCTTGAATTTATGAAGAACTCCTGGCTGGTTCTGGGATGACATCTTTCATCAAATCAAGCAAAAATTACTAAACACTAACTCTACACAAAGCACAGAGCAAGTATGGGCACTGATTTTTATCCTAGCTCAGTAGCAATGTAACATTAGAATTATTGAGCTGGTATTCCAATTGGAGAACCATCTGTATATATATATATATACCTTTTGCAATTTTCACAAGTGTAATTTTTAAACCATAACCGAGCCAAAGTTTACTATGAAAATGATGTTATCTGAACTTCACTGATAATGCATATGACCAAATATTTCCTGCACTTGTCACTCAGAATAATTTACATACACAGTTTTCAAGCTATTAAAATGTAGTCATTAAAGGGACTAAAGTTAATTAAATCTCTTGGCCTAAATAAGGAAAGACTTTTAGTGGCTATAATGAATTATATCACAGTGGAAATGACTGGGAAAATTGAACTTCTTGTTAATATAAACACTAGAGGAAGTAGCTAATATTGCATTTCGGGAAGAGAGGAGGAATAGAATGAGGAAAAAATAAATTCTTCTAGGAATTGGCAGACAAATCTGTGACTAACATAAACCTTACAGGAACAAAAGACAACATGACAATCAGGAAACCCAAGCCAAAGAAGAGACATACACAGCTATGATGCACACAGGAAGTTTTTGATGGATTAAATAACTTGTCTGAGTCATTCTTAGTTTTTGTCACTAATATAATCTTCTGGATTCAATTAGATATGTCAATAAAGTGCCCAGTTACTTCAGTGAACCACAGTTGAATCTTTTTTTGTTTGCTGTCTAACCATTAAAAAAATATATATACCAGCCAAAACCGGTTTGGCTCAGTGGATAGAGCATCAGCCTGTGGACTGAAAGGTCCCGGGTTCGATTCCGGTCAAGGGCATGTATCTGGGTTGCGGGCACATCATATATATATATATACCAACAAAGAAATGATCAGCATTTTAACTGAGCACAGAAATTGTAGCGGTCTACCATGTAAGTAATAACTGAATAAGAAAGACATACCTAACAGTGGCAGAAATGAAAGTTAGAATGATTACATATTGTGGACAAAAAAAAGGAGGTTTTATGGGAAGTCACCTCACTGGGTGATCTGATCATAAATCCCTAACTAGGCACGTCTAGTGGGTAGTCATGCCCCAGACATATAATGTTTTAGTAAAAGATTTATCTTTGTCCTAAGCAAACCCTGTCCATTGTCTTTGTGCAGCTATATGAACACACCTTTGAAATAAGCATAATCACCCCCAGAGAGCACATAATCTTAAGTATCCTGCTACTTCCTTCCACGTTTGTGTGAACATCCTTACTTTACCTCCTTAATGTCAAATGCACAAAAGAAACTGCTGTTCTCAGAAACATTTCTCTCAGTCTGCTGAGGTCTTCCTCCAGGTGTATCCTTTGTTTGACTCAAATAAATATTTATAAAAGACTCTACAGGTTTGGACATTTCTTATGTTGACAGCATAGAAAATTCCAAAGAATCTAAAAATAATTAGAATGGCTCTAGCCGGTTTTGCTCAGTGGATAGAGCATTGGCCTGTGGACTGAAGGGTCCTGAGTTCAATTCCAGTCAAGGGCTCATACCTCCGTTGCAGGCTCCCGGTTCTAGTCAGGGAAATGTGGAGGCAACCAATCAATGTGTCTCTCTCACATAGGTGTTTCTCTCTCTCTCCCTCTCCCCTCCACTCTCTCTAAAAATCAATGGAAAAAATCCTTAGGTGAGGATTATAAAAATAAAATAATTAGAATGAATGTGTAAATTGAGTATGGTTTCTGGATGATGAGGTCAACACATGAAAATAAATTGTATTTCTGTATTTTAGCAATGTTTAAGTCCAAATAAGTGAGTAGTTGTTTTTGTTTGTTTGTTTGTGTAATTGGTTTGGGTTTTGTTTTATTTGCTTATCTGTTTCTTTTTTTCCAACACAATGCTCTTAAAAAAAAGGTGTAGGTTTTCTGTGAATATTATTGGTGCTCCCTTCATGAGACAGAAGCCACACCCATAAATATCTTCATGATAAGACATATTCTCCTTTGGAAGGAGCATCAGGGAGCTTTGAGATGATGCCTTTGAGATTCTTAGAAGCTTTTCGTCTAGCAGATAAGGTCTGAGAGACATACCCTTGGTATTCTTAGAAGCCTATTGTCTGCCTGGGAGGTCTATGAGACCCAAACATATTATGATCTTTCTGAGCTGTCAACAAAGGATCTCATGGCGACACTCTGGACTTCATCTTTACCCCACCACCATGTTTTGCTGGTAGTGTCATGGATGTGATCTTTGTTCTGAAGCCATTTCTTACTTTGAGAACCTGTTGCCAGCTAGAAAAACTGTCTTGGACCCTATTTCCACAAAATTTTAATACAAAACTCAACAGTTCCTTCTTCATCAAACTCTTTCTTCTCTTTTTGTTCATGGGCACTAGGAGAGGTCAGTTATCATTGTCAAAATTCTGCCTGAAAATCTCCTTAGCAAAGCCACATGGTTGTTTAGTACTCTACCCATTTTCCATACTTACTCAAGGGTTGGTGTTGCTAATTGGTCTGCCATTCATAACTCACACCCTCTTTTATCCGGCCTCCAATAGTCACTTTCTCAATGACCATCAAGAGTTTGAAAAGTTCCCCCCTGGTCAGCGTGGCTCACTTGATTGGGCACCATCCTGTGCACCAGAAGGTTTCCAGTTAGATTTCAGGTTAGGGCACATACCAAGATGGCAGGTTTAATCCCTGGTCAGGGTAAATACGGGAGGCAGCCAGTCAATGTTTCTCTCTCACATCAATGTCTCTCTCTCTCTCTCCCTCTCTCTCTCATCAATAAAAACATATTTTAAAAATGAGTATAAAAACAAAAGAGTTTGCAAAGTTTCCTCCTGGCCTATCAAGCTTCTGCTCACATCCAGTCTCAAAGTCATTCTTACCTGTTTCAACATAAAAATGTCCAAACCTGTATTTTATGAGCTTACTTGATGCAAATTGATGACACATGTTGAAGAGCAAGATCTCAAATGCTCTGGAGAATAACAGTTTTGCAGCTTCTTTTATGCATTTGAAATTAAGGAGAGAACTAGGAAGATAACATGGAGGTAGGAAAAAGTATGACAGGATAGTTAAGATTGTATACTCTCTTGAGGGTGGTTAGAATGTGTTAAAGGTGTGTTCACCTAGTCCGTGGTCGGCAAACTGCGGCTCTCGAGCCACATGCGGCTCTTTGGCCCCTTGAGTGTGGCTCTTCCTAAGCCTTAGGAGTACCCTAACTAAATTAATAACAATGTACCTACCTATATAGTTTAAGTTTAAAAAATTTGGCTCTCAAAAGAAATTTCAATTGTTGTGCGGTTGATATTTGGCTCTGTTGACTAATGAGTTTGCCGACCACCGATCTAGACAAGTCTCAACTGGGCTGACTGGGCACTTCAAGTCTCTGCCACGTATCTGTTCCATGCCAGTAGGCTACCTCAGGAGTGTCCTCATGGAGACGACAGAAACACAAGAAAGAGCAAGGCCTCTCGAGTTGTAGACTTAGAAGCACCATACTTGCACTTCTGCTTCATTCTATTACCCAAAGCCAGGCACATGGTCAAGTCCAAAGACAGAGGCAAAGGAAACTTCAAAGTTAGATGCCCAAGGGGGTAGATGCAGAGGGGGTAAACGATCATTCAACCCATCAGCAAGACCTATCAATTCTACCTTAGAAATACTTTCCACACCTGTCCAATACTCCTTCTATCTTATTGCTACCACCACTTCAGTTCACCATGATCTCTCTTACCTATCAGCACCTGACTGCTCTGTCCAAATCTTTCTTGTCCATTCCTTCTCAGACCATTCTCAATGCAGCAACGAGAATAAACTTAAAAAGAAAACCTGCTCTGACCACTCATTTAATTAAGTCTGCCAAATGGTTTCCTATTGTTCTCAGGATAAAGGTGAAACTGACTAAGGCTTAGTCAATATACCCATCTCTCTCCCAATATTCTATCTTGATGTTCTCACCATCTTTTAATGTAAATAAACATGTACACGTGGTTATGCTAGGGTGAGGTGAGAGTAGTATACAGGTGTGACAACTCATCCGAGAGGTTTTTGAGCCCAAGTCTGAGATACGACTGTTAAATTGGCTTTGCAGAGAAGAAATCTAAGAGGTCAGAGGAATGGGATGGAAAACATACACATGGTGCAACTTCTTCACTAAGTTAGGCAACCTGCTCTCTGGAAAGGGACTATTAAGCCAAGACATTCTTCAAGACCGAGGCTGACCAGAGATGCCTTTTAGTCCACAGGGACTTATCCTGTTCCTCTTTCAGAGTTTGAGGAGGCTGATCAGGAGCGAGGCACCATCACCTTATTCCTGTCTCTTCTCCCCAATTTTCTCAGGGGAATATTTCTGAATATTAGAGACATGGAAAAAAATGACATATTCTCCTTTTCTCTCTCCTCATGTGGGGTTTTCACAATGTAACTACAGGGGCCCTTAGAATTCTTTCTCTCTCAGTGATCAACAAGAGGCAAATGTGAGTGCTTTAACCTCAACAAGTGGTCTCAGTTGAATCTACCAGAAAAAAAAAAAAGGTGTAAGAGTGAATTTTGCCCTATCACAATAATTTAGATCTTCACCCAAAACCAATACTTCCATCTTTGGAACACATCATAATTCCTGAACTTGTACACTATTTCAAGCTTCTTGGGTCTTACCTGGACTGCTCTGTGTCCAAGTAGAGTTGTTTTCCCCTCCATTTGGTATGGATTCCAAACCCTCTGCCTTGTGCCGAGAGAGAGAGAGAGAGAGAGAGAGAGAAGAAGAAGGAGAAGAGCACAGATTGGTTTGGCTCAGTGGATAGAGGGTTGGCCTGGGGGTTGAAGGGCCTGAGGTTCGATACCAGTCAAGGACAAGAGAGAAAGAGCAGGAGCAGGTTTTTGGAGCAGGAGCAGGTTTTTGGAGGGAGAGGATGAATTTGCTGAATTACAAACCACTCCTAAAATTAGTGTCTTAAGACAGTAATGTATGTTATCTCCTGGTTTAATAATGTCACTGGGCTCAGCTGTTCTCATTTGAAGTTCAGTTAAAGCACCTTTCAAAAAGCTTAGCTTGAACTGAGTAGGAGGCCAAGGAAATGGAAAGGCATTTTCATATATAGGACTGTGACGAAAGAATGTTTGGAATTTGGCATCAGGATGTGGGGTGTAAAGAAAAATATCCCAACATAATGTGCAGTATTGTTTATAAAAACATAACGAACTCAAGGAAAGAAGGTATTTTTTTCCCTGTAGTTTTTTTTTTTTAAAATGGTAACTTTAAGTGCCAGGATAAAACAGATTCCAGAACAGGAAATGTGAAAAAATAAGAACAGTAACCAGCAGAAGAAAAAAAAAATCAGATAAGAAGGCAATATCAGGTAAGGTTCATAGGTAATGCAAGCAATAAAGTCATAAAGAGTGCAGTGTCAACATAAGAAATGTCTAAACCTGTAGAGAATTTTCGTAAGAGTTTATTTGAGCCCAAACTGACGTCAATTATTGGGAAGCAAGATTTCAAATGCTTCCAGGATTACAATTTGCAATTTTTTCTTTGACTCATGTACTTGGACTTAGGAGGGAATTTTAAAAAGATTACATGAAAGTGAGAGAAAGCAAGGCAGGGATGGGGGTTGGATTACAGAATACTTAACAAGATGATGTGCTCTCCTGAGGGTGGTTATGCCTTGCAGGAGGGTTACTGCTGGCATTTCAAAGGCGTTGTAACTCCGATGCACCAGAACAAGGGACAGGGCTTGCTTAAAACTTTTACCTAAAAAGTTAAATGCCTGGTGCATGGCTACCCCGACACCCTGTTAGAAATGTATGTATGAGGTTACTTTCAGTAGAACGCCCCCCCACTCCTTTTGGTCCACAGTAGATATAAGTGAACATGTAGCAATGTTGTGATACTAATATTTTTATAAATTTATTTTTCTTTTAGAACACTTTCTTATGAAGGAACAGTGGCTCCAAGGAACAGAACCAGAAAATACTCTTTTAACATACTTTATTCAACACTTACCATGGGCCAAACATTCTTCTGGCTACAGGAAATTAGACTCTGAATAAGACAGAAAAGGACATGATTTCATAGTTCAGGGAGACAGATAATTTAAAAAGAAATCAACAAGAAAATATCTAGTAATGATACATAAAATAGCAAAAGCAAAAACATGGTGATACAAAATAGAACCACGGGGAGGCTACTTTAGTTTGAATGGTCAGGGAAGGTTTCATTGGTCCTCATTGAGAGTAAAAGCATGTATTATAGAAGCAAGTGAAAAGAATATCGCCTCAGGCCAAAAAGTACAGATATTGAGGAATTTGCAAAGAGAGCTCTGATACTGTTATTGTTCTCACCAGGAGAGCAAATTCTCAGCTGAACACAGATATATATAGCCATGATTAAAATGCAGTGTTAGTGAGTGGAAATTTGTTTTTTAATTTGTTTACCTCATTGTTTTATTTTTCTCTCATGGAGTGTTTGCTTGCCTTTGCTATATGTTGAGGGAGGTTTTTGGCAAAGATGAAATAATGGGGAGCTGGCTTACTTTCCAATTTGAAACAACTAAAAAACAAAACAAACCAATAAAAAATTAGGGTGTCTCCCCAAAATGTAGTATACACACACTTTGAATTATTATAAAGGCAGTGTTTATTAAAATACATTTCATTTTCAAAATTGAGCTATCCGCTGTTAAAGTGTGTATATATTTTTTGGGACACCCTGTGTATATGAAGATATAAGGAGCAATGATATTCAAGACATTGGACATTGGGCAAGGATAGTTTATCCTAATGATACTACCACATATTTCTTATTAAATGACTAAATCTAAACAGCTAAAATTAAAGAGTGTCCATGCCCAGTTTTAGTGAGAATGTAACAGAATTAGAACTCTCATAACCACAAGAAGGAAAGTAAAAAAGTAATAATATTAAATATATCTTAAATGTTAAACATATCCCTGCTCCATGATCCAGCCATCCTACTCTTTGGTGTGAGAAATGAAAACAAACATTCACACAAAGGCTGTTACATGAAAGACCAGAGCAGGTTGATTTGTGATAGAAAAAACTGGAGAAAAAATAAGTCCACCATCAGGTAAATAGATAAATAGTTTATGTCATATTTATCTGATAGAATAATGTTCACGAAAAAAAGAAGGAATGAACAATTGATACATTCAACTACATGGATGAATCTCAAAATAGTTTAGCTGATTTAAAAAAAATCCAGAAAACAAAGAGTACATATTGCGTGATTTTATTTATAGAAAGTTCTAAAAAGTGTAAACTTGTCTGTAATGACAGAGGAGTGGTTTCCTAGGGCTGGGAAGGAGGCCCCGAGAAGCAGGAAGGAGAAATACAAAGTGGCACAAGGAATCTCTTGGGTGTGATGATATGCTCACTACGTTGACAGTGGTGATGATTTCATAGGTGTGTACATATGATGACTGTATACTTCAAATCCGGGCAGTTTATTACACTCCAATTACACCGCAATGAAGCTGTTAAAATTATTGAGGAAAAGGTTTCAATTCCAGAACCTGACCATCAGGGATCCAGGTAACACTCTTTGCTATTTAATGTGTGTGTGTTCAATATAAGGTAGGTCTTGAATATTGTTACTGAAATTATCTAATGAATTACTTATCTTTATAAGTTGTTAGACGTCTTTGTAGTTATAAAATTGTTTAGTAGTCTTCATAATGCAAAACTATTGGAAATACCATGTAATTATCTTGGTGTCTTTCTTGCAAAAGTTTCTTATTTTTATGCTTGTCCTCTCAGTGGCTAAATATGTACTATTTTCTCCACCCTCCGTGCCTGCCACTTCCATCTTCTGCCTCATGCCCTTCAGTCTGCCATTTCTACCAACCAAAAAAAAATGTAGCATGTCAAAAGGCAGACTCAGCCAAAACATTACAGACTTTAAATATCAGGGCTTTATTTCCTCATTTTGCTCTTGATTCAGAGATACACTTTAGGCAAATGAGATTCAGTTTTGGAAACTATTTTATACCCGGACTGTGGGTGTTTTTCTTTGGTACTGAAAATTAATTGCCTTTCTTCTTTTGAATCTCACACACATATTGATTCATAGCTATGAAAAAGCTCAGCGAGGAATATGAAGTACTGTTGGGACTGAGTAGGGAGAGAGCATTAGATGTTTCAATCAAGCAGATCCTGCTTTATTGCATCGCTCAGTTTGTATACCATGCTCACACCCACTGTGAAAGATTGCTAAAAGCAGCAGTAACACCTAATGAAGTCAGTGCTAACTGAAGAATCAACGCTGTCAAGTTTCCTTGTTTTCTCATGAGCTTTGGAAAAGACACATGGCAGAGGAAAAAGTTAAGATGGTACGGGAGGTTTTTGCTAACATGGAGAGGAAATTCTTTGGAAGATACAGAGTCCTTGTCACATAAGGTTTGTGAAAAGTTATTTGCTACTAAGGTTAAAACTCACAAAAATGAGATTCCTGTAGGTACTACAATTCTGACTTTTTTATTCTCTTTTTAAATTCTGCCATTTTTGAGGGCTTAGTAGATTGGCATAGTGGGAACAATAAAAAAATTTAGAACCGATAGTGTATTTTATTTAAAATTAGAGGAATTCAGTTTTATTTATAATCTATGTATATAGAGGCCATCTAGCTTGTGAATAAAAATAGGACTGCCCAGCCAGCGTGGCTCAGTGGTTGAGCACCGACCTATGAACCGGGAGGTTACAGTTAGATTTCCAGTCAGGGAAGGCAGTGATCAGTGGTTCTCTTTCATCATTGATAATTGATGTTTCTATCTCTCTCTCCCTCTTCTTCCTTCTCTGAAATCAATAAAAATATATTTTAAAAAACCCAAAACTAATACATCTAATTTTCTTTGTTTAGTCTACCCTATGGATACCACCGGTATCCTCTATTTCTAGACACAAATATGTACATACCATATGATTCCATTTATATGAAGTGCTGGAGTACACAAACCTAGTCTATAGTGTTAGAAAGCATTTCAGTGGTTGCCTGAGCCAGGATTTGGAGGGACTTACAGAAAAGGGGAAGAAGAAACTTTCTAGAGTGATGTAAATAGTCTATGTTTTACCTGGTTTGTCAAAACTCATCACACTGTGCACTTAAAATGGACTCATGTTATTGCTTTTGAGTTCTACTTCAATAAGGTAATTAAAAAAACACAATATTAAGATGCAATTTTTCACCTATCACATTGGCAGCAAATTAAAAACTTTGACAACACACTCTGTTGGTGAGGCTAAGGTACTCATATAGCTTGGGGAATAAAAAGGTGGTTCCGTTTCTAAGGAGGGGAATCTTATGCCTCTTGAT
>NW_006297386.1:61096-61497 GCF_000327345.1 Myotis davidii | reverse complement strand
CCTGCCAAAAATGCATTAACTGAATCTAATCATGTGGAGATAGAAGATAAAGCCAAATTTAGAGACATCCAATTGACCTCAGCTCTTTAAAAAATTTCAATGTTATGGAGAAATTGTTCCAGAATGAAAGAAACAAAGAGATGTGACAATTAAATGCAATATGTGATTCTATTTTTTTTATTTTTATTTTTTAATTTTTTTATTAAATCTTTATTGTTCAGATTATTACATTTGTTCCTCTTTTTCCCCCCCCATAACTCCCCTAGTTCCCACCCCGCCCTCCACCCTCACTCCCCACCCTCTGTCCTCATCCATAGGTGCACAATTTTTGTCCAGTCTCTTCCCGCATCTCCCACACCCCTTTCCCCGCCAAGAATAGTCAG
Source organism: Myotis davidii (assembly GCF_000327345.1). NCBI lineage: Eukaryota > Metazoa > Chordata > Mammalia > Chiroptera > Vespertilionidae > Myotis > Myotis davidii. Next base: position 61,114 of record NW_006297386.1, on the reverse strand, counting down.
TCCAATCCCTTTCTAAGT
>NW_006297386.1:42645-59923 GCF_000327345.1 Myotis davidii | reverse complement strand
TTCCTCCTAGTGGTAGAATTTCCACGCAGCCAGCCTCCCTGTGGGTCTGGATGATGTCCGTTCCGTCTTTTAGGTGTAATTTGAATTGAATGTTCAAGGCAGCAATCTCCAGCGTTAACCTATGCCGCCATCTTGGATCTCCTCGCAATATGTGATTCTAGATTGGAGATCAGGACAGGATAAAAAAAAACAGCTATAAAGAATATTAATGGCACTTTGTAAATTTGTATAATTGCCTAACCACTATGCTGTACACCTGAAATTAATATAAAATAATTAATATAAAATAATAGGAAAATTAAAAATAACATTAATGGGGCAATTGATAGAATTTGAATATGAGCTTACATTAGATAATATTATATCAACATTAAATTTCTGAAATTATTTTTATACTATGGTTATGCAGGAAAATATCCTTTTAGAAATATGCATTGAAGTGCTTGGGAGTAAAGGATTATGGTGCTGCAACTTTCAAATAAATGTTTCATCAATAATAAATTAGAGAAATGAAGCAAACATTGCAAAACATCAATTATGTTTGGCTCTGAGTAAAGATTATTGGGAGTACAATTTTTATAACTTTTAAGTTTGGTGATTCTTTTAAACTAATAATTTTAAATAAATAAATAAATAAATAAGGAATCTTCACATTGTTGTTTCTCTATTAAGAAGGAAAGTCAAAATGAGAAAGCAGAGAATTTTTTTTGCCTTGGGATCCTGGAACTGAGTAGAGTCCTTGGTTGATTGGGAAATCAGACTGAAATGTCCCCAAAACTGTAACTGTGGGTGGGCTAGGGGCTCAGAAAGACCCGCATATAAGCCTGAGCGGAAAGTGGGCAAAAAATCTGTATTTGTGACGGTACAGGGAAGAGGTCAGGATTTCTGTAGCCCTGTTTCTTTCCCTGCTCTGCCAATTTGCCTCCCTAATTCAGAAGGCTATGAACATTCTAGTGTTATTTTGGCATCATTGGAAAATGTGCACACAGTCATTTTAGTGAGGGGTGTCGATGGCCACTGAGATTTCCTGGGCAGAAAATCGTGTCCCAGAATTTACCTTGGAACTGGGGTGGGCAGCTTCTTTAGTCCAGAATGCCAGCGGCAAGACTAAGACTGCACATAAGAGTCACTGCCAGATCATGATGGTCTGGAGCACCCCAAGAAAAAAGACACAGAAAGAAGGGACCTCTGTGAAGAAAGGGGAAGAAGGGAGAGGGAAATGAGAGAAAAGCCAGCAGGGCTGTGGTGTGGAATAAGCATGTGCCCCGGCCACCCTCCAGGGCACTTGTAAGAGGCAGATGCTTCTGCTCTTACCCTTCCCATAAACCCCAGTCATTAGGATCCCCTGAAATATAGGGCCTGGCCATTTCCATTAGGGAAATGTTTGATATTTTTTTCCCCAAGTCAAAGAAAATTTGCACTGATCTGGGAAAAGATTCACTATTCTGGCATTTTTAGAATTCTTTGTTCTAGTTTCCCAACACTTGTTTTATGCCTCCCTTTATTTTCATTTTTATACATGCTTTATCTCCTGCACCAAATCATAAATCTTTTATAGGCTGAGTACAGATCATAATAATTTTTACATTCCTCACAAAGGACAGTATAAGCTTACAAATTTATGCTCAATAAATATTTGGTGAGAAAATGACATTTAAAAAGAAAAAAGCAGGCGATCAATATTTTCACTTGACGTGTTGTGTTTTAGAGCCCCCTAGTGTGCAAAAACAGCTGTCTGCAAGAGCCCTGATAAACAAGAATTAACAGTTCTCTGAATCACTCCTTTCATTCCATATTCTTTTCTTTTCTCACCTCCCAGATTTCTTCTTCAGAGGGGAAAGATTAGTTTTAGAATCTTAGAACTCATTACCTCTCCACGATGGTCCACTGACTTGTGTCAAGCCTCCTTCCAAAAGCCTTTCTTTTCACCCCAGTGATGGACGATAAAGTGTGTCATTGACTGTAAGATACACCTTTTCACATTTTAACATTCCTGAAGTCAAACTGCATCTTTAATACATATATAAAATATATATTAAATATTAATTTTATTACAAATTAACCACCAACAAAGATGGTGACTAATTTTCATACTGCAGGTGGGGCCGGCAGCAGGCGACACTGCCCGCGGGCTCTGGGCCCTGGATTCATGACCTGGCAAGGTGGGGTCGGCAGCACGCGACACCCGCAGGACCTGGGCCCCAGATCCGTGACCTGGCGAGGGAGCAAAGCAGCGAAGGGAGAGAGCCCAGGTGGCAGAGAAGGGAGGGAGCCGAGGGCTAAGTGGCGAAGGGAGGGAGCGAGGCAGCGGAGAAGGGAGCGAAGCCCGCCTATTCTTGCAGGAATCTTCCTGCAATGGGCATCTAGTATATATATAAAGAGGCACCTGGACTGGCTTCCCTCTGCCCCGGCTTCGTCAGGAAGGACATCTGGTCTAATTAGCATATTACCCTTTTATTATTATAGATTCTTTTATTGATTTCAGAGAGGAAGGGAGAGGGAGAGAAAGATAGAAACATCAATGATGAGAGAGAATCATTGATTGGCTGCCTCCTGCATGCCCCACACTGGTGATCGAGCCTGCAACCCACCCGACCAGGAATTGAACTGTGACCTCCTGGTTCACAGGTCAGTGCTCAACCACTGAGCCATGTCAGCTAGGCCATCAAACTGCATCTTACAGTTGATGCCTCTTACTATCACACTCAGTTCTGCAGTAATTATGACAGTTATCATTGCCTACATGTGTGCAAACTCAGTTGTAATACTTCTCAATCTCTAAATCTAGCATCAGTTGAGTTATGGGCATTGTTTGTGCCATTTCTTTAAACTTTAACTGCCATCTGATGTATCTTAATATATACATATCTACATATGTAGATATACATGTGTATACATATACATATAGAGAGAGCTATACTTTGGCATTATGACATAAACCTATTGTCTATGCAAAAGGCAGGAAATTGTGGAATATAAGTTGATTAATATAAACTGTTCCTTTTTGGGGGAGAATTCAAGATTGTGCTACAAAACAACTAAGATACCTATAAATTGATAGAGCTGTATTATATTCAATTACTGAGATTTCTGCAAAAAGATTGCTTATCAGGTGTCAAGCAATGCAACCAGAGGGAGGAAAATTTGCATCTGTCCCTCTGAATAGATAAAAGAAACTTCCGAGCAATGACAAACTGATGTCATCTATTCGTGCATTGTGCAAGACTGCCAATAAGATGTGGATTTGTCAGCACCTTCCTGACAATTTAGAACGGAAGCTGTTTACTTGCAATGATACATGATTCATTTGAGGAAAAAAAAATAGAAACAGTAATGATGGTAAGTTGAAAATTCTGGTGAAACTCTAAGGCAAAAACATCCTCAAAATTATCATGACAATGTTAAAGGTGTGAAAGAGATCAAGATGGTGAGTAAAGTGATAAAAATCAGCATGTCACTATGATAACATGCATAAATACTGATGAGAGGACAATTATCTCCATATATTTAATTTTAAGCCACAGTGTGAAATCTAAGAATGAGATCTCCAAAAATGCCATTGGGTAGGCTAGAAATCCGAGATCAGGGTGCCGGCATGGTTGAGTTTATAAGAAATGCATTTCAAAAAGAAATACAAAAAATAGGGTGAAAGTAAAAAGATATACCATGAAAATAATAATAAGAAGAAATCTCATAGATTTTTATTAATGTCAGACAAAGTAGATTTCAAAAGGAGAATTTTATGTATTTATCTTAATATTTATTTATATTATAATATTTATATTCTCCTAAATGTTAATAATAAAATGGTCAATTCATGAAGAAAATATGTCATGTATATTTCAAGCAATCAAGTGTCGAGGTGGTCAATTAGGATAATGAGCCAAATTGAAGGTAACAATCAAGCCTTATTCACTTACTATCCTTATGATATTGCAAGCAAGAAGCAAAAGCAGGCACCACTGAAAAAACAAAATAGACAAAGAACATTGAAACAGACTCATAGATACAGACTGATGGATGCCAGAAGAGAGGGGGATTGGGGGATTGGGTAAGAAAGTGAAGGGATTTAAAAGTACAAATTGATAGTTACAAAATAGTCACGAAGGCCCTGGCCATGTAGCTCAATTGCTTGGAGCATCGTACCCATACAGCAAGGTTGTGGGTTCCATCTCTGGTTAGGGCACATATGAGAAGCAACCAATGACTGTATAAATAAGTGGAATAATAAATCGATGTCTCTCTCTCTCTCTCTCCCTTCCTCTATCTCTCACCCTTCCTCTCTCTAAAATCAATAAACAAAAATTTAAAAAAACACACACACAAAACAGTCACAAAGATGTGAAGTACACAATAGGGGAATATAGTCATTTTTATTGTAGTAAGTGTGCACAGTGCCAGGTAGGGAACACTTTGTAAAGTATATGATTGTCTGACCACACTGCTGCCCACCTGAAACAAATACAGAATAATATTGAATGTAAACTTTAATTTAAAAGTAACTTACAAGAAACAGGGTTGTATTTTTTCTCATGGAATGGCACTGGGTGAGAGCCAGGTAGATGCAGAGTAGATGGGGAAATCGGCTCCCTGGCAAGGAGGCCTACACAAAAGGCTCCTGCATCTGTATGGACACGTGGATCAGAAGGAAGGAGAGAGGGAAGGGCTAGGAGCAAAAGGTACCAAGTCAGAGTAGAGAAAGGTGCCTTAGCTGAGAGCCCTGATAAAGAGGCCTTCAAATGAAGGTGTTGGGCTAGGAATGTAGGCATGCATAGGAGAATGGCTGTCCCAGGTGGCCCTGAGTCCTTGATTGCAATTCACTCCAGAAAACCAATGCATTGGCTGTGTACAAATCTGGTGGGGGAAGGCAGCTTCCCAGTGAGGCCTGCCAGGCAAAGCTTTGTAAGTGCCTATGGATGGGCATGAAGGATCACACATAGTTATTCAGCACAAAGTCAGACTCCTTGTTGTATGTAGTTTACAACAGAATTGCAAAGTATATAAAGCTGAAGTTTATAGAACTAAAGGAGAAATGGACATATAATACTAGGAGACTTTTCTTTCTGGAATTGATAGAAGAATAGATAAAACATTAGTGAGGATAGACTTGCTAATAAACTTGTTCAGTACACTGCTGCCAACAATTGTAGAATGTGCATCCTTTTGAAGTACTCATCAAAGCTGAGCCATAAAAGTAGTTTCCATAAATTTTAAAAAATTAAAATAGTCTATTTTCTGATCATGACAGAATTATATTAGAAAGAGATAAAAGTCCCAGCCGGCATTGCTCAGTGGGTGAGTGTTGACCTATGTACCAAGTGGTCATGGTTCAATTCCGGGTCAGGGCATATGCCTGGGTTGTGGGCTCGATTCCCAGTGCGGGGCATGCAGGAGGCAGCCGATCAATGATTCTCTCTCATCAGTGATGTTTCTGTCTCTCCCTTTCCCTTCCTCTTTGAAATCAACAACAACAACAAAAATAAAAATAAAAAAAGAAAGATAAAAAAATGAGAATCTAAAGGTAGTACTAAATCCCTTATAAACAGGTGTCCTCCAAAATGTATACACACTTTGAATTATAGAGCAGTATTTAAAATACACTTCATTTTCAAAATGTATCAGAATCTACATACTTTGTCTGAATACCTTTTGGGGAGACACTCTGTATTTGGAAATTAAAACAAACTTCTAAAAACACGGGTTAAAAAAAATCACACGGTAATTTAAAAATATTTTGAATTAAACAACAGCAAACGCACAAAATACCATAATTTGTGGAAGTCTCTTCTATTTTTGTCCCTTGGTCCCCAGATTCAAATATTCTAAATATGTTCCAAATATCAAAATGGGAGAAATTGGTCACTGTCTGAAACATATACCACACTTTGGAAGATCATACCACAATCTCCTAAATCAGGCCCTGCCAACTTTCTGTGAGGCAGCTGCTTCTAGATCAGCATTTCTCTAACTTCTTTTTTTCTCCCAGGAAGCCCTCACTAAATAGGTCTTCCAACTCAATTTCCCTTGGCCAGATGCTAAAAGTGCCTGTGACCACTTCATTACTACTGAGCACAAGGAAAGTATGACACAGGTAATAATAAAGTGAAAAAGACACAGTCATTAAATGGTTGTGGTTAAAATCTCATTTAAATTTTACAAAAACAACATGTGACCCTTTGAATATGTTTCTAGGCTTCCAAAGGCCTGTTCAAATGCAGAGCCCATAGCTTCAAACCTGATTGTTCAATGAATTCAATAACTGAGTGAATGAAAACGTGCGTGAAGGGGTATCCTCGGTATTAGAGTTTCCTAGTTGATGGACTTGAGAAGATCTGACCAACCAAGCCTGCAAGGTAATCTAGTCTTTTTATAGAATCAATACTGGCCCGGTGCACAAAATTCATGCACGCAGGGGGGTTGTCCCTCAGCCTGGCTTGCACCCTCTTCGATCTGGGACCCCTTGGGGGATGTCTGACTGCCGGGGGCTGTCCCGTAGGATTGGGCCTAAACCGGCAGTCAGACATCCCTCTCATAATCCGGGACTGCTGGCTCCTAACCGCTCACTGGAGTGCCTGCCCAACTGCCCCTGCTGGCCCCATGGGCTCTAACTGCCTTCCCCTGCCGCCTGATCACCCCCAAATGCCCTCCCCTGCCAGTCTCATGGGTCCCAACTACCCTCCCCAGACAGCCTGATGCCCCCAACTGCCCTCCCTGACCAGAGGCCCTCCGTGGCCGGGCGCTGCCAAGAAGCCAGGCCACCAGGCAGAACATCCACTGTCATTGCATGCAATTGGGTTAGTTACATCATAAATTCCACACCCAACTCCACTCAGTAGGAAATGCCAACTACCTGGAACCTGTGGAATAATGCCTGGTGATTCCCTGCAGGTGTCTGAGCTGCGTATGTGGGAAAAGGTAGGATGTGTGGGTCATATATATATCTATCTACCTCAGAGATGTGCATGCATGTGTGTGCCGAGGCAAAGGACACACAAAATCAAGAGAGTTGGCAGCTACACCTCAGGAGTAATGACTGGCAGGAGACTGGCTCCAGACTGTAACTTCCTAAGCCTATTGCAGTCCATTTCCAGGATGTGTCCCGCCTCTGTTACGCCACCTGCTGACGGGAGGCTGGCCTCTCTGGGCACACAGCAGCAGGGAAAGCAGGAGCAAGAGGCCCTCTACACGCAGGGTGCTCCCGAGAGCTCCCACTCCTGGCAGGTGAGCATGTGACGCTCCCTGGTGGGAAGAAAAGCTGGGCGGCCATGAAAGGTAGAGTCCTCCCCAAAAATGACCATGAGGCAGCGGGCAGTACGAGCTTTCCCCTGCGTGAGTGGTTTCTGACATGTGTCACCTGGACCTCCAGCCTGTTTTAACAGCATGAGACTCAGAGGAGGGCTGTACTGTAGACCCTGCTCTCCAAATGCACTGGCAAGGTGATCGTCTAGCAGCACTGGCGGCTGCACTTGGGGCTCCATGATTCATCCCATCCTTGACCCACCTAGGGCTGTGAGGCCGGCCAGGTGCCCTGCAGGGCTGCTCCTTCCATCTACGCCTGGCCTGGCCAGGAGGCCCTCCCTCCGTGGCCAGGCACAGAATGCTTGCCTCATCGCACAAAGCAAGCATTCTGCCAGGCTGCTCATGCTGCCCACTCTCAGCGACCGCCCCCAAGACTGGGGGACTCCGGCAGGGCTGAGAGGACTGCGTGTCGCCATCTTGTGGCTATGGACGCTGCCACCTTGGTAATTCCATAAGCATAGGTCCTTTCTATACTTCTTTTTGCTCTAAAATGTGTCCTTTGGTCAAAAGTATGTTGCATGTTATAATATGATCACAATATGGCAAATAAGTCATTCTGTAAGTGCATAGATGGTGGTACTAGCAGAAGAATTGAGGACAAGAAAGGCAAATCCAAAATAAATGCCTATTTCAGTGAGAAATTTGTGTATGCTCCATGATAACTACTCTTGACCTCTCAAGGCATTAAACACTCCACCACTTTCTCAACAGACTTCTATACAACGTAGCAGGTATGTTTGCATGGAACCAATCATCTGGCTTCCACCCCTGCTGAGTGCCCAACAAATATTAGCAAAGGCCAACGTTAAACCCCCAGTAGAAACCATTTTCCAGGAGATCAGCAATACACCTGATGGAAAATTGATTATGGTGGACCCACCCAATAGATACTCATCCATTCTTACTATTCCCCTTTCCTTACACAAACGGTTGGAATATTCTTGATTGAAGTCTATCTTAAGACCAATAAACTCTTTTTTAAAAATATACTGTATATTTTTATTGGTTTCAGAGAGGAAGAAAGAGGAAGAGAAAGATAGAAACAACAAAGATGAGAGAAAATAATTGATTTGCTGTCTCCTGCACACCCCCCACTGAGGATTGAGCCCACAACCCAGGAATGTGCCCTGACTGGGAATCGAACTGTGACCTCCTGGTTCACCACTGAGCCATGCTGGCTGGGCAAGACCAATAAACTCTTAATTGCTTTGTAATCTAACTCTTGATTGCATTGTTTATCATGAAAATATTCCCAAATATTGAGTTTTTTAAAATTCATGTTTGTAAACTATAACTCTTGAGAAGGAAAGAAATACTTTCATTCTATATGAAAGAAATAACAAAGGGCTTATTTCCTCATATTTTCAAAATCCCCAAAACAAGATGATATGTCTTAGAATTACAAATGTTAAATGTAATTAGATATAGCCTCTACTTCATCCCATGGTCTCCTGATCAAGATTCAATTCAATCAGCCTACATCTTTAGTTCTTCATATCATCAAGAATCTGACTGTGTATCCAAAATAATCAGTTTTCAAGTAAAACTATAGTCTGTGACTTGTAATTACCCTCCTTTAAGGTTTAGGAATTCTTGAGTAATTAATGCCTTTGGATTCTTAATATCTGTTTTTGAATGCTTAAATCGAAACAAAGCAGAACAGCAGGACTCAGCAATATTTAGATTTTTTTTTTTTTACTTAATGATAGTTGTTGAAAACAAGTTAAATCTGTTTCCCTCATATGGTCTGAGAATAGGTTAGCATGTCTACATTTATACTAGACCTCTGCCTCCCCTCCCAAATGACTCAGATTTAACATAATGGAGTTTTAACATTAGGTAATAGAATGTCCTTTCCTAAAATAGCTGTAGCCCAAAAGGCTGTTATGTGAGAAGAAAGTCAAAGAATTAGTAAGATCTGCATAAACACCTTGATCAATATCTGAGGAGAAATGTGTGATCAAAGATGGTCCAAGGTCACTCTTCTGATGTCCCTCCCTCTGTGAAAGTGTCGGGCAGAATTGGGCCACTAGAGCCCAAAGGAAATGGGAGTTTGAAGCAATTACCTGAATAATTCAGACGAGAAGGCACACCTGGGTTTGTCAGAGTCACCCATATGAGCAGAAGGGGAATCTAAATGTTTCAAATCTTATTAGGAATTTATTAAAGTATCTCTAGGACACACATACAGATATTGACTCATTACGTACAGGAAACATTTTATTGCTGTAAAAATTAGGCTCGAGTACATGTCCTATTAAATAAATAAATGTTCAATTCTTTCTATTTTAATTTGCCCAATAGATAGTTTCTTTCACCCATGTAAGAGGTACCAGTAGTGCTCTTATATGTTCTATTTATGGCATCTATAATTCTGTATTTCTAAAGTAATTTTCTCACTAAGCAGCATGAGTTTTCATCCAGAAGAAAAAAATTAAATCAGTATAGCTGATATGGATGTGAAATAAAGGAGGAATGGAAAAGGAAATAGGACTACCCATTCACTTCAGGGAAATAAAAAGACTTGACAAAGTATTTTAAAAAATATTTTATTCACAGGGTACATTTCCAAATTTTCTCCAAGTAAGGGAGGTAGAGAAATTGAGACTTACTAGTGAACCTTCTCACTACCAGCCATAATTACAATGAACACACCAAAGGAAAAGACGTGTTTTTACAGCAAACCTCCTCCTATGACATTGCATTTAGAGTCTGTGGAAAGAAATAACTCAAGCAGAACCAATAGAGATAGGTACTATGTTTCTTTTCAAGTCACAGTATAAAAAGTACCAATTAAAGTTTTTTTCTTACCTGCTCTATTTTAGTGAAAAATTTTCAGACTGTGGCTTCATTAGAAAGAAGTATTTCCATGTACACTTCAAGGGTGATTTCATTTTATATTCTAAGCTAAAGCCTTTTCCAGAATAATTGCATCCATCAACTAGTAGTCAGACTATATACTGTTTGAGAAAGGAGAAGAATTGAATTTTTCTATCTGCCTCTTACCTCTAGCCTCTGCAAATTTGCTCTTGAAAAACAGCTTGCACACCTGTGGAATGACATATAATGTGCAATCATTGAATTAGAGATCTTAGAGAAACTCTTTTTCAAAGTTTTTCAGACCAATTATGCTGTACGGTAACTAGAGTTCTAGAATACTCCAGACTTTTAAAAAATTAAGCAAGCTTTGCAATGGAGCTACCCTTGTCTGTTCTCTCTGTCTTCCTTCTAGTATCTCTGACTTCGATGTATCCCTGTGGCCATCAATCATACCAAATTATCAATCCTGTATATTATGAAGGAATATCTACACCAACCTACCAACAAGAAAGCCCAAAGAATGGGTACTTATGAATGAATGAGAAACAGAAGCCAATTGATTCTTTGCTTCCAAGAATGCTAGAATTTGCTGGAGAAAACATTCTTAATCTCTGCATCCTGTAACTATTGCCTATAGCTCTTGATGAGAAGGTTCTATAGCTTCAAGAAAGGATATTTACATACTGTTATCAGAAGTCTCCAAGGCCTAAATACTATATTGTGCATTTATATAAAAGTCACATTCACTACATTCGAGGGAGTTCTTGCTGATGACAAAGATACAACTTGGAACAGACATGGTTACACCTTTAAAGTGACTGGGTACATGAAGAAAATAGATAAGAAAGTGGGAGTCACGCCAGAAAAAGTGAATGTATCCTCTGCCACCCTCCCACCAGGTCAACCATCTTTCTCTTTTCAATGGGCATAAATAATGCAAAGTGTGTGTACGTGTGTGTACACAAGAACATAGGGGAGAAAACCCATCTACATTTCCTTACATAATGATGAATATAAAAGCCTGTTACTGAAGTAACAGTGGGAACAGAGGGCTATAAAGCTTTTAAACTCACTATGCGTAGCATCAGGTGGCCATGCAACCATGTTTCAAGCTGTCAATTTCCTCCTATTGCTCCCCCATCATGACAGATCTAAATGTGAATATGAACATGGGAGTGTTTGCATGTCCAGGTTCAAATACCAAGGAGAGCACAACTGGAGCGGGGCCAGAAGTGGGGAAGCTATAGACTGTGAGAGTCCTAGGAGGTAAACAGGTCCCCCTCTTCTGTTTTCTTCCCTAAGTGTCTCACAGTCTGGCTCTCACACTGCTTCCTCCAACACCTTTCATGGTTAGGCACAGCAAGTGCATGACAGTACGTTTCCTTTAAAATGTCTGGAAAAGTTCTATTTTGGGAACTGCACTGAAGGACAAAAGCCTCTGTGCTCTCTGCTTAGCTACCTTCTGAGATCCCTCCTAATGGTCCTTCACAATTAAAACCCTGATTTTTATCTTCCTTTTCCCCCCATTTTGGTTAAACTATTTTTCTTACTGTGCAGAGAAAAACAGACATATCCGAGTCCTGAATTTCTCTACCCTGGATAAAATCACATCTTGTAGATATTTATTGGTATTGTGTGAAGCATGTGCTTTTAAAATGGCAAATATCTAGAGAAAATCTAATTACATAAGAGCAGAAAGAGACATGATCAATATATTGGAGTATTATTCTATAAAACTCCTAGACAGCTCTGCAACATTGCTTATATCCCACAACTTCAAAAAGAAAGCAAAATCACAAAGAATTTCACCAAAGTCCAGATCAATAGGAACACAGAGGAGGTAGGTACACGAGTGAGCATCAACAAAATATAATTTGTCTTTTATTTTTATCTTAAAAAAGGTAGAGTTATAGGCTTTGGCTATCACACAAATGCTCACAGGTATTATAAGCCAATTTATAATAAGTTATTTATTACTTGTTTGTTAGAAATAGAATAAATCAGAAATACAGGCACCAGAAGGAAGAAACTTAGAAGGAAACAACCATATATTTCCCTATTGCAATGGCAAGCAGAGGTTGTGTTGTGTTTGAATGAGCTTTCCATTCATGCACCTGCTTCAATCTCTCACCTCTAAGATGCATGTAAAAAATTCGAAGGACAAGACTAGGCTGAGGGTAATGCCGATAGTAACCATTTTCTTAAGATAGGAAGGAAAAAGGTTATGGCAATTGTAGATTCTTATATATTTCCTTTACTTATTCAACCTCAGTATTATATGGCCTCACATTTTGGAGTTTATAAACAGACATTCTAAGCTTCGGGATTTCTCTGGGTTCGTCTCCAGGGCTTTAGAAAAGGCTCTGTAGGAACTGGTGGAATATTACCGTGTCCCTATCTTCAAGGACTCAGAAAAATCCATCTGAAAGTGGGGGTTGGGAGGAGCTCCACTTTTAATAATCACTGGCAGGGCCATAATTAGGTCAGGGTGACTAGAACTCTGTCACAGGACACCCACATTTAGAAGCACAAGTTTAAGGGGGGAAAATCAACAGCAACGAAAAAGAACACCCTATATAAGACAGTGTAAAATTTTAAGCTTCTCAGCAAATTTCCACACCAGCTCTCTAGTCACAAGGCTACCAGCTCCTCCCCACAGTGAGGCCATGGGATTGGACAGAGAAAGGTAGTGCTTGAAAGCCAAGGTCAAGCACAGTGTCTTCTCTGACCCTTTGTATCCTGAGAGCTTGAGAGCAGGGCTGTCTCCCCCTTTCCACTTGCCTCATCCACTGCCTAGCACACAGTGGATTGAAGTTGTCAAAACCGCTGGTCATATCTATAGTTACTGTTGACGGTGTTAGAAGCTTGACCTAAGCTGAAGGTTCCTGGAGTGATTTACCCGCTTCCAGCCCTGATGTGTACCCACCGGAAGTCATACACTCGGAGAGTCAACCTCTACCTACACTGGAAGATGAAGAAATACAAAGCACAGTTTTGCTCTCAGTCTTTACTTCTCCACATACTTGTCCCCCAGTTCCCACAAAAATCTTTATAGCTTTGATCACTAGAACTCTACAAACATAGAACAGGTATGTTCCCTGGTTCTGGTGAGAAAGTTTTCATACAACACAGTAAGAATTTTATAAAAGTTTAAATGGGCTGTGACATTTCTTCCTCTTAGGTTGCTCTTAACAAGATTTCACAGTTAAAAATTTTCACGAAGTCCATATTTTTAAACATACAAATTAAAATGACAGGTCATCAATTTTCCACACAAAGAAATAAGAGGCTGTGCATAGTATACAACTATCATCATTGCTGACAAAAGGAATGTTATTGATATCATTTCCACTTGAAATCATCTGTAATACTCCTGTAAATATTTTGACTAATGAAAAATATTTTTGGCAAATTTAGAATTCTAGAATTTCTTCAGTTATTTTCCAAGTAGATTTTTTTTAAATATGCTTTTATTAATTTTCAGAGAGAGGGGAGGGGATAGAGAGACAGAAACATCAATGAGAGAGAGAAACATCATTGATGGGCTGCCTCTTGCACGCCCCACACCGGGAATCGAGCCCGCAACTCAGGCATGTGCCCTGAATGGGAATCAAACGGTGACCTCTTGGTTCCTGGGTTAACACTCAACCACTGAGCCACACCAGGTGGCCCAAATAGGCTTTTTAAAATATTTTTTTTATTGATTTCAGAGAGGGAGAGAAAGAGAGAGATAAAAACATCAATGATGTGAGAGAATCATTGATGGGCTGCCTCCTGCATGCCCCCCACTGGGGACCGAGCCTGCAACCCAGGCATGTGTCCCTAACAGGAATTGAACCTGGGACCCTTCAGTCCGCAGGCCGACTCTCTATCCACTGAGCCAAATCCGCCAGGGCCCAAGTAGATTTTAAGCCATGTTGTCCATTGCTTCAGGTATAATTTATATTTAACTTAAACAAAGTTTTTAGCCAAAAGAAGGGCATGAGACATCATAGCCAAACACAGAGTATTGTCTGAACACCTGCCATTCGGGATCACCTGGATCATTTTGGGTCAGTTGTCTTTGTTAAAATAGCTAAAAGTGAATTAAACAGAAACAAAATTCAGGAAAAACTCTTCAACTTCTTGTGCTAGTTGCAGGTTTTCAGGGGTGGGCAAACTTTTTGGGTTCTTAAACCGGACCAGAGGGCCAGAACAAAAGCATGGATGGAGTGTTTGTGTGAACGAATATAAATTCAAAGTAAACATCATTACATAAAAGGGTACGGTCTTTTTTTTTAGTTTTATTCATTTCAAACGGGCTGGATCCGGCCCGCGGGCCGTAGTTTGCCCACGGCTGGGTTAGATGCACAGTGTCGTACAAACTGCTGGTCAAATACTCTATATAAAGCTGTCATGTCCAATGTCCTCTTCATGTAAAAATCTTTCATATAAAAATTATTTTGCTTTTCTTTTCTTAATCCCAACTCATACACACAAAGTATGGTGATTATCAGAGGGGGAGGTGGAAGAGGGTATGGGGGCGGTGGTGGGTGATAAATGATGTTGGGAGGAGACTTGACTTGGAATGGTGAATACACAATACAATATATAGGTGATGTACTATAGAATTGTACATCTCAAACATGTAAATTTATTCACCAATGTCACCCCGATAAATTCAATAAAAATAAAGTTAAAATTAAAAAAGTATTTCTTTCTATGAATGACTTAATCTTTCACCTATCTTCATTTTATGAAGTGCAATAAAAATTAAACAGAGGTCATCCTCATTCATGATCCTTGGCATCAATGCAATTCTCAAATTAGAGCTAATAAAAAGACTCATCAGGAACTTATTTTCAGTTCTTTCACCCTTTCTTTAGCCCTCTTGGAGTCATCTAATTTTTCACTAAATAACTTTAAAACTTAGATATAGTAATGCCTTCTCTTGGCAGATGCATTGAAAAGTGATTAAGTACTTTTTTATTGAATGTGTCTACTATAACTTGAATATCTTCTGAGATGAATCTTAAGGGCCAGTAATATAAAAATGTAATTGACTAAATTTGGCAAAGTTTGAGGCACAGTTCTAAAGTCCTCGATTTCAGAAACACAAAATAATGAGAGTTTAGAATTCAGTTTCTTAATAGTAATAGAGAATCCCAGAGTATTCTGTAGGATAATTCTAGAAGCATCCTTACTTAGGAATACGTGTATTTTAAAAGGATAGATGCACAAGTTTCTTCTACACACACACACACACATAAGCACATATACTCACAAGCTTAGGTTTAGATACATCTAACTAACCTCAGAAATATGGATGGCATATCTCTAAAGTAATGCCAAACTTTAATCTACCCTAAGACATTATTCTCATTAATTTGTCATCACACTTTCAATGACATGAGCATGTGTATGTATCCCTAAGTGAAAACACTATGGAACCATCAAAATATTTTGGTCTAATCTAGGGCTTCTCAACCTTGGCACTATTGACATTTTAGACTGCATGATTCTAGTGGGGAATCTGACCTGTGCATTGTGAGTGTTTAGCAGGATCCCTGGCCTCTACCCACTAGATGCCAGTAGCACTCTCCAAATCATGACAATCAAAAATGTCTCCAGACATTGCCAAATGTCACCAGATGGAGGAGGAGAATCACCCCATTTGAGAAGCAATGGTCCAAGTAAACACTATGAGTTTGGGATCGGTCTTGTCCTTCAGAAACCACAAATTTATAACTAAACATTGTACAAACCTATTGCACAAATCTATCCCAGGAATCATAACAAGATGAAACATTTCCAGATAGTACTTTCAATGGAACTGTGATTCTCTGGCTTTATGTAGCTCATTAATTACATTTTAACAATTAAACACTAATCTGAATGACTTATTTTATTTACATTTGTATGTGGGTTGTTTTTTTTTAGCCCTTTTATATTTCCGAGTAAGTGTATAGTTTACAATGTATTCTTTTTTAAGGTAATTATTAAATAATAACAATAGCTCAAAAGAGGAAATATATTCAGGATTGCGTGTATAGAGCATATTTAACACAGCTTACTCAATAGTACATTCTTACTACATATTTCCTGCCATATTGCATCAAAATAGCCAATCAGTTCTGCACAGAATCAATACTCTAAAATTCTTAACTTTCTAAGTATCAGTATAATCTGTGTTTTATCAACCACTCACATTTCAACTGTTGATTTCTAAAATAACCTTAATATTCAATCTTACTTAGAAATTGCCTATTTCAATGATGTAGATATTTCCCAAGGGCATTGTTATCCTGATAACTTTTAGATTAACCTACCTAAAATGCCACCTGTCTTAATCTGTATTGTGTACTAAATTTCTACCATTAAAATATAAAAAAACTTTTTGGCACAATTTACCTAAATTTTGGTGATACTTAAAAAAATAAAGATAGTGATTTCTAGCATCTCCTATTAGAATAAGGCATCTCAAAGAACAAAGATAATAAAAGGCTTCCTTTACTTTTCTCTTATATGTAAACACATTTGGCTGCTTGTAGTCTGTCAGAGTTTGGCTTTCAAAGTAGTCCTATCTGCTACTATGAGAATAGATAGCTACTAATTCACACCCTTTTACTTGTATGAATCTACCTAATAAGATCACACTCAACACAGGGTCCATTCGTGATATGATGGAGAGAGTCAGAATGAGTAAAACAATTCTGTTCATTTGGGGGTAAAGTTTGCATCTCAAGCTGGTATAACCATTATGAGCAGCAACCAGTAAGCTAGTTTGTCTTATATCGGGGTGTGGAGGGCGGGGTAGGTACATAATACATTTGGAACTCTCCAACACTAGTTACAGATTTTTGAAATACCAGTCATGTGGATTCATGGGAATGAGCTTTGTTAAGTTGTTTGTGTGTGTGCGTGTGTGTGTGTGTGTGTGTGTGTATGCTTTATCTCAGAGTGAATATACCATGATAGATAGAAAAGGGAGGAGCCTTCCAATCTGTCTTCCAGAGACTAAGTTTACCACATTGTGCTTTACTTCATCTCTGAACATTAAATTATAAAGACAATTATGCAAATAATTTGCAAATAAATAACGCATTCACATTTGTACTCTTTGTGCACTAAAATAACAATAATGCAAACAGGCTTATAAAATGCAGCCCTAAAATGCAAT
>NW_006297386.1:13716-40894 GCF_000327345.1 Myotis davidii | reverse complement strand
ATTTGTTTGGACTTCACTCTGTGGTGATGGGGAGTCTTCACAGCAGTAAGTACTTACAGGATTTACTATTTGGGTTACAAATATTTCACCATCTGTTTAATGGTCAGTCCATGTCAAGAAAGGTAACTCTGGTAGTTCAGAAGATGTTCTAAAGAAGGAGGAGGCTGGTGAACTAAAGACCAATTAAGAAGTTGCTGGAGTAGCTCAAGTGAAAACAAAGAGAAAAAGACAATAAAATAGGCTAGGGCCTTGCAACCTTTGTTTTCTTTCACAGGAAGGGGAGCCGCCCATCTCAGGTTATGTGAAGAAGGAGCAGCAGCATCTGAGAATGGAGCTGAGCTACAACTAGCAGAAGGAGTCTGGCCTGACATTTTGGCAGGGTTCATCATAAATATGTGAAAACAAAATTCTGAATACTCAAATCCACAGGATTTTATGCAGCAACCAGTGTTATTAACCTTGCCTTCCATGAAAGGTGTGTTTCTCAAGTCCAAAGGAAGGGAAATTGCTCATTTTCTTCATGGCCTTGATTCAGCATCTCTAATTTGTTTGGACTTCACTTCAGCAGCCTGCTGTAGCAATATTTCCTGAGCTCTGACAAATAGAGAAGTGATCACAGCATTTTTAGGTGGAATCACTTTACCATAGAAGAAGTCAGGGAAGCACATTGAACCATATTTTGGAGCTGAGCTAGCTTCTCCAGCAGAAATTCCCACTTCCCAACTTTCAAATAGGCTCTGCTTAGAAAATTTAAAATTTTTCATCCTTTTAAAAAAATTTTTTTATTGATTTAAGAGAGGAAGGGAGAGGAGAGATAGAAACATCAACGATCAGAGAGAATTATTGATTGGTTGCCTCCTGCACTCCCCCTACTGGGGATAGAACCTGCAACTGGGGCATGCGCCTTGACCAGTAATAGAACTGTGACCTTCCTGGTTCATAGGTCGATGCTCAACCATTGAGCCACACTTCCCAGGCAATCTTCCATCTTCTTAATTGCCCATCCCTATCTCTCCTCCTAAACAGTAATTCTTTCTCAATAATATAGATACACACTGCAGATAGTCACTCAGGTGGAGGAAGGAGCCCCATGGAAATGTTCACAACTTCTTTGTTTTTGCTTGTCCTGTCATGTCATCTCCTTCAGAGATAACCTGGAAAAAACAGGAAATGAGACTTTTTAAAAAAAAATTTTTTTATTGATTTAAGAGAGGAAGGGAGAGGAGAGATAGAAACATCAACGATCAGAGAGAATTATTGATTGGTTGCCTCCTGCACTCCCCCTACTGGGGATAGAACCTGCAACTGGGGCATGCGCCTTGACCAGTAATAGAACTGTGACCTTCCTGGTTCATAGGTCGATGCTCAACCATTGAGCCACACTTCCCAGGCAATCTTCCATCTTCTTAATTGCCCATCCCTATCTCTCCTCCTAAACAGTAATTCTTTCTCAATAATGTAGATACACACTGCAGATAGTTTTCTTCTTTGTTTGAACAGTGGTTCTCAAACTATAGCTGGAATGATATGGTATCACTTTCTGATGAGAGTTTTCCAGGGAGATGAATTTTTATCCAGCACTCCCCATTGATTGTGATATAAGTGTCCAGGGGATATACTTATTTAGAAAATCAAAGCCAATAACGTAATTTGTCTAGCTCTCTGCATCTGTCCTTCAACACCTCTTTCTTTATATCTTCAACTAGAGACCTGGTGCACGAAATTCGTGCACTCAGGGTGTCCCTCAGGCTGGTCTGCATCCTCTCGCAGTCCTGCAACCATCAGTTGGACATCCTTAGTGCTGCTGCAGAGGCAGGAGAGGCTCGTGACACCACCACTGTGCTCGCCAACTGTGAGCCTGGCTTCTGGCCTAGTGGCGCTCCTCTGTGTGGAAGTACACTGACCACCAAGGGGCAGCTCCTGCATTGAGCATCTGCCCCCTGGTGGTCAGTGTGCATCATAGCAACCGGTTGTTCTGCAGTTTGGTCAATTTGCATATTAGCCTTTTATTATATAGGATGATATCCTTGTTGCAATTCTAAGAGGAAGAAGTGGTCCCTCTTCCCCAGTGTCATGGAACAAACTATTTCACATTTTCTAAAAAACTCTTGTTCAAAGTGGGTTTCCCCTCTTTAAAACATCCAACTTCTCCATCTGTACTGAATTATCCCCTTCTGCCTTTCAAACACTGTTGGACCTTAATAAGAGAAAATTCTTCTGATGTCCATTCTGTTCTCAGAGCTACATTCTAGGTCTCATTCCACCAGCAACATTCTAGAGTAGTTAGTATACTTCCAGTTGTTCCCTTTTGTTTCCTTAAACAATTCCTTCCTTATTGCTGCGCCAAATGACTCCTATTCCACAGGGCTCTGCTGGCTGATGGAACTTTCCCTATTTTTGTAGTGGACCACATACTAAGGTGAATTATAGACAGCTTCAATGAAATCAGGGCAATTGGTTTTCTGTTGCCTGTCTTAAAGCTGACTGATTATTCTTGAAGAGGGTAGTCTTCCTTCTTTGAGTTTTAACTTTGAAAAGGAACACACGTCTTGGATTTACTATATCTTAATTTTATTAACATTGTTTAAAAACCAGCCCATACTGTATATTGTATTGTATTACTTTTATCTACTCCATTCTTCAATAAATGGCATTATTTAACTCAATTTAATAACTATTTATAGCATACTCATTATATTTAATGTTATCCTAATCAAGATTTTATCAGAAATGGTTTTGAATTTTACCAAATTATTATAAAATTAAATCAGAATTATAAAAGTGGTGTCCAGCTTATCTCTCCAGCCTCATAACTCAGCTACTCTTCATGCCCTCACCCTATGCTCCAGTCATCCCTGTATGTGCACCTTTCCATTTTTTTGCATACATAAATCCCTTTTTGCTCATCATTCATTGTTTTTTTCTTTTTTCTAAATATATTTTTATTGATTGCAGAGAGGTAGGGAGAGGGAGAGAGAGAGAGAAACATCAACAATGAGAGAGAATCATTGATTGGCTGCTTCCTGCACACCCCCCTACTGGGGATTGAGCAGCAACCTGGACATGTGCTCTGACCAGAATCGAACACAGGACCCTTCAGTCCACAGGCTCATCATTCATTGTTGATGGAAATGCAAAATGGAACAGCCACTCTGAAAGACAGTTTGATGGTTTCTTACAAAATTAGACTTTACCATGCAATCTAGCTATCACAATCCTTGGTATTTACCCAAAGGTGTTGAAATTGTATATCCACACAGAAATCTGTACAAGCATATTCATAATTGCCAAAACTTGGAGCAACCCAAGATGTCCTTCAGTAGGTGAATGGATAGAAAAACTATTAAATCCATACAATGGATAGTTCAGCACTAAAAAGAAATGACCTATCAAGCCATGACAAGACAGGAAGGAACATTAAATGCATATTACGAAGTTAAAGAAGTCAATATGAAAAGGCCACATACTGCATGATTCCAACTTAATGACATTCTGGAAAAGGCAAAACTATGGAGACTGTATAAAAATCAGTGGTTGCCCAGGGTTGGAAGGGAAGAATGAAATGAATAGGTGGAGCAGAGAGGGATTTCATGGCAGTGAAAAGATACTACATGATACTATAACAATGGAAATATGTCATTATACACTTGTCCAAACCAACAATATGTCCAACACCAAGAGTGACCCATAATGTGAACTAGGGACTTTGGATGATTATAATGTGTCAATGTAGGTTCATCAATTATAACAAATGTACCACTTTGATGTGGAGGCTGATAATGGCAGAGGCTGTGTGTGTGTGGATATGAGGTATATGGGAAATCTTCGTACTTTCTTCTCTCAATTTTGCTGCAAACGTAAAAGTGCTCTAAAAACATAGTCTTACAGAAAAACCACATCATAGCTTCTTTACACAATAGCAATCACATTTTAGAAATATATAGATGAGCAAATTCAAAGGGCCAATATACATATTAAAATATGCACAAAACAGACTGTTGAATCTCAGACAGAAGGCAGGGGAGGGTGGGTGGGAAGAGATCAACCAATGAACTTGTATGCGTATATATACATAACCCCTGGATATAGACAATGGGGTCGTGAGTGCCTGAGGGATAGGGAGGACAGGAGTGGGCTGGAAGAGGTTTATGGGGGTGGAAAAAAGAGGATCTATGTAATACTTTCAATAATAAAAATTTCTTTAAAAGTTGACACTAGAAAAAATAAATTTATAAAATAAATTAAAATAAAATATGCACAATCACAAGCATGAAATTTATACCAATTAAAACTATAGCAAATAAAACCCCCAGTTTTCCACACACTGAATTGGTAAAAATTAAGAAGCATGTTAATAATTATTAGAAAAAAATGTGAGAAATGGGTACTTTCATGCTTCAAATAAGAGTATGAATTGTCACAGACAGTTCAGAAGGTGATTTGACACTTTCAATATACACACCTCCTCACCCAGCACTTCCATTTCTCAGCTGGCACCCTTGCTATTTACAGAGCAACCTCCCTCACTTCTCGTAGGTTTTGACTCAAATGAAAGCCCTCAGAGAAGCCTTTTCTGACCTCATCTCTCACCTTCGCTGCAGTTCTTCATAGTACCTATCACTACATGTCATTTATTACATGTGCGTGTCTTTGTTTATTGTTTGTGTCTTCTTGAATGTCCACAAGGAGAACTTTGTCTTGTTTACTGCTAAATCCACAGCGCCAGGAAGGGTGCTGGGCACATGGCACTAAGACAAGATGCATGAATGTTTGCTGAAGGACACAGAAAATCAGAAACAACCTAGAAGTCTATCATGAAGGGAATAGCAAAACAGCTGTATCCAGACTATGGATACAAAGCAGTTCTCTTAATAACACAGCTCTATTTGTATTGAAATGGAAATATTTCCAAGATAAGATGTTATATGAAAAACAAAGAAATTCCATAACGACTACTGCAATTTATATAGTGGATTATCATACCAGATAAAGATATATATTTTCTATAGTAACACATACATGTGTAAATACATGGGGAAAGGTTAGGATTCATACTAAGCTGAAAATAATGACTACCTATGGGGAGAGTAGGAAGTATGGGGGAGGGCTAAAAGGTCAAGGGAAGCTTTATTTATTTATTTGTCTTTATTTTTATTGTTGACACTATTACAGATGTCCCCATTTCCCCCACTTTGCCCCCATCCACCCAGCCCTGGCCCTGCCTTCCCTCAGACCATTACCATGTTGTCTGTGTCCATGGATTATGCATTTATGTTCTTTGGCTAATTGGTCAAGGGAAACGTTAGCTTCATCTGGAATGCTTTCATTTTTTAGAAGGTGAATACATTTATGAGTTACTTGTGTTATTAAATATTTCCCTTCGAAAAGTCAGGCACCTTAGTAGTCACATAAATGCAAAGCAAAATAATTGTGAGTTTCAAGTTTACTCTTTTCAACACAATAACTTCGGACTATGTTGTAATTTTATTCTTTTACATTTTAAAAAATATATTTTTATTGACTTCACAGAGGAAGGGAGCGGGAGAGCTAGAAGCATCAATGATGGGAGAGAATCATTGGTCGGCTGCTTCCTGCACACCCCCTACTAGGGATCGAGCCCACAACCAGGCATATGCCCTTGACTGGAATTGAACCCAGGACCCTTCAGTCCAGAGGCCAACTGAGCCAAACTGTGTAGGGCTTAATTTTTTAATATTATTATATTGTTTTTTGTATCATATAAAGCACATTTACAAAAGATTCATAAATGTGCTAGTTAATTCATCTCTTAAGCATATTTCATTTTTAAAGTTCACATCTACATAAAATATTTTTCTAATTTTTCTCTACAAGAACTCTTATTTGAACACTTCCCTTATTATTTACTTCCTGTTCAAAACTGTCAGTAATTTCCAGTGGCTTAACTCATTTCCTCATATTGTTTACTTGCTTTTCCATTTGCCATATTCATGGCTGCTCACTGTTATTTTTCTGTCTTTGTACAGCTGTTTGTTTACACAGCTGTTGCTTCCTTTTCCTTTGTCAATGAACGTTAATTTTGTGTTGATTTACAAATCTTTCCTCCTCTGTACCTTCTTATCCTGTGGGAGTATCTCTTCCACAGGAGAATATTTTACCAGACTGCAAAAAACACATCATACCAAACTATTCCATTCATACACAGTACATGTTAAAATACGTCCTAAGAATGCAAACTTTTGCCCTAAGCAGTTTGGCTCAGTGGATACAGCGTTGGCCTGTGGACCGAAGGGTCCCAGGTTCAATTCTGGTCAAGGGTATGTACCTTGGTTGCGGGCACAACCCCAGTGGGAGGTGTGCAGGAGGCAGCTGATCAATGTTTCCCTCTCATCGATGTTTCTAACTCTCTATGTCTTTCCCTTCCTCTCTGTAAAAAAAAAAACACAAAAAAAAACAACAAAATATATTTGGGGGAAAAAAGAATGCAAACTTTTAAAATATTTATAGGATGGGCATTCCAAACTGAACTGGGATGCTTCTAAGAAGATAAAAAATTAAGACAATCCTTTCAGAGATGGATAAATCTGAACTTAATATAATTATCTCTATAATTTTTATGGCTCATTTGCTGAGTTCCTTCAGAAAAAGCTAATGTCTTTTATCTTTGTGTTCCCTAAGCATAACACTATACCTGATACAGTGTAGATATTCCCTGTGGAATGAATAAATGCATAAAGGAATGAGTTAATGTCTAAGCATCGTTGTAATTTTTCATAAAATGCATTTCATTCGTTTCATTTCAAAATATGCCACAGGAAAAAACATAAAATGATTTTTTAGGAATAATAAGATAATATGAGACACTTTTGGTTGCCTTCTTGTTTGTAAAGCAACATTTTCTTTCCATGGTTTTTATGCAAACTATTTCCTTGCCTTTAACCAGAAAATGGGTAATTAGAAACTGAATAGCACTCTGAAATATAAATCTCTCACTAGATACCAGTTCATTTTCTTGTAAACAGAATAAGGTAATTTTTGACAAACATCCAAGAATCATATAATCGTTTTTAATTTTATTTTCTCCAGGACAAATGAAGTTATGCTTGTTTTTCTGATAGGTGTTCTTTTATGGTTTCTCACTTTTATAGTTCTCAAAATAGCAATTATTCTTATTTCCCTAAATTTCAATATGAACTTTAAGGTATACTAAACTTTAAAATCATATATTAATTCCGTTTGAGACATAAAATTAAGTGAGGTATATTCTAATCTGTGAATTTCAACCTTTAAGTAAGAAAAAAATTATGTCAATGTTGACACAAAGCAATCACCTTGTATTTTAAAAAACAGATTGCATATTGGAAGCCCATTGATTTTGCCACATGTATCTTACAAAATTTTCTAATATAGATGATGGTCTCAAAATGTGGCTTCTAATAATAGAGAAGGTACTTTGAGAAGACTGCAAGTTCAGCCTCTTCCACAGGCAAACTACAACCTTCAGCAAGTTACTTCATCTCTTTATGCCCAATTTTCTCATCTGAAAAAAATGGAGGTACTAAGAGCACCTACTTAGAGAGTTGCTATAAGCACTGAATGACTTCATATGTGTGCTGCTGCACTTAGAACAGTGCTGGCACATAAGAAGTCTTATAATTTTTGGCTTTCATCTAAAACTTCACCATTATCATCTTCATCACCATCATCATCATCACCATTCCTCTCCTCTGTGAAAACACAAGTGATGAGAAATAAATTCTTAAAGAATTCTACAGAAATAAACATTATCTCCAAGGGTGCCAGTTATAAATAATTTAAAAAATACTTTTTAGGCAGGATATAGCTGGCATGTGTTTATATATACATTACTAGAATACTGAGGTGAGTATAATTGTATGCTCATTTTTCATTGTTTTGTTGAAAATTTTTAATATGTGACTGTTATTCCAAGCTATCAGTAAACAGAAACGACAAGAAAAGAGTTAATGTTAGGGGGTCAGAGAAAACGGTCAATTTCATGTAGTTTATCAGAGACTTATTTAAAGCAGAAAGAGAATATCAAAGAATCTCTTTTCTATAATAAAAAAGCTAAATATAAGCAAAGTTTTTGAAAACAATGAGATCTCTCCAAAATATTATAAAATGCATCACCCATTTTGTCACAAAGAATTGATCTATGCCCTCCTAAATGTAATTTAAAGCAATTAATGAAACTATTTGCATGAACAGTTTTAATATACTGCGCATTTATTCTAGGTATCGTTTGTTTAATTACATATTCCATTATTCAATTATAACTCATTTCAAAAATGTGCTGGTAAAAATCTTTGTTATAAATCTAAATCATGTAGTGTTTTAAATTTATTATATTCCTAGGGTTAGAGTCTCTCTTTATTTCTCAACTGAAAAGTTAGAAAGTAACTTGAATTTCTCTACTGTGATACAAACTCAACAGAAACTTAAAATCTAGGAAGGGCGTGAAGGCAGGGATCCTTCTCCCCTCAGATCTGGGGAGTGAGAGGGGAGGCCAGCTGCTCTTAAGACCCAGGAGAGAGTGGAATGTGAGGACACTTGACCTCATGGTTCAGCCCACTGACTAAATCTGAGAAACAAAAGAGGACCTAATATTCCATCCATGCTGCCTTTGACTGGGTGGCTTGGCAGGTTGAATGCTGGCTATTGCAAGCCAAAAGATATAACTAATTTGGGGAGACTTCTAGATGAGAGATTTTTAAAAAGGAAATCATCATTAACTAATCACATACAAATCTCAAAAGCCATCAGAGGATGCATTTGATACCCATGAGAAAGCAGATGGGACCATCTCACTAGTATGTGCCACCTGTACCTTGCAAAGGCTATTTTTGCAGGCTGCCACGACATATCAGGGTTTCCATGATCTACCTGCAAGGAAACCCCTTGTATTTGGTGTGGTACAGAGAGATCATTATCGCAAAAACAGAATCAACTACTAGATTTGACTTTCACATGAAGCTCCTAACCCATTGTGGGTGTGACCATTTGAGTACAAGGTTATCATGCTAACTGGCAAATGTGCTCTGCTTCTGAAGAACAAGACAGAATGCTGGTTTGTACATAATCACAACATGATAGGTCTCAAATTGTGATTGAAAAGGTTTGCATGAGAATTAAACTCTATAAAAGTTCTACAAAATGCTTCCTGAAAACCTTGAATTTACAACTAACCAACCTCAAAAGCATATACTCAAGAACAGAAGGTCAACTCCAAGGTCTGGTTTATAACTCACATGGTGGGGTATGATTCATTCAAATGCCACAATGAGGGAATTTGATAATTTTTAAATAACACTGAATTATAATCTTCTCTTTACAAAAGCAAAAAAAAAATTGTACTTGTACAAATATGGAGCAACTGAAACATAAAGATAAGCACAAAGAAGTATGTTTGGCATATAGTAGTTCAAAATATATATATTAAATATGAGGAAAGGAAAAATAAATCAATAATCTCTCCATTCTACCATTCATCATTAACCTCTATTAACATACTGATTTCTATCTTACCCCCCCCCCACACACACACACACCCCTTATAGCAGGATTGAAATTTACACACAACTCCCGTTTGAAAAGGCTACTATTTTTTCTGCCTTACAGTGCCTTCATCTTAGTCTGGTGCTCCCATTCTTGCTAATGGCATGAAAAAAACTTAAATTTGTCAATTAAAAGCAATTCAGTGTCTTTGAAGTAAAACAGTCTTTGGGGTAAATAGCACATCTACTTAAAATGAAAACTCTGCCAGAGCTGGTTTTCCCGTCAGGAGATCTCTCCTCCTCCTCCTCACCTTCTGGCTCCTCCTAGAAATGGTGGATCCTTAGGTTGTGTCTAATGTGGTTGATCTTGTCTTGTCCTTCGGGTCCAGCACTGCTGTCCACGAACTGTGGCTGGTACCTCTGGTTCTTCTGGACACCAAGTTGGCTACCACTACTGAAGTCAGTGGCCCCCTCTCTTGTCCCAGTAATTCATGGCTGCTTTTCCCAACCTTGGGCCCCTTTTTCTCCACTGGTACTCTAGTGATTTTGTATCTTCTACTGGAAGTGTGGAAATGTCATGGTTCCCAAAACATCCCATGAAGACTATATCACATACTGGAGATACCATCTCAAGCCTACTCCTGGGAACCAAGATGGACTCCACCTGAGCTGCTTGTCCTTTCAGACACCCAACCTGCTCATCACACCATCAGTGCCCTAACTCTCCAATTTATCCCATCATCTGGGAAAAAGAAGAGGAGGAGTGGGGACAGATGGAAAAGGAAAGGAAAAGAGAGAACATGAAAATAGAAAACAAAGGGACAAAAGGAAGAGAATGTTGATTTAAAATGCAAGAAAAAAGAAAGACAAAATCAGGCAATCAGAAGCTTGTGTGATACAGAGGCTGAGATACAAAGAGAGAAAAGGAACAAAAATCCCTCCCCTCCCAATCACTGATCCCATTATGTTCTGTCACACTGAACTAAGATGGAGAGGGAAACAGCAAAGTGAAGAAAATAACAAAGAAGGAGGTGAGGTGTGTTTCGCTTGTTCTCTTCAACTTCAAGGCCTAATCATATATTCATTTCATTTCACCTTCAATTCTCCCAAGTCATGAACTGCAAACATCCCCTAACAAACCTGAGGAGACTGCAAAGCAGTTGATTCTGTGGCTAGGTAAAAACAGAGCCCAGGAGTTAATTATATTACAGTTGTTGAAAACAGAGCATCTATTTCCATTTCAGGTTGTGATCCAAGTAGATTACATCAGCTTTTAAAGTAAGTCATTTTCCCTACTTACACCTATATTAGATGCCAGGCACGTGACAATTTCTTCCATTTCTATCTGTCTTTCATCACTGTCTGTCTACAGTAAGAAGTATTTTGAGTAACACATTTTATGTTACATATACACAGCAGTCATTCTCCTATCTCTCTAAAATAGGGTTAATAACATCATTCTTTGCTCACTGTTCAAAAATGGAAAAGTAAAAAAACAAACAAAAAACGGAACAGTGCATATATTGGAACCTTCTTAATAGCATGCCCTATAATCATTATGTATTAGGATAAGAGACCAAATATATGAAGGATGAATTAAGGAAAAGAGTTTATTTATATCTGTTATTGGGTTATTTTTATTTTCACATTTTAGTCTACACCTTTTGGCATCACCTTGCAGGGGTGTCTTGTAATAAGGTGGGGCAGTTAAGTCATCCCCCAGAATATCTGAGGAAAGTCACATGCTGGATCATATGCTAAGTTGGAAAGCATGGTCCAGACAGCTGTTTAGCAATAAAAGCTGCCTCACAAGTAAGGATAATAGGGAAAAAACGTTCACTCTACTTAGATAGTTCTATTCCAGGAAATGATTTGTTAGAAAATTGCTAATTTTCCAAAAAGAAAATCTCTAATATCTAACGAAGAGAAAAGACACTGAAAAATGAGTGGATTTTATCATAGTTGCTAAACAATAAAAATTATTCACTCCAAACTACCAATGGAATTTTAATTAAAAGCAGCATTCTATGAGAACATAAAGTATATAATATTGCTAGTTAACTTTGAAAAGACCATACACATACTGCATTTCTGGGTTTCATTTTTATTTACAAGCAATATTTTACTGATTGATTTATAATTATGATTAATAAATAAAATTGGTTTCTTTATATATTAATACTAGAGGCCCAGTGCACAAAATTCGTACAAGTCGGGGGGGGGGGGGGGGGGGTCCCTCAGCCTGGCCTGCACCCTCTCCAATCCAGGAACCCTCAGAAGATGTCCAACTGCCGGGATGGGGCCTAAACCGGCAGTTGGGCATTCCTCTCACAATCCGGGACCACTGGCTCCTAGCCACTCGCGTGCCTGCCTACCTGCCTGGTTGCCCCTAACTGCCTCTGCTTGCCAGCCTGATTGCCCCCTAACTGCCCCCCTGCCTACCTTCCTGGTTGCCCCTAACTGCTTCTGCTTGCCAGCCTGATCGCCCCCTAACTTACCCCCTGCTGGCCAGGCCACCCCCTAACTGCCCACCTGCCAGCCTGGCTGCCTCCTAACTGCTTGCTCCCCTGCTGGTCTGATTGCCCCTAACTGCCTCTGCCTCAGCCCCCGCCACCATGGTTTGTCCATAAGGAAGTCGGACATCTGGAAGATGTCCGGTCGACCTGGTCTAATTAGCATATTACTCTTTTATTAGTATAGACTAACTTAAGATTCTATGTAGTTACGATGGTTAATTTTTTGTGCCAACTTGACTAAGTCATAGGGTGCCTTGATATTTGGTTAATAGTATTTCTGGGGTGTCTATGAGGGCATTTCCAGATGAAATTAGCATTGTATGGTGAACTGGATAAAAGAGATGGCGCTTCCACTGTGGGTGTGTATTGTCCAATCTCTTGAGTATCTGAATAGGACAAAACATCAGAGAAAGTGAGAATTTGCTCCCTCTACCTGCCTACTTGAGCTAGGATATCAGTCTTCTGCTTTCGGACTAGAATTTACACTATCAGTTCTCAGGCCTCTGGATCTCGGCTAGAACTTACACCATTGGTTTTCTTAGTTCTCGGTCCTTCAGGGTCATACTAGAGCTACCCCGCCAGCTTTCCTGGGTCCCTCTTGCAGTTGGTAGATGGTGGGACTTCCTATCCTCCATAATCAATTCCTTATAACAAATCAATCTCTCTGTCATTCAGTCTCATCTATCTACCTATATGTCTCCTTTTGGTTCTGTTTCTCTGGAGAACACTAACTAATATGCTATTCATATACTTTAACATAAATATTATGTACACCTATATCTATACAAAATTATATATTTGTATGTTGCACGTACTAATATTATAGATTGATATTTACATATATTTATCTATATATTGCCTAAGACAAACACATACACACAAGAACTAAATGTATATCTAAATGGCTACACTGTGCTACCTATATTATTATCCCAGCAGCTACACTCAAGGCTGCTGTGAAAAAGCCAAGTGTAGAGGGTACTGAAAAAGCTTTTCCTTGATTTCTTTAAACCCTAAAACAGCAAAACAAATAGCAACGGGTGTTTATTTTCTCTTTATGTCACTAATTCTTGCATTTATTTATCAAACATGAATTTGCTTGTTTTCAGGAGAAATGAGGATTCTACAATTAATTTATGATTATTGTAGAAAAGGTATACTTATGAGAAAGAAAAGCTCCCATAGTTTCATGTGTTTAATGCACTGGCATATTTCTCTACATTGTTTTTTCCCCTATGTATTTTTTACACAGTTGAGATCATGCATTATATATGCTTCCATCTCATGCTCCTTAAGTAAACACTAAATCAAAAGTATTTCCAAAGTCATTTAAAGCCATTGAATGCATTTCCTATATTTTGGATGTTTGGGGTGTGGCAAATACACGGATGGGCTCACACAATGTCCATTTCAAACTCCCTCTGTGATGTGCTCTACTCAGAAGCTGGAGAGCTAACTACACTTCCTGAACTCTTTACAGAGAGGGTTCTAGTTGTGATGTAGGTTTCAGCCTGAGATGTAACTGTGTGTCTTGAAATCTGAACTGAATTAAATGAGGAGAGATCAGGGGCCTGTTTTCAAAGTCAGATTCTGACTATCACTAGACTAACGTAGTGTGAGTCTGGAGCGAGCAGCGGGAGCTGCAGCTTCCCAGCATGGCAGGCGGCTGCCTGATTCCGCACTCCACTGACTGCAGCAGCTTCTGCCAGTGGCTCTCAGAGTTGATCTCTGTTCCCTCAGCCTTTCTTCTCCCTCCCACCAACGCTAAAACCCACTAAAATAAATCCCTTTATGCTTAAATGAACTAGAATGGGTTACATTCTCTGCAATAAATGCTCAACAATAGAGTGTTTCAATTGTTCAAGATAGTACTTCATTCTTTGATACCAATTTTTCATTTCTAATTCTTTATGCTTCATAGGTTTCAAGATTATTCCTTTAGGTTTGACTTTTAGAAGTGTTATTACAAATTCAAAAGGTAGGAGCATTTTTAAGGTTCTTGATACATTTCAATTCTTTTGTTTTTCTAGAAGAAAGGTTGTACTTATTCTTCCATTATTACCTCTATGTCCAATTTTTCCTAAGACTGAAATATTTTTCATATCTATTTATATATACTACCTTTGTATATGAAAGAGAGTTATGCTTTTTCTGTTTATATCTGATGTTATTTTTTCTAAATTATTGTTGGAGTTCTTATATTTAGGTTATGTTACTGACAAGAACAAATTTAAAATGTATTTAATGTGAAATGTGTACATCACCTTTTGTGAATTCTTCCAGTAGAAAGTGTTCCATCCTCAGAACAAGTAAGAATTCAGGCTGTTCCCTCAGCCTTTCTTCTGTGTTTTTTTTTATTTTTGTGTTTTACATATTATGTGTTAATCCTTATACTGGTCTGAACGGTGTCCTCTATAAATCCACAATCTACCCAGAACTTCAAAATATAACCTTATTTGGCATTAGGGCTTTTTTGATGTAAGTCATTAAAATTAGGTCATAGCAGATTAATTAGGATGGACTCTCCTCCAATGGCTGGTATCCTTATAAGAAAACAAAACAGAGACAGACACAGTCAGAGGAAACACCATGTGACAATGGCGGCAGAGAGAGATTAGAGTGATGAGTCTGTAAGACAAGGAATGCCAAGGATTGCCGGCCACCCTCAGAAGCTAGGAAGAGATAAGGATCCGCCCCTAGAATCTCAGAGAAAGCATGCTCTTGACTATACCTTGATTTCAGATTGCTAGCCTCCAGACTTGTCTGGGAGTACATTTCTGCTAGTTTAAACCTGTTTGTGGTAATTTCTTATGGTGACCCTAAGAAGCTAATACAATGAGTACACAGTTGATTTTTGTATACAATATGAGATGAAATTTTTAAATTGTTTTTCTCAAATTGTGAACTGACGGGTCTACCCGAAGCTCGCTCCTTAAAGGCATGTGAGACTCAACTGTGCACATTTCTCTCCAACCCCACATGGATTTCACACTGGTAGCTGGACATTAGCCACACTGACAATGTACTTAAACCATAGAAGTGGGCAAACTACAAGTAATGTCTTTACTCTCCACCGCCAAACTGGCTTTAAAATATTTACCACTGTTAATTCTCTACATTTTTTACATATTTATAATTATATTTTAATTGAATTTATTCAGGTGACACTGGTTAACACAATTATATAGGTTTCAGGTGTACAGTTCTATAATACCTCCTCTGTATATTATACTGTATGTTCACCACCCTAAGTCAAGTCTCCCATCACCATTTATCCTCTTTTACCTCCGCTCATGCCCTTTTCCCTCCTATAATCACCATGCTGTGATCCCTACATTTTAATTGCTTTTGAATTTTACTATTAGTACTTTAGACAGCAAATTTCTTAATCTTGAGTATTTGGCTCACAGCTATCATGCATATATTCATAGAACATATCATAAGTAATTCAAGAAGGGTATTTGAGAAAGGTATTTTATAAGCCTTTTTTTCCTGATTGAGTCTGATGATTACTTATTTTTTATTCTTTTTTTATTTTTTTTCAGAAAAGTAATATACACATTGAATCTCCTTTATTTTTCCTCCATCATATTTCTTATCATGTACCTCTTTTTTATTGCTCTACATTTATAAAGTTGAAATATTACAAACTTTATTTTCTGCACTCTAACTCTGCTCTTTGCTGCATCTGATGTGAAATGTATTGCTCTCTTTAAGTATTGCTTTCTTTGCAGTTCCTTTTCTCAGTTCTGCCTGCTCTCAGTTATCTCCCTTTGCCTCTCTACTTTCAACTCATTCTCTGTTGTTCTAAACATTTCTGGCACCCCGTGGGTCAATCTGTATTAAATACATAAAGCTAAGGCTTTGAAAGAATTTCTTTTATTCCCTCTGAAAAAAAATTTTTTGTGTGTTTTTCCTATGAGTCTTTCAGTTACTTTTCCTTGTGTTGTAAAATGTTTTGTAGGACATATTCAATGTGTGTGTGTGTGTGTGTGTGTGTGCGCGCGCGTGTGTATTATTGCTTTCAGAGAGGAAGGGAGAAGGGGAAAGGTATGTTCTTGCTTTCTTTTCTACATTTTGTCTCTCTTCTTTTTAAAATATATTTTTATTGATTTCAGAGAGGAAGGGAGATGGAGATAGATAGAAACATCAATGATGAGAGAGAAGCATTGATCGGCTGCCTCCTGCATGCCCCCTTACTGGGGATTGAGCCTGCAACCCGGGTATGTGCCCTGACTGGGAATCAAACCATACCTACTGGTTCATAGGTCGGTGCTCAACCACTAAACTACACCGGCTAGCCCCAAATGTATATATTTTAATTTTTCTTAAATAGTAAACACACACACACACACACACACACACACACACACACACACATCCAAAACAATATGTGGCTACATGGTGAATGGTAGCCTCTTACCCACCATTACTTATCATTTACATGTTGCACATCTTCTTTGTTGGATCTAGACCTACACAGAATACCTACTGGTTCATAGGTTGATGCTCAACCACTAAACTACACCAGCTAGCCTCTTACCCACCATTACTGATCATTTACGTGTTGGACTTTTTTTTTTGGATCTAGATCTACACAGAATACTATAGGGCTGAGCCCAGAGCCTTGTTTCTGGTGTCCGGCAAGCATTTATCTCATGTTTTGCTGGACTAAGGGAGGATCATCCACTCCAACTAGCCTGTTTGACTGCTAGGGCATTATATGTAGGCTTTTCTGGTGTCCGGCAAGCATTTATCTCATGTTTTTGCTGGACTAAGGAAGGATCATCCACTCCAACTAGCCTGTTGTCTGACTGCTAGAGAGTCATATGTAGGCTTCAGTTCTTCTCCAGTCAGAGATAGAAGCAAAAAATTTACCTCCACAGACACTATTCTTAGGGCTCTTCCTCTCATCTTTATCATCCCTTTTTGAACATTTTCCAGCTTTCACACAATTTAGCCTGCAAAGTGCTACTGCCTCTACCTGTCACTCTCTACCCATGCATGCTATGTATTGTGAAGGGTGGTTTCCAAGTGAATGAGGAAAGAGAGAAACTGATGAAGGAAGGGCAATGACTTCATCAAGCTAAGAAGAGTTCACACGACCTGGGGATCTTCCGTGTTTCTTTGCCAGTGGTATTCTTAGGGCTCTTCCTCTCATCTTCCTCTTCCCTTTTTGAACATTTTCCAGCTTTCACACAATTTAGCCTGCAAAGTGCTACTGCCTCTACCTGTCACTCTCTACCCATGCATGTTATGTATTGTGAAAGGTGGTTTCCAAGTGATGGAGGAAAGAGAGAAACTGATGAAGGAAGGGCAATGACTTCAAGCTAAGAAGAGTTCACATGACCTGGGGATCTTCTGTGTTTCTTTGCCAGTGGGTAGAATGGGGTTGAGTCACAGCCTTTCCCCATCTTCTTCTGAGAGTTCTATGCTATTCTTGTTCAGCAAAGGGTCTCCAAAATATTTCCTTCTAAATTTACTTTTAGGCTTAGTTCAAAATATGACTCTCAATTCTCCCCTCACTGCAGTTAGTGAAAATTCCTTGAAGATTCTAGCATTTTACTTCCTTTTCTCCTTATTTTTCAGTTCTCTTGTAAATATTTTGGTCCACGTATTCATGAATGATGATTTAACTTAAAAGTTAGAATAAAACATTGCATCATAATGATACATATTAACCCAGCTACTTGCTGAAGACTAACTCTGTGTCAAACACTCTGGTAGGTTCTGGGAATAAAAAGATGAAAAAGACAGAGTCACTGCTACGTCATATAAGAGATACTGAGGGGAAGGACACTCTAGGCCAAGGGCACTGCATGTATTCAGAGGTTCTGGTGAGCATGGTCTTGAGGAGTGAAGAGTGATGCTGGCATTTGAGGCAAATGAGATAGTGTGGGGAGGGATGGTAAGCTGAGACTTCATTTAGGAAGTAATGGGGAGCCAGTGACAAATTTTAATTTGGATTTTAGAAGACAAATTCGTACTGTAGGGGGAAAAATACGATTGAAGGAAGGTTTCTGGACACTATTTGAGCTCTGGCAAAGGATTTTTATGACTACCATAAAGGCAACAGCAGTGGAAATAATGAGATAATACAAAGTTAATAAATAATATGAAAGTAATTTTGATAGGGCTTTGTAGTTTAAGTAGATCTGGATGATAAAGTGAGGAGTTACAAAGATGACTCAAAAGTCAGCCACCTCAGTGATTTGATGGATGGTGCTCATAACAGTGATAGGAACTCCTGGGACAAGGAAGGTTTGATGTGAAAGATCATTAATTCACTTTGGGGACACACTGAAATGTGTGCCTGTGGGGCTTCTAAATGGAGACAGCCAGCAGACAGATAACTGTCTGCAGCACAGAGAAGCAAGGCTGGGATGATGCTAATGGCTGAGTGAGAAAGCTAAAGGATGTTTTCCCCAAGGGAAGGCAAATACACGACAAAGAAGAGAGCTGAGAGGCAACACTGGAGAACAGCAACAGTAAGGGGGTAGATTTTTAAAAAATCAGCAAAGGAAGCTAACAAGAAACAAGACAAAGAAGTGCGTTGCGACTCAAGAAAAAAAGAATTTCAGGGAAGCATGAAATAACAGTATTAAGTGCAGCAGAGGTCAAATAATAAATGTACTAATAATCACCAGTTTCAGTCTTCTATGATATCTCTATTTGCAAATGATTCTCTCTCATCACTGATGTTTCTAAATTTATCTCTCTCTCCCTTTCCCTTTCTCTCTTAAATCAATAAAAATATTTAAAATAAATAAAAATAAGAAGAATTGTGTTTACACAAATAATAACCAAAAGCTCTTGCAAAATAGCAAATGCCTCTAATGAGAAAACCTTTTTATCCAATGAGAATTAGTGTTATGAACACTCTGTCTTCTGGGCTGTTTAGTGATATCAGCCACAGGTTATTATCTAGCAAATATTCTAAAAATGCAGCCTTTCTGTTTCACAGGTTTGTTAGAATGAGGTGTAACCCAAAATAAAAATACCCTTTTAAGAGCTTCTGGTCTTAGGAGGCGGCAGTAGACTTCTGAATCTATCCTCTATGGGGCTTTGTATTTCAGAAACTGGGGGCTGTTTCCCATTCATTCTCCAAAAGCCACTGTTAATCTTTTGGCAGCAGGATAACCAGCCCTAGGCTAACTGGCCATATAAATTGGTGCGATCTAAATAACACTAAAGAGTCCTGTCCAATTCTTCACCTAAAATGACTCCCAGTCCCCACCTCTAAAACAGTTAAGGTTTCTGGCATAAGTGGTAAAGGTGGAAGCATAAAGTTTTGTTGGGAGACAATTGGAATAACTCAAGGAGGGAGATGATGGTGGCTTGGACCTAGGTGGTGGAGGAGATGAGAAATAGTTAGAATGTTTGAAAGTAGGTTCATCATAATTTGGCAGTGGAGTTAATCAAATGTGAAGTGTGAGAGAAAGAGATAAGTCAAGGAGACCTCAAAGATTTTTGAATTGAGCAACTAGAAAATGGAGTTGCCATTTATTGAGATGGGAAACAGGGTAAGGGAGGGAGGAGATTCTGATTAGTTTAGTTTGATACTCACATTAGATATCCAAATAGGTTAGCCAAGCTGAGGGTTGAATATATGAGTCTGGAAATAGGTACTAGATGGAGGAAAAATGTAGTAGTCATCAGAAAATAGATAGTATTTATTTAAATTCATTAATATATAATACTGTATAATAATGGAATTAATGATTATGCAATAATATAAAACCACTCTTGTTTGCCTCTTAAAGAGTTTCCCCATCTATCTTTAAATTAATAAATCTTCCCTTTTCTAAGTGGTAAACTCAGTTTTGGCTTCTTGAATTTTCTCTTCTCTCCCAGTGAGACCTGGCTAAGCCATGATTTCAACCATAACCCCTAGCTGGTTTCTCTTCAACTACTTTCCTAGAAAAGAGTCCAAAGACCTAGATTCAAGCCAGTTCTTCCAGTTACTATCTGATTGAAGCAAATCATTTACCTTGTCTATCACTAATGTTTTTCACTGAAAAAATCAGGATAATGCTAACATCTGCATTACTTGCCTCTCCACGTGTCAGTTCTATGTACCTAAAGGTTATACAATGCTTACTGTTTTCTTTCTGTGTGCCTCCAAACATTCATTCTTTTCTCTTTTTTGAAATATATTTTTATTGATTTCAGAGAAAAAGGGAGAGGGAGATAAAAACATCAATGATGAGAGAGGATCATTGATCAGCTGCCTCTTGTATACCCCCAACTGGAGATGGAACCAGCAAACCAGACATGTGCTCTGACCGGGAATCGAACGGTGACCTCCTTGTTCATAGGTTGATGCTCAATCACTGAGCCACACCAGTCAGGCCGTTCTTTTCTAATTAATTATTTTTCTTTCCAAGTAATTGGCAGGTATTGTTTATTTAAAATAAATCATACCATCAAATCTAAGATGCTATCATATTATATGCCAATAACACACACACACACAAAGAACACAGCCAATAGAACTATAAGTCAATGTTTTTATCATAGTGTCATGGATAGTCTTGCACTAACCTCTCGTTTTGGCATTTCTTTCATCTATTCTAAGAAACAGAGGTTTTTCCTGCTTTCACTTACATTGTTTGGCATGTGCTATAGACAGTTATTCTGCAACATTTTAGTATCTATCTCTAATACAGCTTCATCTACTTGTGGGTATTTTCTTCCTATTTTGTTGCTTTATAAGAAAATATAGAATGCTTCCATCGTTTCTCTGAAATAATAATTTCCTTATAAATCAAATTGGCATCCCATTGCTCTGTTTCCATGTCTTTTCTTATACACAACTAAAGGCCCAATGCACAAAATTCGTGCAAGAGTAGGCCTTCCTTCCCCCAGCTGCCGGCACTGGCTTCCCTCTGGCACCTGGGACCTGGGCTTCCTTGAGGTCACTAGCAGGCACTTGGGACCCAGGCTTCCCTCACAGCCCTGGCTTTGTCTGGAAGGACGGAAGCACGTCTGGAAAGATGCCTGGTCTAATTAGCATATTATGCTTTTATTATTATAGATAGTTTTGGCATCTTTTTGGAGATATTTTAAATGCCAATCAAATTCAGTATGTACAGAAACAATGATGCACAAACCTCAATTGAGATGACAATATAGGAGCAGCTATGAACAAGGTCATCTTTGCTCAGGCAACAAAGATGACCTTGTACAGTTTCTGTTGACCAAGATTCTATTTGGTCAACAGAGGCTATAAAAGGCAGCTCAGTCTTAAAGATGCTAAAATATGCAAACTGTATATCTCATAATCAATAAAATATGTAATTTTATCTTGTGGGCATCCCTTCCTTTTGCCTTTCCCTTTATTAGTACTTGCAATTGTATTTGTCAAATATGCTGTCTTCTCATCAATTTACATTCTACCCTTATCAATCATTTATATCAAGACTCTGATTTTTATTGTGCTGGTTGTTACAGGTATAAAAGATAATAGTGAAAACTTAAGCTAAAATGAATATCAATTTAGAGGCCAACCAAATGCTAAAATTCTGATTTTTTAAAATGTATCTGTATTGTTGAAAGTATTACAGATGTCCCCATTTTTCCCCATTGACCCTCTCCATCTCCCCCAGTCTCTCCCCAAGCCTTCACCACATTACTGTCTCTGTCCATGGGTTATGCATATATGCATATAAGTTCTTTGGGTAACCTTTTCCCACCCATCCCTACCTGCCTTCCAAAAAATCTTTCTATTAAACAAATTAAGGCAGTGTAGTAACAGAACTTATAGAGACCATGTACCTACACTTCTCTATAATATAATGTATGTTCTCTAAGAACATTCTTATATTTCAAGTTGGAAAGCATTTTTCAATAAGAACATATAACTGATTAATATACAAACAAAACAATTATAATTAATTTCTAAAACTATATTCTATTTACTCAGCTTGGTTTATATTCGCCAGTTAAATTACTTACACATATAAACTTAATGATGTAATTTTCAGACTATAGAAACATTCATGTACATACTAATAATTATTCCTACCCTATTATTTCTTATGAGGATATTAGGAAAGCTCATTAATAGCTGAACAATCTGAAATCCCTGAACCACAATGAACTGTGTGAAATGGAAGCGTTCACAGATGGGCGCCTACCATCTTGCCGGAAGAAACTCTGGCACATAAGGAGTTTAGTAAGGTAATTAGCGAGTTTCGGGCTTCACTTTAAGGTTGCCTCCCACAGTTAAGCTGGGGCACAGTGCTTCAGCGCTAACAAAATCTCTTTGTGAATCAAGAGAGTGCCTACATTCCAAAAAGTCCATGCCGTCAGTACACATGAAGCACTTGCCACGAAGGATGCTCTGAACATTCCCAGGAAGGTTACACTTTCAAGGCCCTCTCTACCCGGGAGGAGCCATTATTCACAGCACAAACCATGTTAATCTCAGATGAAACAGTCACTTTACCATTTATACACACGTGTGTACACACAGATATCATATACAAAAATGCAGATATATTAGAAATTTGAAGGGCAAAGATGGTGAGGGGTATATCAAGGGGAAATAATCTCAGAACACATAATTTCTGAAAAATAATTTACAATTGATTTCAGAGATCTGAGTTATTTTCTAACAAACTTGCCTAAAGCTCCCAAAGATTTCTTTCCTAATCCTTCATTGCTTTTCCCTTTTCCAGCCCTCTTGCTTTCTTATGTCCTCTTTTTGGCTCATCCCAACAGTTCTACCCTCTGCTATTTCAGATCCAACTTTGCAACAATACCACACCCTTTAGTCTCTCCCTGACCCAGAAGTTAGCAAGAAGTAGTTCCAGACACAAACAGCACACCCCCTAAACAGAATTCTGGTGCCAACTGCTAACAAATTTTTTCCTGCCATGTTACATGCAGAATGTAGTTAAGTAACTTATCTTAGATCACACAGCCAATGCTGCCCTACTAATTTCCAGAAATCATGCCACACATTTTTCCTTCCAATGAAATTAAAATTCACTGACATTCTGATGATCAGAAATAATTATACCACTGAAGTAAACATTGAAAAAGAGGTGGAGGAAGGCAGGTCAGAGAAAGTGAGTACCATAATTGGTAGTCTCAGTATGTTGCATGTTAATATAAATCCTATATAAAGATTATTTTTTAAAAATATGTTTTTACTGATTTCAGAGAGAGAAAGAGAGAGAGAGAGAGAGAGAGAAATAGAAACATCAATGATGAGAGAGAATCTTTGATCAGCTGCCTCCTGCATTCCCCCTACTGGGGATCAAGCCCACAACCCAAGCATGTGCCCTGACCAGAAATCCAATTGTGACCTCCTAGTTCATAGGTTGAAGCTCAACCACTAAACCATGCTGGCGGGGTTATGTAAAGATTCTTAACCTGGTACCCTTGCTGATTCCACCCTGTAATGTTTTCTCACTGGGCTGCAACCCACTCTGAATGGACCTGCATGACAGTACCATGAGAATTTAGTCTATTCCAACAACTATGTACTTTAGGCCTTTAGAGAATCATTTGACCTCACCTGCTATTTAATGTTGAGGATTAGAGGGTCACAGAGGGAAAGAAAAAGAAAGGGAACAAATGGACAATGAAGTAATAACTACTCTGTGTCAGGAGTTGGGTTCTTGGTGCCATGCTCACTCCCTCTGCTCCCAGAACAATGTAACTAAAAAGATGCAGAGCACATTCTGATTTTCTGAATTCAGTACATAAAATTTAGAGTACAAATTAATCTCACTTAGATCTGGAGGGGCAGGAACACACACACACACACACACACACACACAATTGGGGCTTCATTCATATTGTCTATCCCTCTAGCTCACAGAGCTGCTGTATTGTCAAAATAAATTTTTATTAAAAGAAAATGTAAAATTGGAAGCTCTTTAAATGATTTTGCTCTATTATACAATTTTGCAGCAAATTTGGAAACTACTGATTTTTCCCTTAGAGATTTCCAATGCATAAAATTATATAGTTGAAGCATATGCATTTATATATTTACTTCCACTTTATATTATAATATGAATAATTTAATAATGATTAAAGTTATTCAGGAACATTATCCCAAAATGCCATTGTGTATTACTCCATTAATACATATATAACATACACCGTAAAACAACTGAAATATTTTTATATGCTTAAGGAGTTTCATTATTTTCAAATTGTCTATACATGGTATTTATATTTGCATATGCTGTGAGTTTTTTCTTTGTTTTTAGGATGGATTTGTAGAAAAATAATAAAAAGTTGATTTTTAAATAATTTTTATTTATCATCTTTTCAAATCTACTTTGGTTTTTTGAATTCCCCTCTTGTATTTTTGTTTTTAGGTTATTCTTTTCTAGTTTTTTTTTTTTCTGTCGCTGTTCTTTTCTCAATTATTTGGAGATCCTGGGACTTGAAGTTGATACTATCAGGGGATAAGTTTGGGGAGGTCTTCAAGGAGGGACTGAGGCTATTGAATGTGTGAGGGATATGAATTCTCTGGCCTAAGGGTAGACTGCCGCAGTCAGATGATATTTTTCCAAAGATGACCACAACATCTAACACACTCTACTAACAATGTGACTTTCTAATCCTAATAGGAGATGGATGTATGCTAGGACGTTTCCCCCTTGAGCCTGGGTGGGTCTTTTTTTTTTTTTAATTGATTTCATAGAGGAAGGGAGAAGG
Source organism: Myotis davidii (assembly GCF_000327345.1). Taxonomy (NCBI): domain Eukaryota; kingdom Metazoa; phylum Chordata; class Mammalia; order Chiroptera; family Vespertilionidae; genus Myotis; species Myotis davidii. The sequence goes on along the minus strand of NW_006297386.1, from coordinate 16,200 downwards.
AGAAAGAAACAGAGACATCAATTATGAGAGAGAATCATTGATTGGCAGCCTCCCTCATGCCCCCCACCGGGGACTGAGCCTGCTACTTGGGCACGCACCCCTGACTGAAACAGAACCAGGTCCTTCAGTCCACAAGCAGATGCTCTATCCACTGAGAAAACCAGCCAGGGCCTGGGTGGGCCTTTGTGATTGCTTCATCCTATAGAGCAGCGGTTCTCAACCTGTGGGTAGCAACCCCTTTGGCGGTCGAACGACCCTTTCACAGGGGTCGCCTAAAACCATCCTGCATATCAGATATTTACATTACGATTCATAACAGTAGCAACATTACAGTTATGAAGTAGCAACGAAAATAATTTCGTGGTTGGGTCACAACATGAGGAACTGTATTTAAAGGGCCAGAAGGTTGAGAAGCACTGCTATAGAGTATGATGGAATTGATGCTCAATCACTTCTGATGAGAGGTTATAAAAATGGCATGCACTTCTGCTTTGTTCTCTTTGTACACAAGGTTCGGGGGAAGCTAGCTACTACGTTAACAGTCCAACTGTCCTGAGGCTGTCGTGCTGTGAGGTTGCTCAAACTAGCCGACAAGGAGAGACCATGTGGAGAGCCCTGAGACCACATGGAGAAAGCGAGGTGCCTGGTCAGCACCAGCTGCTCCAGCCCGGCACCATTTCAACTTGAACCACCAGATGAGAGACCATGAGTCAAATTTGCTCAACCTAGTCCTTCCTGAATCCCTGACCCACAGAAATTGTGAAAGACACTAAAATTATTGTTGCTTAAGCCACAAAGGGTGATTTGTTATTGAGCAATAAATAACTGAAACAAGAGCTTCAAAACACTTCAACTCCAATCTCCCCGTATGTGATGTTATTTTCCAGTATTTTAGCTGTGCCTTTTATTTTGACACTACAAATCATATGCAAAGATATTGTGTATATAATTATTATTTTATATAGATGAGGTTTGTTTAGGTTTATTTGCTTAGTGGTTTCTTTGCATCTCAGATTTTTCTTCTGAAGTAATTTATTTTTTCCTGATATACATCCTCTAGAATTTCTTTCAGTGATGGTCTATGGATGGCAAATAATCTTTATGTCTTTTTTTTTAGAAAATGTTTTTTTAAGTATTTTGCTGAGCATGCATTTCTATGTTGATAGTTGCTTATATATTAGCACTTTGAAAATATTTTTTCACTATCAATATTACTGTTGGAAGGTGTCTGCTTTTAGTCTATAAATCTTTTGCAAGTGAGCTGTTTTTTCTCTCTGGCTGTTTTTAACAGCATTTTGCCTTCTTTAGTTTTACTAAAATGGTCTAGGTCTGCCATTTTTAAAATGTGTTTATGTTTTATATTTTGTGCTGTAATTGTGGATTACATTATTCTTTAATTCTGAGTAAGTCTCAACTTTTAAATCTATTTTATCATTCCCCAATTATACTTTAATATAGTCCTTCTCGTTCTATGTGTGTTTTTTTATCTTATCTTCATATTTTCTAGATCCTTGGATCTGGAAAATTATTTGCCTATCTTTCAATTTACCAATTGTCTCTTCAGTTATGTATAATCATTGTGTGCTCATTTAAACAACTACAATTTTCATTACCAAAAGTTCTTTTTCAAAATTATCTAGTAAATTTTGATGTTTGATGTTCTCTTATTGACTTATTCTTATTTTTATAAAGATTTTATTCTTAATTATATACTACGTCTGATAATTCCAATACATTCTTAGGCATTTGCATCTGTACCTTTTTGTTTGCTTTTTGTCTCTTAAGACTCTCAATATTGATGGTTTGTATGAATTTCAGTGTTTGCTAATGAGCTTGTATTTGTTTAAAAGTGATATAAGGCAATTCCGAGAGCTTTCCTCTAGAACAGTGGTCGGCAAACCACGGCTCACGAGCCACATTCGGCTCTTTGGCCCCTTGAGTGTGGCTCTTCCACAAAGTACCAGGCGTGCACATAAAGTGCGATTGAAACTTCATGGCCCATGCGCAGAAGTCGGTTTTCAGCCTGGGCAAGTCTATTTTGAAGAAGTGGCGTTAGAAGAAGTGGGGGATGTCGGTCGGTCGGGTGGGCGATGTGCATGTGATTCATGCAGGAGTTGAGTGAGCCAGTCAGTCAGCAGTCTCATGTGCAGTGGTTAGTGCTAGTCGCGTCCGCAAATCGCATGCGGGTGACCAAAGTACCTACTCGAAGCATAAAGTTACCTGCATTTTTCCAACCAGCTGCAAATCCTACAGGTATTTTTGTCATCAATTTAAGAATTGTAGGAGGAGAACCGAAGATGGCGGCATAGGTTAAAGCCGGAGATTGCTGCCTTGAACAACCAATTCAAATTAAGCCTGAAACAGGGAACGGACAACATCCAGAACCATAGGAGGGCTGGCTGAGTGGAAATTCTACAACTAGGAGTAAAGAGAATATCATATCCAGACTCAGAGGAGGCGCAGTGCTGAAGTGCACTTCTCAGG
>NW_006297386.1:9230-12733 GCF_000327345.1 Myotis davidii | reverse complement strand
ATAATTATTTTGTGTTAGTGGCTTTATTACTATAAAATGAAACTTATCTGCTTAGAGGGGTTTAAATGCCTAACCTTGCTAAATAACTTCTCTTGCTTACTGTTTATTTCCTTCCTCGGCACTCATGACAACTGCAATTATTTGATGTGACTATTTATTTAAAGTTGATCTTCCTCACTAGAATGTAAGTTCCAGAAGGATGTTATGTTATCTCCAGCCTTAGACACATAATAGGCATTCCATAAATATATTAGTGTATTGAACTCACGTTGTTAATACTAAGTACTCAATCCAAAATTATTAAGTTAATAACAATGTACCTACCTATATAGTTTAAGTTTAAAAAATTTGGCTCTCAAAAGAAATTTCAATCGTTGTACTGTTGATATTTGGCTCTGTTGACTAATGAGTTTGCCGACCACTGCTCTAGAAGAAATGTGTTTGCTTCTACTGGGAGCCAGGGGCTGCTAATGACCTGAGACCACATTAGGTTCCTTATCATCCCTTATTATGGCTTAATAGGAAACACCCATTAATATGTAACATGGTCTCCTGTTCTCATCTTTGATATCCAAATTGTATAGTTCACAGTGCTTGGTCTGGTTTTAGGTCCATGATTTTCTGTTTTGTGGCAGTTTTTTTGTTTGTTTGGAGGAGAAGTTATGCAGATACCGTGGAAATTTCCTAAATTTGATGAGCCCATTAATGGATTTTAAAATGTATTCGCCAAGAACAAAATGTATTCCAACAGAAGAATTTTCCTGAGTAGCCATTCTGAATATCAATCAGAGTAGTTGTACTGGATGCAGCCACATTATTTCATTTATATCTCTCAACAACCCTCAAGGTAAACAATTTTATTTTCAAATGACAGGTGGGAGGTTAAGCAACCAAGGCAACATAGTGCACTGGCACTAGAATTTGAACATAAATCTCTTTAAAGCCAAGATCTCTATTACAGTGCAATACTGCATCTCAGACACAAATTCCGTACAGATCTGTATCCTTTTAGAAGCATCCCCTCTCTATCTCCTACTTGCTCTCTTTAGTTCCAGTTTTAGCATCCACCTCTGAATTCCCTTATATTATGGCAGGTGTTAGAATGCTATCAATGGATGCCAAGCCCTGATGCAAACACTGATAAGATGCTCCAAGTCTGAAGAGAAAAGAGTCAGCTGGCAGAGTAGATATGGAAGTTTTAGAAACATAAGCTGAGATATGAGTCATATAGAATTTTAAAGACAAACTGCTGTAATCTTCTTTGGACCCAAATTATTTTCCTCAATACTCAAATTATTTTTTTAAAAAGCACACACTCATCTGCTGATGGGAACTTGAGCTATTTCCAGATCTTGGTTATCCTATATAATAACAGGCTAATATGCAAATTTTCCCCTCAACGGGGAGTTCAACTGGGAGTTCGACCAGGGGGTGGGGCCGGCCAGCCAACTGCCCGTGGCCTCTCTCCCAAGCTGGCCCCACTCCTGACCGGCCTCCCCACCCCAATTGGAGGTAGGGCCAGCCAGACCCCACCCATGCATGAATTCGTGCACTGGGCCTCTAGTTGTAAATAATGCTGCTATGAAGATAGGGGTACATATATTCTTTCTGATTTGTGTTTTGGGATTCTTAGGATATATTCCCAGAAGTGAGATCACTGGGTCAAAAGGCAGTTCCATTTTTAGTTTTCTGAGGAAACATACTGTTTTCCACAGTGGCTGCACCCATCTGTATTCCCACCAACAGTGCACTAGGGTTCCCTTTTCTCCACATCCTCACCATTTGTTTGTTGATTTATTGATTATAGCCATTCTGACAGGTGTGAGGTGATATCTCATTGTGGTTTTAATTTGCATCTCTCTATGATTTGTGACCTTCAGCATGGAACTCTTACCCTTTGCAATAGCATGCAATGACCTGGAGAGTATTATGCTAAGCCAAAAAAAAAAAAAAAAGAAGCCAGTCAGAGAAAGATAAATACACATATGATCTCACTAATATGTGGGATCTGATGAACAAAATGGAACCAGGAACATATATACATGGAACAGACTGGCAAGTGCCAGAGGGGCAGGGTAACTGGATAAAGAATGAGAAGTAATCAGCTAAAGAATATATGCAGACCCCAAGGTCAGGGACAATAGTGTGGTGAAGGCCAAGGGAGGGTTCGGTGGTGGGGGTCAGTGGAGAACGTAAAAAAAAAAACCAAGTTTTCCCTGCTAAGCATTCCACTAATACTGTTTTGAAATATGTTACTAAAACATTTGTCTCCTCAGCTTAAGATAAGAAATGCATTTTAACTGACACCAAAAAAATTCACTGAATTTCCTTTTATAAGACAATTTAAACCAGAACTTCAGTTTGGAGGAGATTTTTAAATGTATCTATCACTTACTCATTCCGTAAACATACACTGTGCATGTCCTGTGTGCCAAACAACTTGCTGGGATCTCAATGGCACAGGTAAGAGATTCTAACCCCACACTGCTCACACCTATACTATTTTCTCGAATATGCCTGTATAGAAACACACACATTCAGAATCCTGCTGCTCTGTTTTAGTGGCTGCAAATAACCATCTTTCCCAAGTTAGAGCTTTCATATTTAAAAATGAATTCTTAATGTCATGATAGGTCAACTTAGTTCAACTTGTTATCTTTAAAATCATTTGCCCAAATATGTATGGAACTGCTGTGATAAGAAAAATGGCTACTGAAGTTTCAACTCTGTTGCAAGTCGAGAAATAAGCTTTGAGAACTCTGATTTCTTCTTTTAGATGATGCTATCATATAATGACTCAGTCTGGGCCATTTTTGTATTATCTAACCCTTGGAAAATTAAAGATGCTTACATGCACATCCATGAAAATTTTGCATAAATTGTAGAAGGGGTTCAAAGGGCCCCTAAAGCCCCTTAGGTAGACCCCAAGCCCTTGGCAATGTCTCCTGACTGTGAGTAACTCCAGTGTGTGAGTCATGTTTCACTCAACTTTGTATTCCCTCTTCCAGAGCAGATTTCAAAAGGTATTAGTTGAATGAGTGCTTCTGCGTCTTGGTTCTCATGACACTTGAATCTTAATCTCCCTCTCCCCCTAGGAATTTCCAAATCCTCCACCTCTACATAGATACTTTCCTAAAACATCTGCTCGGGACTCATTTGACAGTCTAAACAGCTTTCTCTTTTCCCAACTCTACTTTCATAATTTTCCCTTTTCCACTTTACAAAATAAAAGCATACCTCTTACTATCCCAAATATCACAAGGTGCAGAGTGTAAAAACCACCAGAACACCAAACCAAAAAAAATATTTCCAAGATCCACAGCTCCTGAGGCAGTGTCCCTTGAGAGAAAGCAAAAACATTTCAAAACACATAAGAAACAGAAAGACTGCGCCTTATTTTACTCAGGGGACAAACTCTTGGCAATTTCCATACCTTATTTATATCGTCAATAATTAGAGTTCAGAAATGAGATTACCATATGGGGTTACATTTTAGCATGTGC
>NW_006297386.1:6703-8560 GCF_000327345.1 Myotis davidii | reverse complement strand
TATACCTCAATATAGCTGTTTTTCAAAAAATCAGAATGCATTTAAACAAGTATCCTAAAAAAGTGATAGTAATTTCTGTTAAATTCATCAACAAATATTAAGTTCTATAACCTTATTTTTTGTACCATAATCATATGGCCTCATATATATTTAATTTTTCTCAAAACAATTTTTATAATATGTTTTTATTTATTTTAGAGAGAGGGGAAGGGAAGGGATAGAGAGATAGAAACTTTGATGAGAGAGAAACATCAATTGGCTGCCTACTGGAGGAACCCACTGGGGATCGAGCCCGCAACCCAGGCATGTGCCCTGACTGGGAATCGCACTGTTATCTCATAGGTCAACGCTCAACCACTGAGCCACCCTGGCTGGGCAAGCCTGTTTTATCTTGATACTGATATTTTCTAAGAGAATTTTGTAGTGAAAACTCATAGTGCTTATAAACCTTGGTGGAATATTTTTTATAAGAATCAAGAATTTGGAGGACAGCTGAAAATTAGTGGTACTTAGCATTTCCACTGCACAGCTTTGCCCAATTAGTTTAATTTTCAGTTACATGGAAGTGCAAGATACTGCCAACATCTTGGGTTTGAAAAGCTTTGAGAGAAGACTGTATAAGATATGAATAAAAAACTTCCCCAATCCAGTACTCTCCTTCCCCTGGGAAGGACCACTGTTGTTCTTCATAATTTTACTTGCTCTGTATGTGTCCCTCAGCCATACTGTTAATTTTATTTTTACCTTTATATAAAGTTCTACCGTATTTTGTATGACTTACTATTTTTTCTCAACATCAGGTTTGTGAATTTCATCCATTTTATTATGGGTAGTTATATAGTTCATTGCTATAAAGTATTCTGTTATGTAAACATTTCCCTATTTATTCATTCTATCACTGATGCACAGTGGTAGAATCAATTATTTTATTTATTTACTTATTTATTTATTTTAATACTCACCCAAGGATATGCTCACTGACTTTGGAGAAAGGGAGAGTGAGAGAGAGACACACAGAGAGAAACATCAATGTGAGAGAGAAACATCAATTGGTTGCCTTTCATACATGCCCCAACCAGGACCGAACCCCAATCCAGGCATGTGCCCTACCTGGGAATTGAATCCATGAGCAGGACGACACTCCAAAAATTGAGCCACACAGTCATGTGTCATAACTATTTTAGATTTTAACTATTATAAACAACTATCATGCACTTCTCCCTTATAGTTACTGCTGTTTTTCTCTAGGCAGCGGTTCTCAACCTTTGGGTCGCGACCCCTTTGGCGGTCGAAAGACCCTTTCACAGGGGTCGCCTAAGACCATCCTGCATATCAGATATTTACATTATGATTCATAACAGTAGCAACATTACAGTTATGAAGTAGCAACAAAAATAATCTTATGGTTGGGTCACATGAGGAACTGTATTTAAAGGGCCAGATGGTTGAGAACCACTGCATCCTTCTTCACTCTTTCTCATCCATTAAAAACCATGCACTCCTTTATGGTTTTGTTCAAGTGTCACCTTGTTCAAATGATTAATCCTCCAATTATAAAGAAGATCCTGCTTGGAACTCTTTTTTTCTTCTTGGAACCCTTATATGACTTGGTACATACCACTTTCTTAAATCAAGCATCCTATATTTAAAGGGGCTTTAAATACTCACACATTGGAAGTCAGATGTAAAGAAGTGTAATTTAATCACAAGGCCCTATTTTTCTGAATAGCAATGGTAATAAATGCCCATTCTAAGCAATAGTCAATTTCTGTTTAAAGTTTAGTCTCTTGCAGATTATTAACCAGGGATACTTAGGGGCACATGCTTTCTTGATTCTTCCCCATCTCCTTTCTCTCC
>NW_006297386.1:0-5734 GCF_000327345.1 Myotis davidii | reverse complement strand
GTGTTGAACATATCTTATAACCAACAGGTTTATTTTGCCTCTTAAGTATTTAATTGTTTACACTTTCCTTTCTCCTGTAGTTTTCATAATTTTTCTCAATAACACAATCTCAATCTCTCTCTCTCTCTCTCTCTCTCTCTCTCTCTCTCTCTCTCTCTCTCCCTCCCTCCCTCCCTCCCCCCTTCATCTTGCTCCAAATGTTGCTCTAAATATTTTTGTTCACTTTTCTTTTAAAGTCTTATTATCAACTCCACATATGAAGTTATGGAAACAGAACCTTTTACCCTTGGATGTCTCATTTCACTCCAAAGAACACTTATTCTTTCTTAAAAGTTATTCCCAAATCAAAATAATAGTTAAAGTAATATATTATGGTTATGCAAGATGTTTCTATTGGGGAAAATGAATGAAGAGTACATAGGAACTTCCCATACTTTTTTTTTTGGAACTTCTTCTGTATCTGTAATTATTTGTAAAAGATGTTTAAATAATCAAAAAATACTTCTGTGAGTTCTCTTGCCCTTTTGTTCATTCTCTTGAACCTGGGACAAACTCATCCCAAATTTAAAAACTACTCATCCTTAGGGTCCCCAGAGCCCCAACACACTTAATTGAAGCAAAAGGACACCATCATCACTGGTGATTTTCTGCCAACTTCCTGATCATATCCTTATGAAAAATAATAAATAAATAAATACACACATTCAAGAATTCAGTGAGAGTCAATAATTAAACTCTAAGAGAGTGATGTTTTATTTTCTCTTTCTACATTAGCTACATCAAAAACAAATCACCCTAAAAAGTAAGTATCAAGCTAATCTTTGGTCATTCAATTTATTGATTCACAAATTTGACTGTCATTTTTTATTTTCAATGACATACTTTTAAAGACTAGTTTATTGATTTTTAGAAAGAGAAGAAGAGAGAAGGGGAAAGAGAGATAGAAACATCACTATGAGAGCATAATATCGATTGGCTGCCTACTGGGATTGAGCCCACAATCTTGGGCATGCGCCCTGACCAGGAATCAAAGTGGCCATCTTTCAGTGCACAGGACAACAACCAACCAGCTGAGCCATACCAGCCAGGGCTTCAGGGAAATTTTAGAAACTAATTGTTCCATGCTTCCATATTTCCAAATATCAGAGAGAAAGAATGTTCAGAGATAAAAAATAATACTAATGATAGCTAACACTTATATAGTGCTTACAGTATACCAGGCACTGTTCTAGGCATTATATATAATTAAAATATATAGATATATATGCACATACACATATAGGGTGGGCCCAAAAATGTATACACACTTTAACAGCTGACAGCTCAATTTTGAAAATAAAATGTATTTTAATATCCACTGCCTTTAAAATTATTCAAAGTGTGTATTTACACTTTTGGGGATGCCCCCTACATATGCACATGTATACATATATATACATATGTAGTATAATTCACTATAATAAAAGTATTATCCCCGCTTCACAAATGAGGAAGCTGATGGGGCAGTGTTAAGTAACTGAGCCAGGCTCACACAGCCTGTAAGTGGTGAATAGGGAGTAAACCCAAGTCATCTTAAAGTACAGAATCTTCACCACTAAACCCTCAAGTCTTCCAACTCAAAGAACCTCTCATTAATGTGCTAAGCAACATGAATTTCAAAAGACCCATTTTAAGATAAATGTTGGTAAACTATCTGAATTCAAATGATAAAAATAAAATTTTAAAAAGTTATCAGTGGAGAGAGAAAAGATTTCCCTTGAACAAAAAATAAATTTCTATTAGACTTCTGATTGGCAACACTAGAACTTAAGAAGATAATAAAACAATAACTTCAAAGTCCTGAAGAACATATGAAATATCTGAAAAAAGTTTACCTAATATTAATTACCATTTTTTTCAAATGGGGAGGTTTGGGATGATTTATTGTTTACCTTCTTTGTACTTTTCTCTTTTGTTTTAAATTCTGATAATGAACATGTCTTTGTTGAAAACAATAAGATTATTGTTATAAAAATAAAAATATTCACATGAACTAAATTTCTTAAATATGAAAAATGAAACCACAAATTTACTAGATAAATACAATACAATATTTTCTCATTGGAGGAGATGTGGATATGAAAGATCATCTGAGGAAAGATTTTTTTTATAAAAAGAAACCATAAAGAAAAAGATTAACAAATTACATAAAAAATGTTAAGTTGTGACAGGACATAAGTTAAAAGATATGTGACAGATTAGGAGAAAACATGTTTCATACATAGCAAACAAAGATTTAATATCTATATTATAAACAGTTCCTCTAAATCAAATGGAAGATATTTTTAAAAGCACAAATAAACAAGAAATACAAATAGGCAATTCATCGAAGTGCTAATAGCCAATACCCACTCAGCCCCTCTTGTATTCAGAAAAAAATACATATTAAATAAGTAAGTAATGTACCATTTTTCACCCAACAAACTGTTAAAAATTTAAAGGTTAATAATACATAATTAGGATTAGGAAACAGGCAGTTTTACCTGTTACTGAAGAGGAAGTAAATGGTACTTGGATATTTCACAATATCCCTCAAAATTAAAAATTATTTGGTTGTGTTTCTAGACATCTATTTTATGGGAATACTTACTTAAGAGCCAAAACAAGTAGTGCAACAGTGTTTAAAAAGTGACACACAAGTGCTGGCCACTTGCACAGGACTTCTTTAGAGGACAAGCACCAAAGCCCAGATGTCTGGATATTTCACTCTTAATTGCGAGCTACACAAGAGAGTCTAAAGGCAACGTCTGACTCCGCTTTTCACAGAGACTGAGTCATTTTCCACAATGAACAGTCCTTGGAGAAACAGCCTACCGATGGGCTTCATCAACTAGAGACTGGCACACAGAAGCTCCCACAGCAGCTGCCAAGATTTCTGGAATCAATACTAGAGCAAGAATTTTCCATTTTGCTTTCCAATATCTGATGGATATATCATCATTCACTCCTATACATTCTGACAATATTGTTATTTTTATGCACGCATATGCAGTAGATTGATCATTTCTTTATCTTTATTCTTAACAAAACTGATATTAATTCAGTTCAACAATCAATGCCAATCAATAAGTTGGGACCGAAGCCAACAAATTAGAAAGTAGTAGTAATGAGTAAGCAGAATATTGTGTTGCTTCTTTGAGCAAAACAATGGGTCCTCATGTTATTTCTACCGTCTCTGAAGACAAGAAACAGAATCCCAGCAGGAACATGAAATGGTGTTTGGATTCCCATAATCCTGCCTAGTTTATTTACAGTTCCCTTCTTCATCCTTCCTGCCTGTCCAGATGGTGTCCTTCTTTGTTTCCTATGCTCACTGTCTTTAGATGTTTAATACTTCAAAAGCCTTCCTATCTAGTCCCTCACCAACAGAAGTCATAAATGCTTACCTTTGCCGAATTATGCTGGGGTTAGCTGTCACTAGATGACTTTTGGACCCAACATCTTTAGTGTATTCACTTGACAAGGGAGGAAGATTGCATCTAGGGAAACAAAAACAAACAGTTTAAAATGAATTACCTACCTTCAAACTGTCAGCTATCACAAAAAATAGGAATTTTACTAAGTCTAGCTCAATTCACAAATAACTTTTATCACCTCTCCCTTTTAATGGACATCAGATGACTATCAGCACCTTCAAAACACTGTCATACAAACTAGTCCTATTTTAGAAGAAAGAAAACATCAGCTGCAGAGGTAAATGATCTATGAAAGGAAAGAGAAATAACTGGAATGAATTTATTCCATTCAAGATATTTTTGAAGTGGGAGGACAGGGAGTATTAGACCTGAAATTGCAGCTCAGGAGAGTGTGGGACACAAGAGGACACAGGGCCTACACTGTACTCTGCACACCTCTAAACCTCAAGAGACAGGGAGGAATTGTATTTGCTTTTTTCCCTTTTTTTTCCCAAATTCTAAATTATAATAGTACATTCAGGGCAAAACCTGCCTTGAATGTACCATTGTAATGTGCTAAATCAATGCATGCCCCCTTTTGTGTACATGACCAGTGTATGGGTTGACTACTGGTGAAGTCATAGTGATCTGTCATCTAGAGAAATGAAATGATTATCCACCATCCCAGCTCCGCCAAGGAAGAGAGTATGTTTTCCTGGTGATGGAAATATCTCTCTCTCTCTCTCTCTCTCTCTCTCTCTCTCTCTCTGTGTGTGTGTGTGTGTGTTTTGCTTTTCGTGGCCATGTCTTATGAATGTTTACAATGGAAAATATGGCAATTGCAAATCCAAATCCCATGGCTTTCTGCCAGTGGGAAATTAGACAAATTAATTCATCAGCCTGGCCTCAGTTTCCCCATTAGACAAATGAAGATAGTGTCTTCCTTTCCAATAAGGTTGTTGTAAAGATTAAAATGAGAAATATATAAACAGCCCCTACCTTTATGTCCCACACATAGTAAAAGCTCAAAAGTATCACATATCAGAAATAGCGTGTCAATTAATTAAATACACATCTATTACTCATGACAATCTCAAATGAATCTACAGTTTCCACTAGGTTTTATTTTATTACTGTGTCCTAGTTTCTCCTCTCCACCCATATCTCTAACCTGACTTCTACCACATCCGGGCATCACTAACTTTTATTACTTCAATAAACTAAAGCATTGTTTGTAGGTAAAGAGGTCTTACAAATATGAATGTCTCTGCAGTTCCCCAACTAGTAAATTTTTCCCAAACAAATTTTCCCCAGGACATGGAATTTTCCGGGCACCCACTCAGCTGATCAGCTCGAGTTCCCTGGTGTTGTCTCTTACTCACCCTGTGAGTCCTACCACATCAGGGCATCCTAGGTGGAACCCTGTCTTAGTTGATTTAGAGTCTTCCTTTCATCTGCTCTTTGGTAATGAGATACTGGTTTTTGTGGCAGCTACCCACAGATTAGTCAGCTAGTCAGTGACTTCTGAGTGTCCACTGAGAACCAACACTGTGGGGAGCCTGGGGGAAGCTGAGTCCCAGAGCCTGCTCTTGAAGCATCTCCAGCCTTGCAGTCACATGACACCCCATGTGGTTTGAGGACCCTCAGGAGGGGGTGAGCTTATACATTAGCAACCAGGCTCATCTGGCAGTGGGCTGACTGTGGTCTTGTGATGTAATTGATCTTTGCAAACACAGGCTAAAATCTGGACATCTGTCTCTTGAAGAAGTTTTGATCTTGATGGTCCTTCATAACATATGAAAACCAACCAGTCTACATTAAAACTATAAAATCTGAATATTGCTAAGAGTGCTGTCAACCTGCTTCGTCATTATTAAATGAAGCAAATACGTTGTTTTTCTGTGTGTCCCTTGTGGGTAGATCCATGCCTCAGGTGTTTAGGTTCCTTCATACCTCCTACCATAAACGCGCAAGAAAAACTTGAAGGTACTGACTGCCAAATCCTACAGCAGAGGGAAATGCTTAAAACAAAAAAGATAACATTTTATAAATGCATTCCTGTAAAATAATGAAATTATATTTTGGTGTGAATATCTCCTTTAAGTTCTTCTGGGACAACTTTCTCTTTGAGTGCAATGTCTCTGACACGTCCCTGTAGCTCCTTTCTCAGAAAAAGCACACTATAATTTTATTTTATTTTTATTTTATTTTATTTTCCATCAACTGATTTAATAGATAAATCAACAGTAGTTTATCTATAATAATACGTTAATTATACTTCAATACAGCTGTTTAGAAAA
>NW_006297385.1:506346-508325 GCF_000327345.1 Myotis davidii | reverse complement strand
CTTTTAAATTTTTTCTCCAATTGCAGTTCAGTTGGGTGGGTTTTGCTTCCCTGCCTTCTAATTCGCTAATTCGCTCCTCCGCTTCTCCTAGTCTACTGTTGAAACTTTCAATGGTGTTTTTTATTGCAGCTATATCACTCTTCATTTCTTCTTGGTTCTTACATAAGATATTGAATTTTTCATCCATTTTTTTTTGATTCTTGCATAAGTTCTTGATTTTTTCTTCCATCCGGTTTATGCATTCTAGGACCCTTAATTTGAATTTTTTTTATGTCATGCTGCAAGCCTCTGTTTCACTTAGCTGCTTTTCTGGTGAGTCCTCCTTTTCTTTCCTTTGGGGGTTTCTTTGTCTACCCATGTTTGATCTCTAGATGTTGAGTCATTCAGGGGCTGCTCCTTAGGTGGCAGTGGGTCCTCAGGCTGTGGTTGCTCCTTGGGCGGTTGTGCTAGCAGCTGCTCCTCAGTTGGCAGCAGCTCCTTTGGTGGGTGCTGTTTACAGCTGTGGTGGCTCCTCTGGCTGGTTGGGGGAGGCTTCACACACAGCTGCTGTTCCTTGGATGGGGGCTGCCTGCATGCTGCTGTTGTTCCTCTGATGTGGTGGGTTGCTTGTGGGGCTACTGCTCCTTGGACTTGGATAGGTTGATTGCAAGTCTACTGCTCCTCAGATGGGGGTGGGCTCCTTGCAAGGCTGCTGCTCTTTGGACAGGAGTGAGCTGTACACATGGCTGCTCCTCCTCGGACAAGGAAGTGCTACTCACCCAGCTGCTGCTCATCGGACAGGTGTAGGCTGTTGTGGCTCTGCTCCTTGGACTGGTGCGTGCTGCGCAGGGCTGCCGCTCCTCAGACATGGTGGTCTGCTCATGTGGCTGCTGCTCCTTGGACCAGGGTAGGCTGCTTCTGCTCCTCGAATGGGGACGGGCTGCTTGCAGAACTGCAGCTCCTCAGATGGGGGCGGGCTGTGCAGGGCTGCTGCTCCTCAGACATAGGTAGACTGCTCGTGCAGCTGCTGCTCCTTGGACAGGTCGGACTGCTCACGTGTTTGCTGCTCCTTGGATGGGGAAGCGGGCCGCTCCTTGGATGGGGAAGCGGGCCATTTACACAGCTGCTGCTCCTTGGACAGGAGCAGGCCACATGAGGCTGCTGCTCTTAGGCCTGAGGCAGGTTGCTCACAGGGCTGATGCTCCCTGGACAAGAGTGAGCTGCTCACGTGGTTGAAAAAATAATGTGAAAAGAAGTAGGAAATAAAGGAACAAACAAAAAAAAAGGAGAACAAAGAAAAAAAGCAAAAGAAAGCTAACAAAATAATAATAAAAAATAAAAATGAAAAATTGAAATGTCATTCCTTTGGCTGGCTTAAGATCCAAGTTTTCTGGAATGTCTGTGATTTTTTTTTCTAATATATTTTTATTGATTTCAGAGAGGAAGAGGGAGGGAGAGATAGAAACATCAATGATGAGAGAGAATCATTGATCGGCTACCTCCTGCATGCCCCCAATGGGGATTGAGCCCGCAACCCTGGGAATGTGCCCTTGACCGGAATCGAACCCAGGACCCTTTGGTCCACAGGCCGACCCTCCATCCACTGGGCAAACCCAGCCAGGGTGTTGATTTATCAATCTTATTCATTCTTTCAAAGAACCAGCTCTTGGTTTCATCGATTTTTTTTGGTATTGTTCTTTTAGTCTCTATGTTATTTACTTCTGCTCTAATCTTTATTATTTCCTCGCTTCTACTTCTCTGGGCTTTTCTTATTGTTCTCTTTCTAGTTCTTTAAGTTGTAGGGTTAAATAGTTGATCAAAATTGTTCTTGTTTTTTGAGGTAGGCCTAGAGTGCTATGAACTTCCCTCTCAGGACTACTTTTGCTGTGTCCCATAGATTTTAGGGTTTGTTGCATGCTCATTTTCATTTGTTTCCAGAAAATTTTTGATTTTTTTCTTGATCTCATTGGTAACCCATTTATCCTATATAATAAAAGCGT
>NW_006297385.1:499148-505421 GCF_000327345.1 Myotis davidii | reverse complement strand
GGGTGTTTTTTACTGTAGTTGATTTCTAATTTCATTCCACTGTGATCTGAGAAGATGCTTGATATGATTTCAATCTTCTTGAACTTGTAGAGACTTGTTTTGTGTCCTAACATGTGATCTATCTTTATGATCCATGTGCACTTGAGAGAAATGTATATTCTACAGCTTTGAGGTGAAATGTTGTATAAATGTCAATTAAATCCATCTGATCCAGTGTGTCCTGTAGAGTCTCTGTTTCCTTGTTAAGTTTTTGTCTGGAAGATCTATCCAGTGAAGTCAGCAAGGTGTTAAATCCCCCTACTATGACTGTATTGTTATCTATCTCTCCCTTAAAGTCCTCTAGAAGATTTTTTTATATAGTTAGGTGCCCCTACATAAGGGTGCATAAATGTTTACCAGGGTTATATCCTCTTGTTGGGTTGATCCCTTTAGTATTATGTAGTGACCTTTGTTGTCTCTTATAATGGCCTTCATTTTGAAGTCTATTTTTTTCGTATATGAGTATTGCTGCTCCACAATTTTTTTCTTTTCCATTTGCATGGAAATTTTTTTCCATCCCTAACTCTCTTGCTGTGTGTGTCTTTTGCTCTGAGTTGAGTCTCTTGTAGACAGCATATAGTTGGGTCATGTTTTTATATACATTTAGCTACCCTATACCTTTTGATTAGATCATTAAGTCCATTTACTAGTATACTTAGGGTTATTATTTATTTTTTAAAAATGTTTTTATTGCCAAAACCGGTTTGGCTCAGTGGATAGAGCGTTGGCCTGCGGACTGAAAGGTCCCGGGTTTGATTCCGGTCAAGGGCATGTACCTGGGTTGTGGGCACATCCCCAGTAGGAGATGTGCAGGAGGCAGCTGATCGATGTTTCTCTCTCATCGATGTTTCTAACTATCTCTCTCTCCCTTCCTCTCCGTAAAAAATCAATAAAATATATTTTAAAAAATGTTTTTATTGATTTTAGAGAGGAAAGGAGAGGAAGAGAGAAACATCTATGATGAGAGGAAATCATTGATTGGCTGCCTCCTGCACGTTGGACCGAGCCCAAAACCCAGGCGTGTGGCCTTGACCAGAATTGAACCTGGGACCCTTGGGTCCACAGGCTGACGCTCTATTCACTGAGCCAAAGCAGCTAGGGCTAGGGTTATTATTGAGAAGTACTTATTGCCACTTTAATTATGTATGGTGAGGTGTCTCTGTTTCTTCTCATTACAGCAGTTTTGTTTTGTGTTTAGCATTTTCTGTAATGCTGGCCTGGTGGTCATGTACTCCATTAGCCTTTTTTGTGTCTAGGAAGCTCTTTATTTGACCATATATTTTGAATGATAACCTTGCTGCATATAGTAATCTTGATTTCAGATCCTTGCTTTCCATAACCGTGAGTACTTGATGCCATTCCCTCTGGTCTGTATAGTTTCTGACGAAAAATCAGGTGTCAGCCTATGGGAGCTCCTTTGTAAGCAACAGTTTGCTTTTCTCTTGCTGTCTTTTAAGATTCTCTCGTCTTTTATTTTTGGCATTTTCATTATAGACCTGTTTGGGTTCTTCTTGCGTGGGGTTCTCTGTGCCTCCTGAACTTGTGTTACTTTTTCCTTTACTAGAAGTTTTCTGCCATTATTTCTTCAAACACGTTCTCTATTCCTTTCTCCCTTTCTGCCTCTTCTGGCATGCCTGCTATTTGAATATTGTTATGTTTCTCTTAACGTGTCCTCCTGTTTTTTAATTTTTCTTTTTGGTTCTCTGATTCAGTGATATTTTCAACTCTGTCTTCTAATTCACTGATTCAATCCCCAGATTCTCTTAATCTGTTGTGTATTCCTTCTAATGTGTTCTTAATTTGTGTTATGTCATTCTTTATTTCAGACTGTTCTTTTTTCATAGTTACTATATTATTTTTTATGTTGTTGAGCATCTTTACCATCATTACTTTGAACTCTGTTTCAGATAAATTTCTTATATCTGCTTTACTTATTTCTTCTTCTGGAGAGTTCTCTAGTTCTTTCATTTGGGTTTTTGTTTGTTTGTTTTTTGTCTCCTCATTTTGGCTGTTTGTTTGGGTTTGTGACTATGTATTTGATAGACCCTCTACGCTTCTCAATCTCTAGTGCAGGACAGTGTTAAACACTGTTTCTTACTAATTAGATCAGGCAAAAACTCAATGGCTCTAGAGACTGCCTCTCCCCACAGACTGATAGGATTGTGACTTGAATTGCCCGCCCTCCCCCAGGCAATCATTCTCAGGTGTTGCAAGGATTTTTTTGCAACAGGGTGGGGCAGTTGCTTCTGCCTGGAGGTTGTTATTTTTAGTCTCTTAAGTGGCCTCAGAGCAAGGTGTTTTCCAATGGGATGTGTCAACTGTCTTCCCCTCAAGCAAGGCAACTGTCTATGTGGGGAAAATGTCCTCTGCTGCATGAGGGAATGACTCAGCCCAGGAAACTCAGCCCAGGAGGTTTCTGCCTCCTGAGCTCTAACCCCTGAGTCCCCAATTTCTGCTCACACAGCTCCAGTTCACTTCACTCTCCCTCTGCCGGAGTACAAGGAAGGTGGCTACACAGGGTATTTTGTGTGTTGGCCCTTTATGTGGGTGTCTTAATTTTCAGCCATCACTCCCTGGCAGACAGCAACCCCACTGCTTTTCACAGTGAGATGTTATGTGGGGACCCTTTTAAGTTGTGGTGCTCTCTGCTGAGTGGTCCAGCTTGGGGATTAGACCCCAGAGTTCTCAGTGGCAACTCCCCACAGCTGATATATCTCTCCGGGACTTCAGTTTCTGTCTTTGGGTGCCCAGCCAGCCCTTCTATGCCTCTGCCCCTCCTACCAGACTCTATGTGGTCTCCACTTTCAGTCCTCGGGTATCAGGGTTCTCTCCTGTGAGTTTTCTGTTGAATATTCAGAAAGTTTTTCTGTATTTTAGTTGTACTTGCAGTTTGTTCCTGGGAGCATGTCCATGCATCATCCACTTACTCTGCTGCCATTTTTAATCCCTTTAGCCTTTGTTTGTTTGTTTTTTTAAAATATATTTCTTTATTGATTTCAGAGAGGAAGGGAGAGGGAGAGAGAGATAGAAACATCAATGATGAGAATCATTGATCGGTTGCCTCCTACATGCCCACCACTGGGGATCGAGCCTGCAACCCAGGAATGTGCCCCTGGCCGGAATCGAACCTGGGACCCCTCAGTCCACAGGCCGATGCTCTATCCACTGAGCCAATCTGGCAAGGGCTAGCCTTTGTTTTAAAGTCTATTTTGTATGATATAAATATTGCTACCCCAGCTTTTTAAAAATTTCCACTTGCCTGAAATATCTTTTTCCATCCCTTTACTTTTAGTCTTTGTATGTCTTTCAATCTGAAGTAAGCCTCTTGTTGACAGCATATGTGAAGAGCTTGTTTCCTTCTCCATTCAGTCACCTCATGTTTTTGATTGGAGCATTTCACTTTTACATTTAAAGTAATTATTGATAGGTATGCAGTTATTGCCATTTTATTATTCATATTTCCTCCTCTGTCACCTCTGTCTCTTCCCACACTTTTCATAATGTGCTTTAGGCCCATGGCTGGTAATAATTTAAAATTGTTTGAATTCATGGCTAAAGAGAGATGATCCTGCTTTTCATTAAAAGTCACCAAACAGGTGCCGAGCTCTGCAGTCTTTAATGCCTTCCAGCTAAGTCAAATGTGAACGTGAAGTATTTGGATTCCTCCCAGGTTTTAATATCCACATTAGTAAGAGAGCTCGAATAAGCACGCATTTTATAATCTCTATTTTGCATCATTTGATTTCAATGACAATATTCTCTCTTGTGGTATACTGAGTAGAGATAAATGGTTGGAAAAAATTACAAATTTGTATTTATTACATATGTGGTTGCACAAAAGTTTTGGGAACATTATGTCCTCCTCCTCCTCCTCCTTCTCCTCCTCCTCCTCCTTCTCCTCCTTCTCCTTTTCCATCTTCTCCTTCTCCTTCAAACGTCCCTTTAACATTCCTTATAATACTGGTTTGGTGATGATGGAGTTCTTCAGCTTTTGTTTTTCTGGGGACTTCTTATCTCTCTCCTTAGATTATAAATGATAAGCTTGCTGGTTAGGTCCTTACTTTTCATCACTTTGAATATTTTGTGCCAATCCCTCTGTCCTGCAAAGTTTCTGTTGATAAATCAGCTGACATTCTTATGGGAATTCCCATGTAGTTAATTAACTGCTTTTCTCTTGCTGCTTTAAAATTCTGTCCTTAGCCTTTGCCATTTTAATTATGATGTCTCTGGTTGTGGGCCTCTTTGGGTTCATCTTGTTTGGGACTTGGCACTTCCTGCGCTTGTATGTCTCTTTCCTTCCTCAGGTTAGGGAAGTTTTCCATCATTACTTCTTCAAATAGGTTTTTAATTCCTTGCTCTTTCTGGTACCCTATGATGCAAATGTTGATATGCTTGATGTCATCCCAGAGGCCCCTTAAATTATCCTCATTTTAGGGGATTCTTTTTCTTTTTGCTGTTTTCATTGGGTGTTTTCTGCTACCTTCCCTTCCAAATTACAGATTCAATACTGTTTTATCTAATTTATTGTTGTTGGTTCCCTCTAATGTAGTCATCATTTTAGTTATTGTATTCTCCATTTCTGACTGGTTCCTTTTCATGTTTTCTCTCCTTCTCTTTTTTCTTTTTTTGTATTTTTATTGATTTCAGAGAGGAAGGGAGAGGAGAGAGAGATAGAAATCAATGCTGAGAGAGAACCATGGATCGGCTGCCTCCTGCACGCCCCACACTGGGGACTGAGCTGCAATCTGGGCATGTGCCCTGACTTACCCCGGGCATGTCCCCTTGACCAAAATCAAACCTGGACCCTTCAGTCTGCAGGCTAACACTCTATCCACTGAGCCAAACTAGCTAAGGCGTTCTATCTCTTTTTTATGTTTCTTATCTCTTTGTTAAAGTTCTCACTGAATTCAGTGAGCAACCTTATAACCAGTGTTTTGAACTCTGCATCTGATAGATTGTTTGTCTCCATTTTATTTAGTTCTTTTTCTGGAGTTTTGTCCTATTCTTTTATTTGGGACATATTAGTCTTCTCATTTTAGCTACCTCCCTGTTTTTGTTCCTATGTATTATGTAGAGCTGCTATATCTCCTGGTCTTGGTAGAGTGGCCTTATGTAGTGGGGCCCAGTGGCACAGTCTCCCTGGTCATCTGAGCAGGGTGCTCCAGGTTTGTCCCTTGTGTGGGTTATGGGTGCCCTCCTGTTGTAGTTGAGTCTTTATTGCTGTTAGTATGTCAGTGGGAGGGATTGACACTCAGACTGATTAGTTGTAAGGACTGGCCATGACTATAGCAGAACAGCTGTTGTGCAGTGGCTGACCTCACAGAGTTGGTTTTGCTTTAGTAGGGCTCTGATGCCTGGCAAGTCTGCTCTTTGGATGTGTCCTTTGTGGAAGTGGTTGGGTGGTGCTCTGGAGTGGTCTGAAGCTGGCTACTGGGTGTGTTGGTTTTGGGGCATTTTGGGGAGGCTCTGGTGCAAGCCAAGGTCAACAGCTGCCTTTGTTCTGCCTGGGGCTACCTGGTATGAACTTCAAAGTAATTTGCAAATGGTTGCCATTTGTGCTGGACTTGGTAACATCTGGGAGAAGCTGTGCCATGAACTGAAGCTTGGGGCTACTTAGCAAGATGTACAGGGCACGCTGATGCTACTAGTTTGGGGTTTGTGAACTTTTGAGAGATTTTAGGAAACTCTGCAGCATAACCCAAGATGGGCAATTTGTATGGAAAAGCCACTGGAAATGGCGTGGGTGGACCCTAGTTGGGTGGGAATGGAGTTCTCAGGGAACCACCAGAACTGGGTGAACAGTGTTAGCCAGGTTGATGGAGACTCAGATATGGTGCCTGCAGGGGGAGAGCTCAGAAAAGTAACAGTGGGCTCTACAGCACTTCTGGGAGAAAGCTGCCCCTCCAGCCTTTGCCCTGAAGCCAGACAATTCAGTTCTCCATATGTCCCTTGGGCTTTTCTTTCCTTTAAAAAAAAAATATATATATATTATACTAGAGGCCCAGTGCACAAAAATTTATGCACTCAGAGGGGAGGAGGGGTCCCTCAGCCTGTCCTGTGCCCCCTCGTAGTCTGGGGCCCCTCGGGAGTGACCACTTGCTGGCTTAGGCCTGCTCCCCGGGGGATTGGGCCTAAGATGGCAATCAGACATTCCTCTGGCAGCCCAACAGCCCTCAGGGGATGTCCACTTGCCAGCGGGGAGCAGACCTAAGCTGCAGACAGACATCCTTAGTG
>NW_006297385.1:492823-497821 GCF_000327345.1 Myotis davidii | reverse complement strand
GAGAGAGATTAAAACATCAATAATGAGAATCATTGATTGGCTGCCTCTTGTACACCCTCACTGGGGATTGAGCCTGCAACTTGGGCATGTGCCCTGACTCAGAATCTAACCATGATCTCCTTCCTGGTTCATAGGTCAACGCTCAACCACTGAACCACGCCGACTGGGCTCCCTTGAGCTTTTTGAGCTGCTGCTCCAGTGTTGGAGCTCAGAGTGAGTAAGTCCATCTGCAAGTAAGTCTATGAGTGGGCCCTTTAAGAGGAATGCCTGGGATCTAGTAGTTCTCGATCTCATTTAGCTGCAATCCCCTTTAGTTTTCACAGACTTCTCTTCCTGGCATTGTAACCCTGGACTGGAGAACCTGGTGTGGAGTTGGGATCCCTTACACCTCAGGCTATCCCTCCAGATTTTTAACCACCACACATGGGTGTGGTACTACCCCATTCTGCATCTCCGCCCCTCCTACCACTCAAGTGGCTCCTTTTTTAAAAAATATATTTTATTGATTTTTTACAGAGAGGAAGGAAGAGGGATAGAGTTAGAAACATCGATGAGAGAGAAACATCGATCAGCTGCCTTTTGCACACTCCCTACTGGGGATGTGCCCACAACCAAGGTACATGCCCTTGACCAGAATCGAACCTGGGACCCTTGAGTCTGCAGGCCGATGCTCTATCCACTGAGCCAAACCGGCTATGGCTCAAGTGGCTTCTTTTGTATATCCTTAATTATAGGAGTTCTGGTCAGCTAGACTTCAGGGGGTTCTGTAGTTTTGTTGTAATTTTGATGTGGGGGAAAGCAAGTACATTTACCTCCGCTATCTTTTCTGTTTTCTTTCACAACTTAAAATATTTATTCCACTACCTACTAGTGTCCATGGATTCTGGTTGAAATCAGCCTGAATGGTCAAAAGAGGATGTTATTTCATCACATTCTCCATAATTGAATCAATGCAATTAATTTTGTTTATAGATGAATTTGTACTGCTCACTATTATTTTATACTGCTTGACTATCCCTGACTTTCCTCCTGAGCCCCAGATCTGAGGTTCCTGCAGCCTCCTGGATAGCCTTTTCTAGAAGTCTCTCAGACCTCCTACACCCACCATGACCCCAACTGGCCTCAGTGTCTCTCCAAAACCTGCTCTTTCTCCCTGGTCCTCATTTCAGGGACAGTTTCTTTGTCTTCCAAACCCAGGACAGAGCTCTGGACCTTTTCTTAAATTCTCCCTTGCTCCTATTTCTTACATGGGCCACCACCCCCACAGTGTGTTCACTAGGTCTCCTGAGCATCTCTCCCACCTGCCCCCTCCTCTCCTTTATCAACCAGGCTTTGGTTCAGCACCATCCTCTTCTGCCCAGGTCCCTGGCCTAGTGCTTCCTGGGATCTCTGCCTCCAGTCTTGAGCCATTCCCCACAGAGAAACCAGGACATCTTTGTAATATCTGACCACATCCTTCAGCTTCTCAGTTCTGAGTGCTCCTCTGATAATTTTCAAGCTCAATATCATGACCTTAGTGGCCTTGCCTGCTCCTGGAGCTATATCATCAAGGACAAGCTGGACTTGCTGTATTATCTGGTGTCCTTTCAGAGTGTATGTCCCCTGGGCCTCTACTCCTAGAGTCGGAGAGAAAAGGGGGGTGGTCAGAGGACTTCCAGAGTCACTTCACTTGCAACCTCTGGAGAGGGGCGGTAGTTGAGTCCACTGGGGAGACAGGGAGTGGAGTACAAAGGTGCATTTGCTTTTTGCCTTTCAGCTTCTTTCCCCTCTTGATAAGAACTGCCATTACACATACTCATAGAAAGCATGAGATTAGGGTAAGACTGACTGCCCTCAGATGCAGGAGTGTGCTCTGATTGGTCTAAGCCACTCAACGTCAAATCCCTCTGGCAGTGTGAGACGTAAAGTGGTGAGCTTATGACCCAACCCATCCAATGGAGTGACTGACAGGACTGACAGCCTGGGCATGTTAGACCCCAGGCCTTCCTTCCTCTGGACAATAAGACACGTGGATGTGTCCCCTCAGATTGTGAGGGGGGCTGGCCTGAGGCCAGAGACCACACTCAGAGGAGGGAAGAGGAGGGAAAGCTACAGTGAAATGGAGTGAGAATCCTATGGATATTGAAGACTTCTGGATCAAGCCATACCTGGAACTTATCTTGACAAAATCCATATATTATCATTTCCATTTGGACTATTTGAGTGAAATTTTTGCTACTTATAAAAAAAAAAATCCTGACCTCTCCAGAGTCCCCTCCTTAAGCTAAATACCAAATAGGTGTTGATATATGAAATATTTAATGACTGGTGCAAAACCTGGGTATTGAACAATCAGAACAGACTTCAGGCCATAGCAATGGGCCTGGGTCATGGAGGACCCTGCTGGACTGTAGAGAGGTCATGGGCGCCCTAGCGGGGGGCTTAGTTGGCAGGCACATAGAGAAGCCGCTATTTACCAGCTGGCACAGAAGGACTTTGGTATTTTAATGACCTATGCGGCTGTGTGGTCTGAAAGAGAAATGAAAATTTAAGCAAAACAGAGAGACAGGTTTGGGATGGGTGACAGTTGCATTTCAAAGATGGCCCAGGAAGGAAGGAATGAGAGTGGATGGGCCAGGTAAGCGGCCTAGGTCAGTGACTTCTTCACAACTTCCTCAGGTTCAGCCTTGTTCACTGCCACCTTGGAGCCAACTTTGGAGCCAACACTAGATTTGGTCTCAGATGACCTGCTGAAGGCTATAGAAGAGGAGCTGTAGGTATAGAAGGAATCTGATGTGAAGATGTTGTTGATCTTCCAACGGAGGGTATTGCACATCTTCAACATAAGGGGCAGCAAGAGGCAGATGATGATGTAGAGGATCACCAGGCCAAGAAACACACTGGTTGAAACCTGCACATACCACACAACAGGTGTGGATGGGCAGCCTGGTGGGTCCCTGTCCACCTTGCAGGGCAGCTCCTGAGCAGCCAGTCACTCACCATGAGGATGAAGAGGGCTCGCTTGGCACTGAGTGGAAGCCCGTGTAGATGTAGCAAGAAGGTGAGCTGGTAGTCACAGTATGTGCTCTTGTCTACACCTCTGGTGGGAGAAGCGGGTAAGGATTGGGGAGGAGTCAGGCACCCACAGGAAGCCCCTGATCCCACCTGGGCCACATGCCTGGCTTACCTATTGCTCACCAGCACCTTGAAGAAGAATTCGGGGGCGAAGATGCTATGGGGAACGGTGTCATGGCATGGAGAGTTCTCCAGACACAGCCACCTGGGGGCCCACATTCAGGAATTTGTGCTGCAAATCATGCATAGCACGTGCCCACCCTTGATTTCTCCCTCTACCCCAAAAACTTTAAGTTAGCACAAATTAGGTACAATCTTATAACTTCATACCTGATTCATTCCTTCATTCATTTACCCAATAAGGCTGGCTGAACGCCTAGGAAGTGATAGGTTATTTGTTTACACATTCATTTCCTCCTGCCTTTCCATGTCCATCTGTCAATTCTTCTGTTACTATGCATTCATCTAGATCAGGAGTGGGGAATGTCCAGCCCAAGGGCCGTATAAGGCCCGTGGAATAATTTGATCTGGCCCTGCCAAGGCATTAGGGATGAATTAATTACATTTTGACCAAATGTAGCAGGCTAGTTTTTAAGTTGATAATTTTGTATGGCCTGAGAATTATGTTATAAATATCCAAATGGCCCTTGGCAGAAAAAAGGTTCCCCACCCCTGATCTAGATTATGGATTGTACACCTTTTATGTACCAACTCCTCACTTATTCCTTACTACCTTCATTCCTTCATCCTACCAATAGAGCTTGACCCTACAGTTTGTGGAACCTTAGGAGCCTTGCTGCGGACAGGGGCCTGAGATACCAAGGTGGGTGAGGCTTGCAGCAACTATTAGGTACAAAGTCACATCTTTCTTCATTTACTCTTCCCTTTATTCATTTATCCAACAATCATAGGTTGAATGCTGACTTAGGTGCAAGTTGGTTATTTTGTTCATTCTCTCACTTCTCTCATTTGCTCATGGCATCGTTTTCTTCCTTTCATTGAATAAAAATGGTAATTGAGCCCTAGCTGGGTTTGCTCAGTGGTTAGAGCGTCAGCCCATGGATCAAAGGGTCTTGGGTTCCATTCCTGTCAAGGGCATGTAGGCTCCATCCCTGGCCCTGGTCTGGGCATTTGTGGGAGGCAACCAATTGATGTGTCTCTTTCATATCAATGTTTTTCTCTCTCTGCCTCTCCCCCTCCCTTCCACTCTCTCTAAAAATCAATGGAAAAATATATCCTTGAGTGAGGATTAACAGCACAACAACAACAAAAAAGTAATTGAGTCCCTACTAACTTACTCCTCCATTGTTTAATTCATCATTAAGACCTCTACTCAAATGTCAATAATGCCTACCATGAATTAATTAAACTTGTTCATTGTCTCATTCCACAAATATTATGTTGAGTTTATTCTGAATCTAGACCTATATAGGAGACAGACCTCATAGGAGACAGGGCTGGGATGGGGAACAAAGGCAGAGGGTCAAGGCGGGAATGGGGTAGCACAGAAGGATGGAAACCAACTGTCCCATCTAGAACTGTCAGAAAAATCCTCCTGGTGAAGAGGCATCTGAACTAAGGCCTGAAGAAGAAGTAAGAGGGACTAGCACTGCAGACAGAGGGTCCAGCTTATGTAAAGATCAGCCCCATTTGAGGAACACAAAGGTGGTCAGTGTGGCTTGGTCTCCCAGAAGCAGAAGGGATGGATTGGCTGACAGATTATGGGCATGTGGGGGATAAGGGGCCGGCAGCCAGGATATGCACTCACTCAATGCCCATGTTGTGGGACATGATGTTGAAAGCCAAGTCCTTGGTGGCTGTTGAGTTCCTGGTGGTCCAGATGAGGCTGTAGGTGCTGTGGAAGACCTCCATAACCTCAGTAGAGGACCATGGAACCTCGGTGGAGCAGGGGGAGTGTGTGTGTGTGTGTGGGGGGGGCCCTCG
>NW_006297385.1:489842-492803 GCF_000327345.1 Myotis davidii | reverse complement strand
GGGGGTGGGGGTGGGGTTGGAGCCTTCAGTGGGTGAGGGTGGGGTTGGGGTTGGGGTAGAGGTTGGAACCTTTGGTGGACAGGGCACAGGGCCTCACATTGTGGAAGGGGCAAGAGTTTGTGGGACCTTAGGAGCCTTGCTGTGGACAGGGGCCTGAGATACCAAGGTGGGTGAGGCTTGCAGCAAGAGCAAGGGTAAGGTCTGTGGCTGGGAAGCCTGAGGGTTCTGCAGGGAAAGGAAGGCCCAATTATGGGTCTGGGTCCCACAAGAATTACTTGTCCAGGGGGCTGTTGTAGCGGTAAATCTCCTCCTCGCTGTATTCCTTGATGGTGTCCAGGGTGGGACCTCCGCCCACCACCTTCAGTACATAGCTGCCAGGAGCAGAGGTGCACACCAACTGGCCTCAGTTTCCTGAGTCCTGCATCATATCTATGACCCCTCCCCCCTCCCAGCAGCCCTGGTTTGGATATGCCTTTACCTGCCCTCAAAACTGCCAGACTCTCCCGTCACCAAATCTTGGATCAAGAAGAATGGGTGGAAGACTGTGGGTGGGAGGGGGTTGAAGCCAGGAAGAGGAGAAATTAGCTTGGCTCGAGAAGTGGAGGATGGTGAAGAGAGAAAAGAGAGAGAGGACCAAGGGGAAGAGCAGAGAGTGGGTGGAAGGTAAGGGGGCAGGGAGGGCAAAGTGGTGGGGACAGAGGACAGTGAACAATGCAGAGGAGGAGACTGGACACGCACTGTCACGGAAGAGGAAGCAGGGCATCTCAGGATCTACGTGAACGCAGTCAAAATAGTGTCTGTTCTGTAAGTTGTTGTACTGCAGGGTGTAGGTGATGTCAAAGGCCAGGCGCTTTCCCGGTGGACAGCCTATAAGCACTGGCACCATCAAGTTACCCTGAGTAGGAGGAGAAAAGCCTCACTTGGGAAGTGGGAAGGGGAGGACACCCCTCCTCCCACACACACCATCACTACCTGCCAGGCTCACCCTCACCAGGGGGCAATCTGATTACTACTTTCCTTAAACCAATACTCTAATAACTGCAAATACTTATATAGCTGTTACTGTGTGCAAAGCACTGTGTTCTAAGCACTTTACATATTCAAATTTGATTCTCCAAACAGCCTTGCAAGGTTGAGGATATAATACATTTTATTTATTTTTTTAATATATTTTGATTGATTTCAGAGAGGAAGGGAGAGGAAGAGAGAGAGAAACATCAATGTTGGGAGAGCATCACTGATCAGCTGCCTCCTGCATGCCCCACACTGGGAATCAAGCCCCCAACCTGGCCATGTGCCTTGACTGGGAATTGAATTGTGACCTTTTGGTTCATAGGTCAATGTTCAACCACTGAGCCATGCTGGCTGAGCTATAGTACATTTTAGAGATGGCAAAAGTGAGGCACAGAAAGGTCAAGCAACTTATTAACTATCCAAAGCCACATAGCTGTTAAGTGGTAGAGCTGAAACCCAAACTGGGCCATGTAGCTTCTAGCTGCCTCCAGAAAAACACATATAAAACAATAAAGCCTACACCTATGGAGCAGCTAACACCTAGTCAGGTGCACCTAGTTTATAGGGCTGAAGTTGGGTTTGAATTCTCAAACAATTGACCTGGCAGAGCATGGGCTATATGAGGAAAGTGCAGCCAGGTGGGGACAGGGGTGAGGAAACCCCTGTGACATTGCCTTCAAAATGAATGACCCCTGGCCCATTTCAGGGGTATGTCCCAAGGGTTTCACCCAGTTGTCAAAGGGACATGGACATCTGGAAACTGTGGTCTGGGCTTGACAGTGACTGTGGAGAGGAGTTAGCAGTCATAGTTTAGGAACTTCTCATGCTGGACCTGGGCCAAAGACTATACCTACCAGCCACTCACTCACTGGGAGTCTAATGGGCATCTTCAATTTAATATATCCACAACCCATCTCAACTAATGGTACCTCATCCCTCCATGTGCAGGCTAAAAGCCTTGGCCTTATCCTGGAAACCTTTCTTTCTCTCATCCCCATATCCAATCCCTCCAGATAGCCTGTGTCCCTTGACTTCAAAATAGAGCCATTCTCTCCCCCCACCTCTCAGCTCCTTTGCCCCACACTTGCCTAACTTTGTTCCCTCCCTGGATCTCGCCCCCCAACACTGTGATATGTCTTCCACATACAGTCAGAGGGACCCTGTGAACACTAGAGCCACTCCTCTACTTAGAGCCCTCCCCATTAGACCTCACATGATCTGCTCCATCACCACTTTGACCTCATTTCTCACCACTTTCCTCTTTGCTCACCCTGATCCAATCACACTTGCCCCTACATGTTCCTTTAGTCTAACACATGAAACATACTCCCACTTCCAGGCCTTCTTACCATCCATTCCCTCTCACTGGCATGCCTTTCTGGCACATAAACACATGACTCACTTCCTCCCCTCCTTCAAGATTTTGCTCAAATGTTTCCTCCTTGGCCAGGTCTTTCCTGAGCCATCCTATAGCAAATGCTGACCTACCCCATGCACCTTGCCTGCCTTTTCCCTCCTAGCACTCATCACCTCTTAACACACAATATATATTTTTTTAAAATAATTCTTGCCCTAACTGGTTTAGCTCAGTGGATAGAACGTCCACCTGTGGACTAAAGGGTCCCAGGTTCGATTCCAGTCTAGGGCATATGCCCAGGTTGTGGCCTCAGTCCACCCCAGTAGTGGGTGCGCAGGAGGCAGCCAATCAATGATACTCTCTCATCATTGATATTTCTCTCTCTCTATCTCCCTTCCTCTCTGAAATCAATAAAAAAATATATTTAAAATAATAATTTTTTATTGTCAAAAGTATTACATCTGTCCCCCTCCAGCCCATCCCTGCCCCCTGCCGCAGGCCTTCATGTCTGTGTCCATAGGCCATGCATATATGCATACAAGGTCTTGGATTGATTACCTCCCGCCCACCCTCCCTACTTTCCCTCTGAA
>NW_006297385.1:486200-489734 GCF_000327345.1 Myotis davidii | reverse complement strand
AGAGCACGTGGGCTGTTTCCAAATCTTAGCTATTATACATTGTGCTGCTATGAACATAGGGGTGCATATATTTTTTCTGGTTGGTGTTTCAGGTTTCTTAGGATATATTCCTAGAAGTGGAATCAAAGGGGGCAGTTCCATATTAAATTTTTTTGAGGAAACTCCATACTGTTTTCCATAATGGCTGTAACAGTCTGCATTCCACCAGCAGTGTATTAGGATTCCCTTTTCTCCACATCCTCACCAGCACTTGTCATTTGTTCATTTGTTAATGATAGCCATCCTGACAGGTATGAGATGGTACCTCATTGTCATTTTGATTTGCATCTTTCTGATGACCAGTGACTGAACTTTTTTTCAAATGTCTCTGGAGAAGTGTCTATTTAGGTCCTTTGTCCATTTTTTAACTCGGATTGTTTGTCTACCTTTTGTTAAGTTGTATGAGTTCCTTATATATTTTGGACATTAGCTTTTTATCAGATGTATCATTGCCAAATATGTTCTCCCATAGAGTAAGCTCCCTTTCATTTTGTTGATTTTTTTTTTATTTTGCTGTGCAGAAGCTTTTTATTTTGATGTAGTCCCATTTGTTTATTTTCTCCTTCATGTCCTTTGCCTTAAGATAGTGGTTCTCAACCTGTGAGTCACGACCCCTTTGGGGGTTGAACGACCCTTTCACAGGGGTCGTCTAAGACTATCGGAAAACACATGTATAATTACATATTGTTTTTGTGATTCATCACTATGCTTTAATTATGTTCAATCTGTAACAATGAAAGTACATCCTGTACATCAGATATTTATATTATGATTCATAACAGTAGCAAAATTAGTTATGAAGTAGCAACAAAAATAATTTTATGGTTGGGGGTCATCACAACATGAGGAACTGTATTAAAGGGTAGTGGCATTAGGAAGGTTGAGAACCACTGCCTTAAGAGATGTATCTGTAGCCCTGACAGGTTTGGCTCAGTGGATAGAGCTTCGGCCTGCGGACTGAAGGGTCCCAGGTTCGATTCTGGCCAAGGGTATGTATCTTGGTTCCAGACACATCCCCGGAGGGAGCGTGCAGGAGGCAGCTGATCGATGTTTCTCTCTCATCGATGTTTCTAACTCTCTATCCCTCTCACTTCCTCTCTGTAAAAAATCAATAAAATCTATTTTTTTTTTTAAAAAAGAGATGTATCTGTAAACATATCGCTACAAGAGATGTCTGAGATTTTGCTGCCTATGGTTTCTTGTAGGATTTTTATGGTTTCTCAAATTTAAGTCTTTTATCCATTTTGAGTTTATTCTTGAATATGGTGTAAGTTGGTGGTCTAGTTTCATCTTTTTTTGCATGTATCTGTCCAACTTTCCCAGCACCACTTATTAAAGAGACTCTCTTGACTCCATTGTATGTTTTTGCGTCCTTTGTCAAATATTAATTGAGCATAATGTCTTGGGTCAATTTCTGGGTTCTCTGTTCTGTTCGATTGATTTATATGTCTGTTCTTGTGCCAGTACCAGGCTGTTTTGCTTACGGTGGCTTTGTAGCATACCTTGAAATCTGGTATTGTGATTCCTCCAACTTTGTTCTTCTTTCTCAAGATTGCTGCAGCTATTCAGGGTCTTTTTTTGACTCCATACAATTTTTTGGAGTATTTGTTCTAGATCTGTGAAATATGCTGTTAGTATTTTAATAGGGATTGCTTTGAATCTGTAGAATGCTTTAGGTAGTATGGACATTTTAATGATGTTGATTCAACCAATCCATGAACATGGCATATTCTTCCACTTGTTTATATCTTCTCTTTTTTCAACTTCCTGTAGTTTTCCAAGTACAGGTCTTTTGCCTCCTTGGTTAAGTTTATTCCTAAGTATCTTAAAAATTTTTTTTGTATCTTAAATTTTTTGTTGCAATGGTAAATGAGATTGTTTGTTTAGTTCCTCTTTCTGAGAAATCACTATTGGTGTATAAGAAAGCCATAGATTTTGGGGTGCTGATTTTATATTCTGCTACATTGACAAATTCACTTATTAAGCCCAGTAGTTTTTTGGTGGAATATTTAGGGTTTTCTATGTACAATATCATGTCATCTGTGAATGATAGTTTTACTTCATCCTTTCCAATTTGGATGCCTTTTATTTCATCTTCTGGTCTGATCGCTGTGGCTAGGACTTCTAGTACTACGTTAAATAAGAGTGGTGAAAGCGGACATCCCTGTTTTGTTCCTGTTCTTAAGGGAACTGGTTTTAGTTTTTACCCATTGAGTATGATGTTAGCTGTAGGTTTGTTATATTATGGCCTTTATCATGTTGAAATATGCTCCATCTATTCGCACTTTGCTGAGAGTTTTTATCAAAAATGGGTGTTGGCTCTAGCTGGTTTGGCTTAGTGAATAGAGCCCTAGCTAGCATACTGAAGGGTGCCAGGTTTGAATCCGGTCAAGGGCACTTGCCCAGGTTGCTGGCTCATTCCCTAGTGGGGTGTGTGCAGGAGGCAGCTGACCAATGATTCTCTCTCATCATTGATGTTTCTATCTCTCTCTCCCCTCTCCCTTTCTCTCTGAAATCAATATGTATATCTTAAAACAATAACAACAAACAAACAAAAATGGATATTAGCCCCAGTTGGAATGGCTTAGTGGTTGAGTGCTGACCTATGAACTAGGAGATCACGGTTTGATTCCTGGTCAGGGTACATGCCTGGGTTGTGGGCTCGATCCCCAGTGTGAAGTGTGCAGGAGGCAGCCAATCAATGATTCTCTCTCATCACTGATGTGCCTATCTCTCTCTCTCCCATTCCCTTCCTCTCTAAAATCCATAAAAAATTATTTTTAAAAATGGGTGTTGGATTTTGTTGAAAGTTTTTTTCTGCATCTATTGATATGATCATGTGATTTTTGTCTTTCAATTAGTTTATGTGATGTATCACATTTATTGATTTTCAAATATATTGTACTAGCCTTGCATCCCTGGAATAAATCCCATTTTGTCATGGTGTATGACATTTTTAATACATTACTGGATCTTTTGCTAATATTTTGTTGAGGATTTTAGCATCCATAATCATCAGGGATATTGGTCTATAATTCTCTTTCTTTGCAGTGACTTTATCTGGTTTTGGAATTAGGATAGTGCTGGCCTCATAAAAAGAGCTTGGAAATGTTCCTTTCTCTTGGATTTTTTGGAATAGTTTAGGATTATAGATGTTAGTTCTTCTTTGAATGTTTGGTATAAAACTCTCCTGTGAAGCTGTCTCGACCCAGGTTTTTGTTTGTTGGGAGTTTTTTGATTACTGCTTTTATTTCATCAGTTGTTTTTGGCCTATCAGGTTTTCTGATTCCTCTTAATTCAGTTTTGGGAGATTGTATTCTTCTAGGAATTCATCCATTTCATCCACATTGTCCAGCTTGTTGGCATATAGTTGTTCATTGAATTTTCTTACAATCCTTTGTATTTCTGTAGTGTCAGTGGTTACTTCTCCACTTCCATTTCTGATTTTATTTATTTGGGTCCTCTCTCTTTGTTTCTTGATGAAGCTGGCTAATT
>NW_006297385.1:472155-485831 GCF_000327345.1 Myotis davidii | reverse complement strand
TTGTTATATCATTGTGGTCTCAGAAGATGTTTGATATAATTTCAGTCTCTTAAATTTATTGAGACTTGTTTTATGGCATAACATGTTGTCTATCCTATGCACTTGAATGTGCACTTGAATGAAAGCATATTCTACTGCTTTGGGGTAAAATGATCTGCAGATATCAATTAAATCCATTTGATGTAGTGTGTCATTTAAGGCTGCTGCTTCCTTGTTGATTTTCTGTCTGGAAGATCTATCCAGTGAAGTCAGCAGGGTGTTAAATTCTCCTACTATGACTGCATTGTTATCTATCTCTCCCTTAAAGTCCTCTAGAAGATTTTAAAAATATATTTAGGTACTTCTATATTGGGTGCTTCTATGTTTACCAGGGTTATATCCTCTTGTTGGATTGATCACTTTAGTATTATATAGTGACCTTTGTTGTCTCTTGTGATGGCCTTTATTTTGAAGTCTATTTTGTTGGTTATGAGTATTGCTACTCCAGCTTTTTTTTTCTTTTCCATTTCCTTGGAAAACTTTTTTTCATCCTCTCACTCTCATCCTGTGTGTGTCTTTTGCTCTGAGTTGGGTCTCTTGTAGACAGCATATAGTTGGGTCATGTTTTTGTATTCATTCAGTTATTCTATACCTTTTAATTGGAGCATTTAATTCCTTTACATTTAGGGTTATTATTGATAGGTACTTATTTATTACCATTTTAACCTTGTACGTATCTCTTCTCATTACAGCAGTCCCTTTAGCATTTCTTGCAGTGCTGTTTTGGTGGTGATAAACTCTGTTAGCCTTTTTTTTTTGTCTGGGAAGCTCTTTATTTCACCAGGTATTTTGAATGATAGCCTTGCTGGATATAGTAATCTTGGTCTCAGATCCTTGCTTTCCATTACCTTGAGTACTTCATGCCATTCCCTTCTGGCCTATATAGTTTCTGATGAGAAATCAGGGTCAGCCTACGGGAGCTCCTTTGTAGGTAACAATTTGCTTTACTCTTGCTTCCTTTAAGATTCTTTTTGTTTCTTTTTTGGCATTTTAATTATGATGTGTCTGGGCGTGGGCCTATTTGGGTTCTTCTTGCTTGGGACTCTGTGCCTCCTGGACTTGTGTGACTTTTTCCTTTACTATGTTAGGAAGTTTTCTGCCAATATTTTGTAAAACACATTTTCTATCCCTTTTTCCCTTTCTGCCTCTTCTAGCACATCTGCTATTCTAATATTGTTACATTTCATGTTATCCCACAGCTCCCTTAAGCTGTCCTCCTGTTTTTTATTGTTTTATGGTTCTCTGATTTTTTTCAAACATGTCTTCTAATTCACTGATTCAATCTTCAGCTCTCCCTAATCTGCTGTGTATTTCTTCCAATGTGTTCTTTATTTGTGCTATGTCATGCTTTATGTTTCTATAGTTACTATATCTTTCTCATGCTGTTGAGCATCTTTATCATTTTTCTGAACTCTATATCAGATAAATTTCTTATCTCCATTTTATTTATATCTTCTTCTGGAGAATTCTCTAGTTCTTTCATTTGTGGGTTGTTTCATTGTCTCCTAATATTGGCTGCCTGTTTGGGTTTGTGACTATGTATTAGGTAGATCTGCTACAACTCTCAATCTCTGGTGCAGGACAGTGTCAAACGCTGTTTCTGATTAATTACATCAGGCAGAGACTTAAATTCTCCAGAGATTGCTTCTGCCTACAGACTGATGGGATTCTGTCTTGAATTGCCCTCAGGCCATTGTCTTCAGCTGTAGCGAGAGTTTTTTTCAACAGTGTGGGGCAACTGCTTCTGCCGGGAGGCTGTTATTCTCAGTCTCTTAATGGTATCAGAAACTCCACACAGTGAGGCAAGGTGTTTTCCAGTAGGGTGGGTCAGCTGTCCTCCTCCCAGGCAAAGCTGACTGTGTAGCAATTGTCTGCATGAAAAAGATGACCTCCACAGTGTGAGGGAATGACTCAACACAGCAAACCAGGATGTCTGCTTTCCAAACTTTAATCTCAGAGTTCCCTATCCTGGCTTCTGCTCTCACAACTCCAGTCCACTCTGCTCTCCCTTGCTGGAACACAAGATGAATGGCTGCACAGGGAATTTTGTGCATTGGCCTTTTAAGAGGGTGCCTGCATTTCCAGGCATCTCTCCCAGGCAGACAGCAACCCTTCTGCTTTTCACAGCCAGATTTTATGTGGGCACCTCTCTCAGTTCTGGTGCTCTCTGCTGGGGGCCCAGCTTGGGGATTAGACCCCAGGGTTCTCAGTGGCAATACTCCACAGCTGAGATATCTCTCCAGAATGTCAGTTATCTGTGGGAGCCCAGCCAGCCCTTTCTTGCCTCTGCCCTTCCTACCAGTCTCTATGCAGTCACCACTTTCCATCCTCAGTTATCAGGTTTCTCTCCAGCAAGTCTTCCATTGATTATTCAGGAAGTTTTTCTGTATTTTAGTTGTAATTCCAATTTGTTTCTGGGAGCATGTCTATACAGCATCCACTTACTCCACAGCCATTTTTAATTTCCACAATATCTTTTATTTATGTTATTGTCAGATTCTGCTGTGGATGAATTGTGCATCCCAAAGATATGTTGAAGTCCTAAATCCCTGGTAACTGCTAATGTGACCTAATTTGAAATAGGGTCTTTATAGATGTAATCAAGTTAAGATGAAGTCAGCCCTAGTTGGTTTGGCTCAGTGGATAGAGTGTCAGCCTATGGACTTAAGGGTCCCAGGTTCGATTCCAGTCTAGGGCACATGCCCAGGTTACAGTTATGATCCCCAATTGGGGGTGGGGGTCGTTCAGGAGACAGCCAATCAATGATTCTCTCTCATCATTGATATTTCTATCTCTCTCTCCCTCTCCCTCTATGAAATAAAAAAAAGTAGTTAAGAAGAAATCATACTGGACTAGGCTGGGCCCTAATCTAATGACTGGTGTCCTTATAACATGAGGGAAAGTTGGACACTGACTTACAGGGAAAAGGCCTTGTGAAAATGAAGGCAGAGATTTCAGTGATGCATCTATAAGCCAAGGAATTTCAAATATTGTTAATAATCACCAGAACCCAGAAGAGAGGCCTGGAACAGATTCTCCCTCAGAACCTCCAGAAGGACCAACCCTGATTTTAGACTTCTGTTCTCCATAACTGGGAGAGAATAAACTTCCCAGTTTGTTGTAATTTGTTATGGCAGACCTAGGAATGAATACACTTCCCCCATTGGAACATCAGCTTCACAAGGGCAGAAATTGTTTGTTCACTGCTATAACTCTAGCCCCTAAAACAATGCTGGAATGTAGTAGGCACTCCATAAATATTGGTTGAATGAATTAGTAAGCTTTGGATACAGAGAGTGAAGTCTATTCCTGGTCTATCCCGCTGATCCCAGTCCCAGTTCCATCCCCCAAGGAGGCCCATGTTTGAATCTGGCCTGCTAAGAGACACTGCAAGCCTTTATTCATCTAACCAAATTTGATTGAGCACCTATTATGTGTAAATTCATTTCTTCCTTCCTTCATCCAAGATATTTACAAATTGAAAACCCACTGTTCATCAATTAGTTCCAGTTTCCATTTTTTTTTTTCCAGGATGGGGAGCCAGAGAGAGGCTCCAGGCCTTCTAAATACACATGCCTCTTGATCTGGTAATGTGTGTGTGTGTGTGTGGGGGGGGGGGGATGGGGGCTAGAAACTGGAAAGGCCACAGCCTGAGAATACAAAGAAAAAGAAGTTCAGACTACCTTTAGCACCTCTGTTTCCCTATCTTTTTAAAAGTCATTTGCTTTTTTAAAAAAATTGATTTTTAGAGAAAGAGAGAGTGAGAGAAACATCAGTGTGAGAAACATTGATCGGTTGCCTCCCACGCGCACCTTGACCGGGATCAAATCCACAACCTGGGTATGTGCTCTGAACCTTTTAGTGTATAGGACGACACTCCAACCAACTTAGCCACACTGGCCAGGCAAATGATTGGCTTATTTTAAAACTTCATTTTTAATATATTTTATTTTTTATAGAGAGGAAGGGAGAGGAATAGAGAGCTAGAAACATTGATGAGAGAGAAACATCAATCAGCTGCCTCCTGCACACCCCCTACTGGGTATGTGCCCACAACCAAGGTACGTGCCCTTGACCAGAATCGAACCTGGGACCCTTCAGTGTGCAGGCCGATGCTCTATCCACTGAGCCTAACCAGGTAGGGCAAAACTTCATTTTTAGATGGGTAACATGGTCACGTATGAATATATGTAGATACACACACACAGTGAAAGTTTCCATTTCCATCCTCCAACTATCCTATCTCTTCTCTATCACCAGAGTAGAGAACCACCTTGAGTATTTTTTTGCCCATTACCCTGAAGTTTCTTCATGCAAATAAAAGCGAACATGAGTATATGTTCTCAATGAACCTATTTCACGCTAATGTTTTGTATATACTGTTGTGTACCCTGCTTTTTTCTCTTAAGAATAAAATACACTTTGGAGACCATTCCACACCAGTATATGAAGATCTTTCTTTCTTTTTTTATAGCTGCATAGGTTTTCATTGCTTGGATGTACTATAATTTATTTAACCACTCCCCTATTCATGGACATTTAGGTTGTTTTCTACCCTTTGCTGTGTGTTATAGATTAGATTCCCAGAAGGAATCTGCCAGGTCAAAATGGGGATGTTAACTTTGACCTTTTCAGGTTATGATAAATAATGCATATCACTAAGCATAGCAAGGAACACTTATGGAGACTGAGGTGAGTTGCTCTATCCTGTACTTGACCCAAATTATCTCATGTAATCCAAGTGTTGGGGTTGTTACAACCCGTTTTTTTGCCCTCGGTCATACCAAGCCAGGAGGGAGGAGCACCAGGGTCTGTCTGCTGGTTAGTGTGTAGGGAGGTGGGTGACAATGCCTCTGGGTCAGGTCCCTCCTCTACCACTTGTTAGCTCCCTGAGTTACTCTGAGCAGATGTCTGCATCTCTTTGAGGCTCGTTTTCTGCCTCTGTGCAAAGGGGATATTGCATGTGTAAGTAAGTGAAGAACCAAGGACCCAAAGGAGTGATCAAAGCACATGTAAGTGGGCACATGAAGAGCAACATGTGGGAAAAGGGCCAAGCTGGCCCACATGGTGCCTTTGTGCCCATTGGAAAAGGAAGCCCACGTCACAGGTACTTTACTTCCCCTTGCAGAAAAGTATTAGAATATGCAAGCTTGGATGCAATCTACATAACTATAAAGGCAGTTTGACTCCCAGGGGAGCACACAGAATCAGCCCTGCTTCCACTCTGCCCAACCCTTTCCCACCCAGCACAGGGCCCAATACCCCAAGGTTCAATACTTGCATGCGGAGCCCCTGGATGGTGTTCTGGACGCAGTGCCCAGCTGACCCCGCCACCTGTGGGTGGGATCAGGTGATGAGGGTGGGTCCCAGGGGACCAGCCTTTCCCCCTCATCCTGTTTCCCTGCTCTCCAGGCTTGGACCGTACCTTGACCAGCATGGCCGTCTTCATGAGGTGATGGCCACTAATGCCCTGATCAAAGCAAACACTTTTATCACGGAGCAAAACCTGGGGTGGGGGGCGAAAACGAAGGGATCGATAGGCATGCGCAAAGATCTAGGAACGGTTTAAGGAACCACGAACTTCCCACAAGTCCACTGCCTGGGTAAATCTGTCCCTACACCTCCGCACCGCCTGTCCTCACCCTGAAAAGCACCGAGTTGCGGTTAATAAGGACCTCCTGCCTCACCACCGCCTCAATGCAGCTGGGGTCGGCCAGCACCACGCCCAGGTCCACCTGGCTCAGCAGCTGGAAGATGTTGCCTGCTCGGGGCATAGAAAGGTTTAAGGCGTAGAACCAGACCCGTCCCAGGATGGTGCCCAGGTCCCGGCCACCCCGCCCCCGCCACTCCGACTCCACTCAGGCCCTGCCCACAGACCTGGCTCCAGCTCAGACTTGAACGAGTGGCCCCGGAAGGTCAGGAAGATGGAGAAGCTGTAGCTGGTGCCCTTATCCAGGAAGATGCGCTCCGGCAGCTGGTACTCAGTCTTGATGTCGTAGATCTTTTTGTAGTTGGCCATGTCAATGTGCACGTTACCCGCACTCTTCCCGTTGCTCACCAGGTAGTAGTAGTAGTCCTGGAGCATGGGAGGCAGGGAGAGGCAGCACCCTGAGCGAGGAGCCGGACAGGGCGGGGCGGAGTGGGAGGTGGGGTCTCCCCTCCTCCAACTCGCAACCCTCTCCACGCACCTGGTCCTGTTTCTTGTTCTTCCACCAACGCCAGGTGGAGTCGTGCACGGGGTCGGCATAAGGCTGCAGAGACCGCCAGCACCGTGAGGGGGCGGAGCGGAGCGTCCACAGGCAGCTGACATTCCCAGACCCCTGCCCAGCCTCATTCCCAGCTCCTAACCCAAAGCAAAATATAACCTGGCCCGCCCTGCATCCAGCCCCACAGCAGAGCCGGAACGCCATCTCCCAGGCCCCGCTTAGCCTCAGATACCAGGCTGCTCCGCTCTGTTCCACCCTCCGCGGCCGTTCTTCCAGCTCCACAGACCTGGCCTTCTGGGCCTCCGCAGTTCCTCTCAAAGCCCCGGCGGGGACAGCCCCTGCCCCAGGCGCCCACCTTGTGGTACTTGGAGTGCAGCCAGAGCAGGTAGTAGACGAGCCCCTGATAGACAGCGAGTGAGTTCTCGGTGTGGAAGCCCGAGGGCTCCAGGACGCCCGGCG
This sequence comes from Myotis davidii, assembly GCF_000327345.1. NCBI lineage: Eukaryota > Metazoa > Chordata > Mammalia > Chiroptera > Vespertilionidae > Myotis > Myotis davidii. The sequence goes on along the minus strand of NW_006297385.1, from coordinate 479,127 downwards.
GCCGCGCCCAGTAGAGCTCCTGGCGCGTGTAGATCTTCTGGTCCGGCAGGTCCCGCAGGCGCATCAACGCGAAGGGGCAGAAGTTGGTGAAGGAGAGTTTCAGGTGACTCCTGGGCGGTGGTAGTGGGGGGTGGCCGCTTACTTTTCTGCGCCCTGCGCCCCAAGAGCCTCCACTGGCCTGTTTCCCACCCCTGCGCTGCTGACTCCCCAAATCCAATCCAGTCCTGCTCTTCCTCAGCCTCAGACCAGAGTCGTGGATCTCCTCCCTAGACTCTCCTCCCCTTCCTGAGTCCTTCCACCTCCCCCTTTCTCCACCCCGCCCAGGGGCTCCTCCGCAGGTGACCAGAGGATTATTATTAAACAGTAAAATCTGACCAGGCAGCCCCTCCCCTTAATCCCAGCATAGCTTTCCAGGGCCCTCAAGATGAAGTCCTCCCTATGGCCACTGGCTCACCTTGTCTGCCCTGCCACCACCACTGCATTCTATCTGCACTACACTTTGTTCTCAAAAACCCAGTCTCCTTTCCTTCTCAGGGTCTTTGAACATGATTCCCCCTGTTTGAAACGTCCTCCATCTTATTATCTGGCCAATCCTTCCTCACAGCTCACAGCTCATGTACATCTTTCTCTTTGAAGCTCTCCCTGGTGCTCCCTCCCTGACTGGGTTAAATGCCTTCTTTGAACTTCCATTCACCCCGACCTCCCACATCATAGCCCTAAGGTTGTTAGTTGGGGATGGTTTGGTCTCTCTCCAACCCCCCATGGAATGGGAGCTTTGTGTGGGAAGTGTTCGGGGCTCTCTGACTACTGCTGGTCCATCTAGTGTCTTCTCACTTTTGCTGCTCCAGGGAGTGGGGGTCACTGAGCTGCTCGTACATCAGAAGTTGCTCCACAGGCACAAGCCTCTTGATGAGCTGGCCCTGCTGGTTATTCACAAGGTACACCAGCTGCAGTGGGAAGGCAGGGCCAGATAAGCTGGTGTCCCCCCCTTTTTGTCCCCCCCAAGTCTCTCATAGCCCCTGGCTGGCACCTGGTACAGATCGCTGTCTTCATAGAAGAGGGTGACCATGGTCTCATGGGAAGCATAGAGAGAGGACTGCTGCATCACCTGGAGGCTGATGTACACATTCCAGCCCTTGGATGGGAACAACTTGTACACGTGATAGCTGCCCTCCACGAGGTACCAGATCTGGAGGTGCAACAGCTGTGTGTGTGAGGGCCATGGGACCTCTGACCCCCCTCTTCCTCTGCCAAGTGTGATGGCCCCATTCCTTGAGGGGTGAGGCTTGGGAGCTCACCTCCAGCTGGAATCAGGTGAGCTCACACCCCTTCTTTCTGTAGTGCCGCCTCTCTACTTCCCAGAACCCACCATTTCTGCTTCCAGCTCCCACTCACCATGATTTGTTCAGTGTTTCTGTCTGCTAATGTAAGCATTCCTGATACCTATACTCTCTAATGGATGTGTTCCTGGGGTTGAGCTTTCCTTTTTTCTTCTCACTCTCCAGGGTTTCAATTTCGCCCTTGGGCACCATCGGGAAGTTGGTGTAAGACTGTCCCTAGGATCATCAGCCTTAATTTCCCTGCACTGATGCCCAGGCCCCATGTCCCCAGTACATTTGACTCTGGATCTCACCTCCTCCTGAACCTCAGCTTCCAGGATGTCCCCCGTCTATGTGGCCTCCACTGTGAGGCCATTCTTGACACACACACACACCCTGACCAGGTCGGGCCCCTTCTCTGAACATCCCTAGTTGATTTCCCCTGCTGCAGCCTGACCACTCTCAACTGTCACTGTCTGGGAATGACTCTGTCTTCCCCAACTGGCCTGACACCCTGTGAGGGCAGGGCCCAGGGCTGACTCAGTTGCCACTGTGCCCCAGCACTGGGCCATGCCTCCAGTATGTGCTGCATGTTTATGAAAGGAACACCTGCTTGATGAAATAAAAGAGGGCACCCTCAGGAAATCAGATCGTATAACTCTGAGCACAGGTCCCTCACTCTGCTGAGGAACTTTGGAAGACACTTAGCCTCTTTGAGCTCCAGTGTTCTCAGCTGTAAACGGAGCTCCTGCTGCCCTTCCCCACAGTCCCTGAGGGTGTTCCTTCCCCTTGGCCCCTTTACCCTAGCAGGGGGAGAAGGGAGACTTCTGGGCTTTGGGGTGGACAGAGAGGAAGTGGGGAGAGGAGCAGGGCAGCCCACCTCCTCAGTCTCAGTGACAATAGCTATGTCTCCATGGAATGAGGTGACCATGTACTTGATGGATAGCTCCTTGGGGAAGTCCGCCAGGTAGATGAAGTTTTCACTGTTATAACTGCAGGGTAGAGATGGAAGCTAGGAGCACTCAGGCAAGGCCCCTGGAAGATATGTTTTCCCCAGACCAAGCTGAACAAGAGCTGTTTTCTCACTTCTCCACTAGCTTTGTGAGAACATGAAAAGGAAACCTGTGATTCTAGCTTCTGCCCCTGATTCCAAACCCTCCAGGGGAACTTTCCATCTGTAAATAGGAGGATTCAGTCAACTTGGCATGTTGCCAACCGCCCATGGCGTTGGCTCAGGGGCTCCTAGGTTCCTGAGGGGTGAAAAGTGCCCTAACCTTCCCCAGACAATTCTATTGCTCACATAGGTTGGGACCTCACATGAGGGCTCCCCTAGTTCCCTCCATTCTAGCCCTCGCCACCCCAGCCTATGTTTTCCCCATTACAGTCCTCATAACTTTGGGACTTGGTCAAACTGAAAACTTGGTGACTTTAGAAAGGACCCCACCCCTCATGGGCGGGGGAAGCAGAATATGCCCAGCCCCTACCTCTGCAGGAGGAAGTTACCCCAGATGAACAGCAGATTATTAAATGAGTTGTAGGACATGCCCTTGGGCACCATCGGGAAGCTGGTGTAAGACTCTGTCCCTAGGATCATCAGGAACTTCAAGCCTCGAGCTGGCGGGGGCAGAGGCAGAGTGGACACAGTAGTGAGGCAGGATCCCTCCTGGCTCCCACTCACCTTTGAGGCCCCCTCTACCTTCCCCTCCTACCATCAGGAATGAATTCCGGGATGGTGTAGAGAATGGACAGGTAATCATTGACTGCAGGTGAAGAGAACACAGCAAAATCTCCTGAGGCTTGGAGCTTTCAAAAACCTGAAACTAGGCAAGTCACCAGCTTCCCAATTCCTCCCCAACACCTGGCAATGCCTTCCCCTTCGGGCCTCTTGGCCCTTACTGTTTCTTTACATGAATTCTGAAAAGGCACCACCTCTGAGAAGATACATCCAGTTAGGGCACAGGACTTGCCTCCTGTAGCTCCTTGACTGGGGAGTGCAGGGCACAGCCTATTCAACTGCACATGGCACCCTATTCTCAGTTCAGGTAAAATAAAACCAAATCTCCTTACTGTGAGCCACAGGCCCTTCCTTATCTGGCTTCTGCTCCAGTCTTAATTGTCCTCCTTTCTCTTTCCTGCTCTGTTCTAGTCACACTGACTTCCTCTCAGTTCCTCCAACCCACCAAGCCTTACCTAGGAGTGACACGAGGAACATTTCCCTCCCATTGTCTGTGGTGCGCTCAAGCCCCCCACCCATAGTACCCCAATTACCCAGGTTGTAACCGACCATCTGGAAATACTTCCTGGCAGCAGTGTCTTCAATCTCCACCAGCAGCAGTAGGTTGTAGTTAAGCTCAGTGTATACAGCCCAGGTTATGGAACAGATGACAACTGGGAGGGAAGGGGAGGTCCAGAGCAGCCCCGAGCCCAGCCCTCTTCATCACCTCCTCCCTCTCTGAGACTGCCACCCCATCTCATCCCTGTAACTCTTCACCTCTCCCCATGACACTGCCCGTCCTTTTCCTTCCTTGTGACCTCTCCCACCCTTTCCTGCTCTCCCCGGCCCTAGATCCCCACACCCACCCACAGCAGACCCATTTGGGACATGGGTACCTTGTATCCTTTCGCACACGGACTGCTGCCTGGGCAGCATCTGGAAGGAAACAAGGCCATCTGCGGAGCAGGACAGTTCCATGTTCAGGCCTTTCCCATTCTCAGCCCAACAGGCATCCCACCACAGTAGAATGCCGGTGCCCCCACCCACTTCCTCAGGGGACAGGTCTTACCCCCTGACCTTTCAGTCACTCACACCTGGCCTATCAGAGTATGTCTGTCTCTGGTCACAGTAATTGGTTTAGGTCCAGGCACGTGACTAAGAATCGGCCAATCAGAGTGCACCCTTAGGGCTAATGAGGAAGAGGCTGCTCTCATTCTCCTGGGTGACTCAAGCCGGTGGGAGAAGATCCTCGTGTTCCTGGGAGCCCTCCTTAACCCCCACAAGAGGAGCATCTACCTGAAGATGGAGCTAAATCACAGGGCTCATAATAGTAATCCCGTTCCTAGCACTCACCATGTCCCTAGCACTATTTTAAGACTTTTATGGATGCCAACATATTTAATCTTTATATCAACACAGTGAAGCAAGTACTAGTAGTATTATTGGTCCAATTTTTCTGATTAAATGAGGCCAAAAAGAGGGGATAAGTCACCTGCCCATACCACAGGTGACTTGAGTTGGGAGTGTTGAAGCAGTTTCTCTCTAGACCTGTGCCATAATTACTATGCTATACTATCTTGCCAAGAGACAGAGTCTTGACAATATACCCTATGAGCCCCTGGATCCAGCCATGCCTGAAGTTGGCACTTTGTCTTTTCACTTATAAGTCCACACATTCTTTATGCCTAAATAATTTTTGAATTGAACTTATGCCTATTGAAACCAAACAAATAATATGATACATAATACACCCCAGGCACTATCCCTACAAATGCCTAAGTCCTAGGACCAACCTCCAGCCTGGGACTTTGTTTGTTTTTGTTTATTCTCACCAGAGGATATTTTTCCATTGATTTTTAGAGAGTGGAAGCGCGGGAAAGAGAGACAAAGAAACATCGCTGTAAGAGATACACATCAATTGGTTGGCTCTCACACATGCCCATACCGGGGCCAGGGACCGAGGTGCATGCCCTTGACCGGGAATCTAACTGGAGACCCCTCAGTCCTCGGGCTCACACTCTATCCACTGAGCCAAACTGGCTAGGCCATGGGACTCCTTCTGAAGGCACATAGTAAAGGGTTAGAGCCCAAGGTCAGAATTCTTGGAGGTGAGAGGGAATGGAGGAGTTTCTTGGGATGCCAGAGGCCCCCACCCTTACCTGTAATAGTCCCAAAGTGGACATAACCTTCGTGCTTCCCAGTGGTGAGGGCAATGATGTACTCGGAGCCATTTCCATGAAAATGCACGGGGCACAGCTTCTTGATGCACTCGTTGGGCAGTACACGAACCCAGCTCTCTGCAGTGGCCAGCATGGGGCCTCAGGCCCAGGTATTTGGACTTGGGCCCCGCATCCACATTTCCCTGGCCTTAATAAACCTATTATCATCCTCTCTCCCTGGAGCAGCTGCTCAGTGTGTTGACTGAGGGACCTTTAGCATAGAGTTCCAGCTGCCTTTGAGAAAATCCTCCTGACTCACATTCTGTCCCTGAGGTTCCGATTGGACTTGACCCCACCCTTCCATTCCCCTGGCCAGAGCCATTGGTTCTAAGCTGGGCTTGTGACCAAGTGGGACAAATCAGAGACAGTCTGAACCTGCAACCACTAACAAAGAGATGCTCTTTCCTGGGGCCCCTGAAGGTATAAAAGTCTGCAGTTGCTGGGAGTCACCATGGCCATCACAAGGGGAGCCTGTTTAACAGCTACAGTGAGTCCCTAGATCCAACTATGCCTGAAACCAACGTGTTCCTGGTTTGTTTTGTATTTTAGCTATCTAAGCTGAGAAAACACCCCCTTTTTTTGGCTTGAGCCCATTTTAATTTGGTTCCTCCCACCACTGGCCAAGTGTCCTAAGTAAGAAAGGAAGAAAAATGAGCTGTTGAGAACATGCAATAACTAATGAAATATAGGTGACGCCAAGTTCCTGTGACCCTGTAAGTCCAAGTAACCCTAAGTCCAAATGACATCTCTCATTTGAATTGGGGGGAAAACCTAGAAGAACTAAGAGTGTTCCCATTTAAAACAGGGGTGGAGGATGTCCAGCCCTTGGGCCTCTGAAATCATTTGATCTGGCCCTGAAACAGCATTAGGGGTGAGTTAATTGAATGTTTCACCAAATATAGCAGGCTAATTTTTTAAATACTGGCATATATTTTAAAATATATTTTTATTGATTTCAGAGAGGAAAGGAGAGGGAGAAAGGGAGATATCAATGATGAGAGAGAATCATTGATTAGCTGCCTCCTGCACGCCCCCTACTGGGGATCAAGCCTGCAACCCAGGCATGTGACCTTGACTGGAATTGAACCCGAGACCCTTCAGTCCGCAGGCTGACGCTCTATCCACTGAGCCAAACTAGCTAGAGCAGCAAGCTAATTTTGAAGTTGATAATTTAGTATGGCATGCAAATCCTACCTAATAAAAGAGAAACATGGTAATCAGCCGTACTTCTGCTACCCTTCCCATTGGCTAATCAGGGCAATATGCAAATTAACTGCCAGCCAAGATGGCGGCCGGCAGCCAGGCAGCTTGAATTAAACATGAGGCTTGCTTGCTCCAATGATGGAGGAAGCCAATGTTCCCCGCCTGCCCCTGCTGGCCTTGGAGCTGCACTCTAAGAAACAATGTTGCAATTATAGAAGCTAAACAAACCCCAGAAACCTGCTTTCAGCCAGCCAGGCCTCAGAGCTGGAGCTGTAACAGTGTTTAAATTATAGAAGCCAAACAACCCCAGATATCTGCTTTCAGCAGCTGAGGTCTCAGAATTGGAGCCGAGTTTCAGAGCTAAAGCCAGCTCTCATCTCCAGTGACAGCTATAGAAGGTAAATGAATCCCAGAATAAAAAAGAAAAAAAGGAGAGGTTGGGAGCTTAAGTCACCTGCCAGCCTGAAAATGGCCCTCAGCCCCTCACCCAGACTGGCCAGGCATCCCAGTGGGGACC
>NW_006297385.1:469253-471635 GCF_000327345.1 Myotis davidii | reverse complement strand
GTGACTGAGGGTGGCGTCACAACCTCCTGATCTACCCTGCTCTGTGCCTGACAGGGGGTGGCGCTCCAACTCCCCATTCAGCCCTGCTCTGAGCCTGACCAGGGGCTGCACCTAGGGATTGGACCTGCCCTTTGCCACCCGGGAGCAGGCCTAAGCTAGCAGGTCGTTATCTTCCGAGGGGTCCCAGACTACAAGAGGGCACAGGCCGGGCTGAGGGACTCCTCCCCCCCACCCCGCGGGCACAAATTTTTGTGCACCGGGCCCCTAGTGATGTTATAAATATCCAAATGGCCCTTGGCAGAAAAAGTTTCCACCCCCCTGATTTAAAGGATGAGGCTGAGTCAAGTCTTTCCTTTTTCTCTCTTCATGACTTTGCCCATCTCTGTTTCTCTCTTTCCCCTCCCTTCCTTCACTCTCAACCTCACCCAGCTGACTCTCACTTCCTGGGAAGGTCTGGATGAAGGCCTCACCCCCCGCATAGAGAGAGTGGGAAAATGCCCTCCCGATGGGCAGGGTGATTCAGGACCTTGGAGAGTCCTCCAACACTCCCTCCTCCCCCACTGGCAATCCCAGCCCCAGGTGCCACAGTGGATGGGTTCATTAAGGCACCTCTGGGGCTCCAACAGGCAGTTCCCAGACCCCTAGCCACATGGCCCAGCCACAACCTCCTCACCGCTGCCATGGTTGCTCTCGTGGAGTATGGTATAGTTGCCTGTAAAATAGTAGACGAGCTGGTTCTGCCGAATAAAAAGGGTGCTCTCTGTGGCGATGGCATCGTAGATGGTGGCGGTGAAGTTACCCTGGGGGCAGTAGAAGGAGCCTACCCAGCAACTGTCAATGCTCAACTGCAGAGGAGTACAGCCAGTGGTGAGCAGGGGGCCTTTGCCTCGGCCCCCACATCCTGCCTTGAGGGGAGGGTCCTGCTCTGACAACTGTTCCAGATGAACACATGCAGCTGCCTGCTCATTCTGCAGCAGAACCTTAGTGGCCAAACTTCTTCAACATGGACAAGGGAAGGAGGTGACCAGGCAGGAGCCTGGAGCTTTGTGTGTTCCTAAATGTGAACAGCACACAGAATATTCAATGGTCCCCGAGTGTTGTACCCACGCAGACCCAAAAGATCCAATGCTTGGCCCAAGGCACATACTTAATGATCCTATTCTAACTTGGAACACAACTGACTGTCAGGCTGACACTATCCAAACTTACTGACTGATCACTAACACCGGCCATATCCCCAACAGTGGGAAAGTGCCAGCAATGCAGGGTTCCTGCATATAAGATTGAATCTAAGTTTAATCAAGCTTTTAGACTGGCAATATGTTGTGTTATAGACTAATTGTGTTCCCACCCCTAATTTATATGTTCAATCCCTAACCTCTCATGTGACTGTACTGTTTTTGGAGATAGGACCTTTAAGGAGATAATTAAGGTACAATGAGGTCATAAGGTGGGGCCCTAATCCTATTAGACTGGTGTTCTTATAAGAAGAGGAAGGCACACCAAGGAACTCTCTCCACTCATGCACACAGAGAAAAGACCAGGTGAGGACCCTTTCTGCAAACCATGGTGAGAGGTCTCACCAGAAACTAAATCTGCTGGCACTTTGATCTTGGACTTCTAGCCTCCAGAACTTGAGAACATAACTTCTGTTGTTTAAGCCACCTAGTCTGTGATACCTTATTATGGCAGCCTGAGCCAACAAATGCATAGGGTCAGAGGAACAAGTGAATTGATTCTATGAAGAAGCAAGCAGCCAAATTCTATAGGATAAAAAGGCCTGGTTTATTACATTGCCTGAAAAAAGGGGGCTGGTAGCAGACAGGGTTGGGGAGCAGACTTATAGGTGAGAAGGGCTTTAAGAGACTTAACAACCAAGCAGTGTATTGATCCTGATTCAAACAAAGAAACTTTAAAAGACATTTTTAGATAATTGGGGAAAATTGACTATATTTCCCAGCCTCCCTTGCAGTTGTGTTAGATAGGAAAGGGTCTCAAGATCTGGTTCTTGCTATTCTTGCTAAATGTTAAAATGTAGCACAGTATTTTGCAGACGAGCTGTATACAGGATGAGCTTGACAAGAACCTAACCAGATAAGTGTAGCCAACTGCTAAGAAGAAATCGACATATAATTGACCAAATCATGTATATAAGCAATGGCTAAAGCCTCCCTTCAGGGAGACAGAACTTTGGGTTCGTATCCTTTACGTGATGCAGGTAAATAAAACGACCTTGCTACAACCACGTCTTGTTCTTCAATAGAACATGTCAAGCAGAAAACCCCTTGAGTTAGTTAACAGTCAGGCACAGCCAACTGACTAATTCCTCACTAAAGTAATGTCAGTGGAAGTGAAATTTGCTTAAAAGAAAAATGCGTGCTC
>NW_006297385.1:466907-469172 GCF_000327345.1 Myotis davidii | reverse complement strand
TTTCCCATTGGCTGGAATATGGACAGGAGCAGGACCCATCTTCCATCACACAAATGAGATCAGCACCTGGGGCCGAGAGGCTGGTGAAAAGGAACTATTTAAGCCAGGGGTCCTCAAACTACGGCCCGCGGGCCACATGCAAATACAAATATTGTATTTGTTCCCGTTTTGTTTTTTTACTTCAAAATAAGATATGTGCAGTGTGCATAGGAATTTGTTCATAGTTTTTTTTTAAAACTATAGTCCGGCCCTCCAACGGTGTGAGGGACAGTGAACTGGCCCCCTGTTTAAAAAGTTTGAGGACCCCTGATTTAAGCTATTCCCTTTCTGTCAGGGTCTCTTTGTAACAGCATCTAAACCTGACCAACACATTGATGAATCCCAGGGGCAGTCTGGGAGTAGTGAGGAAGAAGGAAAGAAGAGGAGACAGCAACATGGGAGAAATCCCCATGATTAGAGAATGAGAATAAATGGGCATTTATTTTGGAGTGACAAATTTTTTAGAACTGGATAGAGATAGTGGTTGCACAATATGAATGTACTAAATGCCATTAAATTGTTCACTTTGAAGTGGTTAATTTTATGATTTCACCATGATAAAAATTTTAAAATCCTCCTATATAATAAAGGGGTAATATGCAAATTGACCATCACTCCAACACACAAGATGGCCACCCCATGTGGACACAAGATGGCCAGCAGGGGAGGGCAGTTAGGGGCAATCAGGCCAACAGGGGAGCAGTTAGGCATCGATCAGGCTGGCAGGGGAGTAGTTAGGGGGTTATCAGGCTGGCAGGCAGGAGAACAGTTGGGAGCCAGCAGTCCTGGATTGTGAGAGGGGTCCCAGATTGGAGAGGGTACAGGCTGGGCTGAGGGACACAACCCCTCACTCCATGCATGAATTTCGTGCACCAGGCCTCTAGTATATAATAAAAGCCTAATATGCAAATCGACCAAATGGCGGAACGACTTGTAGCTATGACATTCACTGACCACCAGAGGGCAGATGCTCAATGCAGGAGCTGCCCCCTGGTGGTCAGTGTGCTCCCACAGGGGGAGCGCTGCTCAGTCAGAAGCTGCGCTCATGGCTGGTGAGTGCAGTGGTGGTGGTGACAGCGCCAAGGATCAGAGAGCAGGCAGGTGATAAGGAGTAAGGGGTCCTGGGGAGTGGGCCTAAGCCAGCAGTTGGAGTTGGACATGGGAGACACCCCCTCATGCACTGGGGCCCTAGTACAATTATAAGGGTGTCTGAAGTTAAAATTGAACTCTTCATTCCTGTGAGGTAAACCTCCTTCTTTGCCCTCCAAATCTCTTCAGCAGAATCCCAATCAACTACATATCCCCTGTGCGTGTCTTTGGAGCAGGAGTGAGAAAACAGCAATGTCTGGAAAGACTTGGCCCAGATGGGAGAAAGCTGACACAGGACAGGGAGATGGTCTATAAATTGAACAAATTCAGTAAAGCAGGAATTTAGAGCCAGAATGTAAATCTACATGGGCTTCTCAGACATCAAGGGTGGGGCTTTCAGCTTGATGGAAAGAGGTTGAGACAACCTTTTGGGGTTGCTATGGAGCACAATTGTTATCTTGGCCACCATTAACGACCAGCATCTTCTCCCCGCAACTTGTGGTAAAGCTACCCTGATTTCACTCTGGGGAACCATTCTTTCTCTGCCTCTTGTCTCAGCTGCTTTCCTCATAAAGATGGAGATCTTGACCTGTGCTAAGCCAGCTGGCATATTCCATCATTTTGGGACACATGACCCAAACTGGACCAATCAGGATCAAGGAGATACATTTCAGAATTTTTGAAAGGCTATTTAAGGAGAAACTAAGATGGCGGCATAGATAAACACCGGGAAATTGCTGCCTCTCACAACAATTGAATAATACCTCAAAAACACAATACGGACATCATCCAGAACCACAGGAAGGCTGGCTGAGTGTAAATTCTACAACTAGAAGGAAAGAAAAGCACACTGAGAACCAGAGGAGCTGCGGAAGTAAAGTGCAGAGGTAGGGGGCTCGTGCTCGCGGAAAGGGTCTGGCACCTGAGGACGCGGCTGTCTTTTTGAATCCGGAGGGAGTCACAAGCTCCCTACGGCTCTGAACTCCAGTTCCGGGAAGTCTCTGGGGACCCAGGACTCATACGGGGAGAAACTGGACTGTCTGGCAGCGGGCGATCTTGAGGGCGGCTTTCCCTCAGAGGTGCTTGCAGCCGTTACGGGGACACTGAGACTCGTGGCTCCTTAGGGCCGGGATGAGG
>NW_006297385.1:464047-464402 GCF_000327345.1 Myotis davidii | reverse complement strand
GTGGGGGTAGAGGGTAACGTGGGGACAAGGACACATATGTAATATCTTAATCAATAAAAAATATATTTAAAAAAGAAAGAAAGAAAGAAAGGCTATTTAGGAAAGTGATGCTCCTGTTCCCCACCCTGGGAGTTGGATTTTGAGCCACTTTGAGGACAGAGCTAATCCAGAAGAAATGGAGCAGAAGTCCTCATTTGAAGTCCTGTGTCAAGCCAGGCCTGAAGCCTCCTCTGTGCTGGCTTTGCAGTTAGGTGCACCTACTAAATCCATTCCTCTGCTTAAACCAAACTGGGTTGGAACTCTGCCTACAGCAGTACCAGCTCAAATGTGTTTCTCATTCACACCAGAACAATGC
>NW_006297385.1:463052-464011 GCF_000327345.1 Myotis davidii | reverse complement strand
ATTATGGGAATAATATAGGCACCCAAAGCTGAATCAAAAACCCTTGGGGCCAGATGTATATTGTGGTTCAGAATTTTCAGTGTTTAGAAGATAGTATGGCACATATATAGCATTCATATGTAAACCACTGGGGCCTGGGGTAGCACTCCATAAGCAAACATCTTAAAATATCTGCAGGGCATAATCTGAATATTAAGACTACATGGGATGCAAAAAGACTAAGAGCCTTTGTTAGCTCAGGTCAGAGTTTCTTGACAAATGAATTTGAGCCCTAAATTTGTGAAAATACCATTTTCAAAGCTTTTAGGTTTTCAGAATTACAAATGGTGGACCTACAAATAATAATAGCTCATTGGTGTCCAGCTAATATTAACTGATATCATCCTCAAACTGATTCTATAAGGTAAATATAATTCCCATTTTACAGAAGGGAAATCTGAGGCCGGGGTGGGTGAGGTGACTTGCCCAAGGTCACACACCTAGGAGGTAGCAGAACCAGGATTTGAACCTAGGTTGTCTGGCTGCAGAGTCATATGTCCTTCCTTCATGCTATCTGCCTCTAATGGGGATGGTAATGTCTTTGGGGACCCCCTCCATAGCCCAAGGCTGCAACCCACTTGAGGGGCTGAGGGCCAGTACCCTTCCAGAGGCCCCAGCCCACTGCCTCCCTTGCCCCTCTCACCTCCACAAGGAAAAAGTCCGTAAAGCTGGTGTCAGTCAGCAGAACTGACTTCTCCTCCGGAATTCCACCCAGGATGAGCACAGGTGTCTGGTCCACAGTATACCACAGGGGCCTCGATGGGGCATTCACAAAGTACCGGGGTATCAGATTGAAGAGCTGCGTATGGAAGGGGCAGGAAGGCTGTTCAACACCCCCCACCCTCCTATGGCTTCATCTCACTTAACGGTAAATGCCAAAGTCTCCTCCCTAACCAAAGGCCCCACACAATCCGCCCCCA
>NW_006297385.1:458092-463000 GCF_000327345.1 Myotis davidii | reverse complement strand
TTCCAAGATACATTGGCCTCCTGCTTCCCAGACTGCCCAGCACATTCCCACTTCAGAGCCTGTGCACTGGCTGTTCCCTCTGTATACAATGCTCTTCCCCTAGGATCCACATGATTCCCTCCTCTTCTCCTTCAAGGCTTTATTCAAATGTCAGCCTTCTCAATTCTGCCTTTCTTTCTTTTTTTTTTCATTAATCTTCACCAGAGGACATTTTTCCATTGATTTTTAGAGAGAGTGGAAGGGAAGGAGGGAAGAGGGAGGGAGAGAGGGAGAGTAGGAAAGAAGGAGAGAGAGAGAGAGAGAGAGAGAGAGAGAGAGAGAGAGAGAGAGAGAAATATCAATGTATGAGAGAGACATCAGTTGGAATTGGTTGCGTCCTGCACATGCCCTGACCAGGGCAGGGATAGAACCTGCAACCCAGGTACATGCCCTCGCCCGGGAATCAAACCCAAGACCCTTTGGTGCACAGGCTGACACTCTACCACTGAGCCACACTGGTCAGGGCTCAATTCTACCTTTCTTGACCATTCCATCAAACACTGCAGTCCCCTCCTGCACAGACCCTATCCACTGCACTCTGTCTGAATTCAATCCAGAGCACTTTCCACCTTTCACCTACCATAGAATTTACTTGATTTCATGTTTACTGGTTTGCTATATGTCTCTCCCACTAGAATGTCAGCTCTAAGAGGTCAGGGACTTGGGTCTGTGTGTCCACTGTTTTGTTCGCATGGGGATGCCTTGTGCTCAGTAAGTGCCTGCTGAATGACTGAATGAATGGACTCTGATTAAGAATATGTGTGCAGGAGTCAGGCAGACACAGCTTCAGGTCTTGTTCCATATGTACATGCTGAGAGACTGCACAAATGGTCCCATCCCTTTCAAGCCTGTTTTACCCTCTCTAAAATGGGTGTGTAAGAGTACCTTCCCTCACAGGGTCAGTGTTGAAGATGTAATGTGATTGTGCTTTAGTAGAACACTTCCCCTGGGGCCTGGCACAAAGTAAGTGCTCTAAGTCAGCAGTTGCCAACTGGCGGTCTGTGGCTCACTGGTGGTCTGAAAGGTTGGCAACCGCTGCTCTGAGTGGAGCGTGCCACTTGGGGGAGTAATCAGAGCCCTGGGCCACTGTCTGTAACCCACATCTTCTGTGCCCACTATCCAGGCCCGCTTACCTCATTTCCCACAGTGAACTGGAGTCTGTTGTCTTGCTGTCTCTTCAAGAAGCCATTGATGTTCACCAGAAACCTGGCAGCGGTGTGAAGCAGGCACAGGCAAGGGTTTGGGTTCAGGGACTCCTGCCACGGCTCATAGCCACCTCCCCAGCCTACTCCCTCCCATTGGTCTCCTCCTGGTTTCTTTGGGAATGTGGAGATAAGGAAGTCCCTCCCAGAATCCACCCCCTACCTGGGTGTGGGGAAGGGTACCTTTTATTGGGGATGAAGGGCCCGAGACCATTGCTGCTGACATCCACACGCATGACCACACTGCCATTCTTGATGGGCATGGGTGTGTACCAGCTCATGATACACATCTCCTCTGCACTGCACTGCTCTGCTGGCAAGCAGGGGGCACTGAGGCAACTGGGATCTCCCTGCAACTTCCCATGTCCCGCTCTACACCATGAACCCCACTGGGGCCTCTGTGTAGCCCCATCTAGGCCATGCAACCTGTTGAAGCCTCCCCCCCTCCCCTCCTCCAGGTCACAGATGTCACTGAGGGCCCCCAACAAACCCCACATATCCACCAGGTCATGGACTTCTCTGATGCCCCCAACCTCCCCTTCCAAGTCATGAACCCCTCTGAGGCCCCCAGAAATCCCCCACCCCTCTAGGCACCCCGCAGGCCTACCTTCGCTGCGGAAAGGGGCTGCCTCCATCTGGATCTGCAGGTGTTCTAACTTCCAGCGATTGACATTAACTGGGGACTGGAAGATGACCAGCACCACAGGCTTCAGCCCCGTCAGGTGGCCCTTGCGGACCAGAGCCTCGGACGACTGAGGGCGAGATGGCCTCACAGGTGTGTCTTTAAGATAAACTCTGGGCCCCCTGCCTTGACCCCACCTTTGATAACCTGTTTTCCCGGGCTGGGTAGGGAGAATAGAATCTCCACCTGGGTAAGGTCAGAAAACATGGTCTAGGTTTGGAGCTGGGATGGAAGACAGACCAGGCTAGGAAAGGGGTAGAGGACTGTGGAGGCAGTCAGGAGGTCTTCCTGGAGGAGGTGAGTCCAGGGCCACGGTCTTCAGATAGAATTTGAATGTAGGGAATACATAGAGAAGGGCAGCATGGGGATAAGCAAAATCGTGATGGCGGGAATGAACCTGGCACCCAGAACTACTAATCCCAGGCCCACTCTTGAGGTTTCCACTTTCCCTCCAGAAATGAGGCTCTCTGCCACCCTCAATAGTCAAAAGATAGCGAGGTTTGGGGGCTGGGACCTGGGGTAAAGGTGGGATGGGACAGTAGACAGAAAAGACTGGGGAAGAGGGTCAGGGGGCAGCCAGAGACAACCTCCCAGAGATGCCAGAATCCCGGCTGGGCTGAGAAGGGCAGGCAGGGCTTAGGGTGGAGATGGAAGGAGGGAAGAAGGGTACTCCAAGTGTACGGATCAAGCATATGCAGGAAGGCTGCACTCAGGCCAAAGTGGGCTTCGAGACCAGGGTGAGACACTGAATGGGTCTAATCACCTTTGCACAAGCTTTCATCTCTGCATGGATTACCCTTCATAAATTATTGTATGTATGTATTTACCGATTGCTCTGCTGATGGGCTGAATCCATAAGAAAAACCTGGCTATGTTGTTTATCACTGTACCCCCACTCCATTGTAAAAGAGAATCTGACCCATAGTATGTATTGCATGAACGAATCAAGGTATTATTACCATACTTTTACAGGTAAGGAGAGATGGTTCATGGAGTAAAACTCTATGCCCAGGGTCATGCTCTAGAAACTTATTGCTAGCATTCACCGAACCCCTTCTGTGAACCAGACACTGTGCTGAGAGCTTCACACATAGTTAATGATTTTATGAAGTTGACACAATCATTACCTTACCCTTGTTAAGAATGAGGAAACTTTGAAACAAAGAAGTTAAGTAACTTGCCTGAGATCACAGTTATTATGGTATAGGATCTGAACCCAGGCAGCCTGCCTCAAATTGTTAACAATCATGCTATTCTTCCTCCAAGTAAATGTTAATCAGTGGCAGATTCAAACCCAAGTCTGCAGCCTCCAGAACTTCACTTCTGGACTACAACATTCCATTGTCTTCAAAAAGCTTACTTGAGCCCTAACCGGTTTGGCTCAGTGGATAGAGCATCGGCCTGTGGACTGAAGGGTCCCAGGTTCGATTCCAGTCAAGGGCATGTACCTTGGTTGCGGGCACAACCCTGGTGGGGAGTGTGCAGGAGGCAGCTGATCAATGTTTCTCTCTCATCAATGTTTCTAATTCTCTCTCTCTCTCCCTCTCCCTCTCCTTTCCTCTCCATAAAAAATCAATAAAATATATTTTTTAAAAAAAGCTTACTTGAGCCAAGTAAGAACAAAGTTTGAAGACTCAAACTTTCCAATTTGAAAACCTACTACAAAGCTATAGTGATCAAGACCATGTAATACCAGCATATGGATAGACATATAGAACAATGGAATAGAATTATACCCAAAAACAAACCCTTACATTTATGGTCAATTGATTTTTGACAAGGGTGCCAAGACATTTTACTGGGGTAAAGGATATTTTCAACAAATGGTACTGGGATAATGGGGTATTTACATGTCAAAGTTGGATTCTTTTTAAAAATATTTTATTTTATTTTTTAAAATAGATTTTTATTAATTTCAGAGAGGAAGGGAGAGGGAGAGAGAGATTGAAACATCAATGATGAGGGAATCATTGATGAGCTGCCTACTGCACACCCCCTACTGGGTATCGAGCCCACAACCCAGGCACGTACCCTTGGCTGGAATTGAACCTGGAACCCTTCAGTCCACAGGCCAGTACTCTATCTGCAAAGCCAAACCAGCTAGGGCCAAAGTTGGCTTCTTACCTCACACCACATACAAAAATTAATTCCAAATATTTTGAAGACCTAAATGTAAGAGTTAAAACTTAAAAACTCTTAGTAAAAACCATAGAAGTAAATCTTCATGACCTTTAGTTAGGCAAAGCCTTCTTAGACAACACCAAAAGCACAAGCAACAACAACAAAAAAGATAAATTGGACTTCATTGAAATTTAAAACTTTGTGCTGTTTTATGGTATGTGAATTATATCTCAATAAACATAAAACTTTTGTGCTTCAAAGGACACCATCAAAAACATGAAAAGACAGACTCATAAGTAGAGAACAGACTGACAGCTGTCAGAGGAAGGGGGTCAGGTGGAAAAGGTGAAAGGATTAAGCAACAACAACAACAAATCTCACAGACACAAACAACAGCATGCTGATTACCAAGAGGGAAAGGTGGAGGTAGAAGAAAGTGTAAGGGGGGTAAATGGTGATGGAAGGAGACTTGACTTGGGGTGGTGAACACACAATACAAAATAACTAATGTTATAGGATTGCACACCTAAAATCTATATAGTTTTATTAACCAATGTCAACCCCAATAAATTAAATTAATAAAAAAAGGAAGTGAAAAAACAACCAATGGGCTGTGACAAAATATTTGCAAATCATACATCTGATAAGGAACTAGTATCAGAATATATTAAAAAATTATAGAGAAACTAAGATGGCGGCATAGATAAACACCGGGAAATTGCTGCCTCCCACAACAATTGAACAATACAACAAAAAGACAAAACGGACATCATCCAGAACTACAGGAAGGCTGGCTGAGTGTAAATTCTACAACTAGAAGGAAAGAAAAGCACACTGAGAGCCAGAGGAGCTGCGGTAGTGAAG
>NW_006297385.1:452024-456103 GCF_000327345.1 Myotis davidii | reverse complement strand
GAGGGGGGACGCGGGGGGGGGGTAGAGGGTAACGTGGGGTCAAGGACACATATGTAATATCTTAATCAATAAAAAATACATTAAAAAAGAAATTATACAACACAACAATAAAAAGACAACTCAATTTTTAAATGAGCAAAAGATCTGAATGGACATTTCTCCAAAAGTAGATAAATGTCCAATGAGTACATGAAAAGATGCTCAAAATCATTAGTTATGAGGGAAATGCAAATAAAAACCACAATGAGATACCATTTCATACACACTCGGATGGCTATAATAAAAAAGGTGGACAAAGACAATTGAGGATGAAGAGAAACAGGAACCCTCATAGCTAGGAATGTAAAGTAGTACAGCTGCTTTGGAAAATAATCTGGCAGTTCCTCAGAAGTGAAAGGGAGTTAACATATAACCAAGCAATTTCATTCCTAAGTATATATGAAAGAATTGAAAACATGTTTACACAAAAATCTGTACACAAATGTTCATAGCAGCATTGTTCAGAACAGCCAAAAAAAGTGGAAATAACCCAAATGTTTATAAATTAATGGATTAAAAAAATCTATACAGTTGAATATTATTCAGCCATAAAAAGGAAATACTGATAGATACTATAACATGGATGAGCCTTGAAAATGTAGCTTAGTGGTTAGAGCTTCAGCCCTAGGACTGAAAGGCTGTGGGTTGGATTCCCAGTCAAGGGTTCGATTCCCTGTCAAGGTTCACATACCTGGGTTGCAGGTTAATCCGAGGCATACATAGGTGTCAACTAAAGGGTGTGTTTTTTTCACATGGATGTCCCCTCTCTATTCCTCTCTTTCTCTCCTATCTTCCCTCTCTCCCTTCCACTCTCTCTAAAAATCAATGGAAAAAATATCCTGCAGTGAGGATTAACAAAAACAAACAAACAAACATGCTAAGTGAAAGAAGCCAGACATAAAAGGCTACATATTGTACTGCCTGCCTGAAATAAGCAAATTCATAGGGACAGAATGTAGATTAGTGGTCTTCAGGGTCTGGAGGGGTGGAGGTACAGGCTTTCTTTTTGAGGTAATGAAAATGTTCTAGAATTAGTGGTGATGATTACACAAGTTTGTGAATACACTAAAATTATTGGCTTGTACATTTTAAATGATGAATTTTATGGCAGGTGAATTATATCTTAATTTTTAAAATATATTTTATTGATTTTTACAGAGAGGAAGGGAGAGGGATAGAGCGTCAGAAACATCGATGAGAGAGAAACATCGATCAGCTATCTCCTGCACACCCCCTACTGGGGATGTGCCCGCAACCAAGGTACATGCCCTTGACCAGAATCGAACCCGGGGCCCTTCAGTCCGCAGGCCCATGCTCTATCCACTGAGCCAAACCAGTTAGGGCTATATCTTAACTTTTTAATGAAAAAAAAAAGGCTTACTTGAGCACTTACTATGTGCCTGGTGGGGCTCTGGCAATGGTTGTGAATCCTTAAGGGCTCCTAGGGTTTGGTGGTGCCACTACCATTAAAAAGTTAGAAA
The DNA here is from genome assembly GCF_000327345.1 of Myotis davidii. Classification (NCBI taxonomy): domain Eukaryota; kingdom Metazoa; phylum Chordata; class Mammalia; order Chiroptera; family Vespertilionidae; genus Myotis; species Myotis davidii. Next base: position 454,583 of record NW_006297385.1, on the reverse strand, counting down.
AGAGGAAACTGAGATTCACACAGAATGAGCCCGCTTGAGCTGCAAACACTCACCTCTCCTTTGCAGGAGTAGTTGATCTTCAGGTAGTAAGGGAAACCCAGGTATTTCTGCAAGGAGAAGTTGGGCAAATGTCCAGAGCCCAATCGGATGCACCTCCAGGACCTCTCCCATTCACCCGACCCCAGTCCTCTCACCTCCTCCGGGTCGATAGGCGCGTCCACCAGAAGACTAAACAAATTGTCCACTGTGTCCAGGAGTTCTTGCTCAAAGAAGCGGTCACTCCCATGGTTCTTGCCTACCGTCTCGAACTTGTTCAGGACAACCTGCCAGGTGCACTCCTGGTTATCCTCGACAGCCCACAGACTCCACGGTGACAACAGCACCGCCATCAGTGACCACAGCACCCACAGGGCTCGGAGTCTCGGCCACGAAGGGCCAGCAGGGCTCATCACGGGGCAGCGCGCAGCGTGGCTGGAACCTGGAGAACGCAGGAGTCAACACCCGCTAGCAAGACTGCGCTCCTGGGCCACCTTCTGAGATGCCACCTCTGTCCTTGCTTCGCCCAGCTCCTGCATTTGCCCCCCCACCTGCTCCGGGTCTAGCCTCTGCTAGGACTTCTGCCCCACACGCTGCTCTTGCTCCTGGTCCCGCCCCTGCTCTTGCGCTGGGCTCTGCTTCTGCTCCAGACCTCGCTGATGCCCCAGGTCCTGCATCTACTGGGAAGCGAGATCCCACCTCCGCTGTTTCTCCGGGTCCCGCCCTTACCGCCGCTCCTGGCCACGCGCCTTTCCCGGTTTCGCTCCACCTCCTCATCGCTCCCCTCAACCTTGCACCGTCCTTGTTTTTTGCTCTACACTTGCCCTGCACCCGGTCTCTGTTTCTCGCTTTGGCTGCGTCCCACCTATTTCCCACCCGACCCCCAGTCCTGCTACTCCCCCAGATCTCGCACCTGCACCTGCACCTGCACCTCGCCTCACCCCCACTTATTGGCCCGCCTGCCCACTTCTTTTTGTATCGCCCCTTTCTGCCTGCTTACGGGATCCTGTACCTAGCCCGCCCCGCTCCCGGTCTTGGACCTTCTCCACGCCCCGCCCCGCCCGCCCCTTTCCCTGTCCCCTCCCATTTCTCACCCAGAGCTGCTTCCCGATTTGCCTTTGCTCCCAGTTCCTCGATCTTTTCCCCCTGGATCTGGACCAGCTGCTCTTCCCGAACCTACGCCTCGCAACGTCTCTTCTTAGAGACTTTGCCTTTCGATCTCTCCTGGCCCTGCACCTATCTTCATTCAATGACGGGGCTATCACCTTTTCGTCTCACCCCCTCTGCTCACCACCCCTTTCCCTGCTCTGGACTCAATGGGCTCCACGCCCGGCCTCTTCTCGCCCCGCCCTTTCTCCGCATCTCTCCGCCTCCGCGCGGTGCCTCTGCTCTCCTCGCTCTCCTTGCCTTTCCCCCCTCTCCTCCCCTTTCGCCCGAATGGATGGCACCAGGCACCTCCCTTTTCTGCCCACCCGGAGGTACCAGTCACTTCGGTAAAACCGGCCAACCGTCACTTGGCCGCTCCAGCCCCGCTCGCTTTCGCCCGAACTTCCTCAACCGCCCTCCGCCTCGCGAGGCCCGGGCTGGGCTGTCTCCAAGGCAACGCGCCTGTAACCGGCTGGCGGCCGGCACTGGCCAGCAGAGGGTGTTGGAGACAAAGGTTGTGATACCTACGCATGCTTCTACCCCATCAGGCTTTCATATTAAAAATGCTACACCTAAAAAGAGTTTGGTCTCCTTGTGGAATTAATCTGACTGCAGTTTAACACTCTCCTCAACAAACAGAACGAAGGCAGCCATCGTGTAGAGTTATTGTGGGAAGTCAATATAGTGACAAGGGAAGAGTGCCTGGCACAAGTAAATAAATATTCAGGTTAACAATTTCCATTTATATCCTGATGCCCAACAAGGATTCAGTCCATGACTTTTTAAAATCCTCACCCGAGGATGTTTTATTATTATTATTACTAGAGGCCCCATGCATGGGGTCTGCCACCTGCCCCCAATTGGGGTGGGGGGCAGCCGGGGGCGGGGAAGATGGTGGTTGACTGGGCACCTCTTCTGGACACCTGACTGATGGTCTAGACTGTGAATAGTTTTCCTCCTGATCACTCATCATTCAGGTGCCTGGTCTATGAAGGCTGGAGAGCGTTTACTTACTTAGAATCACTGATCAGGGTGGGGTGGGGGACCATAGAGGAGAGGGGCCATCCCACCATCGGCCAGTTGGGCCGCAGTTTGTGTCATAGCCACTGGTCATTCTGGTCGTTCTGCTGTTCGGTCGCTTGGCTTTTATATATAGACTAGAGGCCCAGTGCACAAAAATCTGTGCACTCGGGGGAAGGGGGGGTCCCTCAGCCCGGCCTGTGCCCTCTCGCAGTCTGGGACCCCTCGGAAGATAACGACCTGCTGGCTTAGGCCTGCTCCCGGGTGGCAGAGGGCAGACCCAATCCCTAAGTGCAGTCCCTGGTCGGGCTCAGAGCAGGGCCGATTGGGGAGTTGGGGCACCGCCCGCTGTCATGC
>NW_006297385.1:442074-451474 GCF_000327345.1 Myotis davidii | reverse complement strand
GTGAGGAACGTTGGTTTCCTCCGTCACTGAAGCAAGCAAGCCTCATGTTCAGTTTAAGCTGCCTGGCTACCAGCCACCATCTTGGCTGGCAGTTAATTTGCATATCACCCTGATTAGCCAATGGGAAGGGTAGCGTCGTACGCCAATTTCCGTGTTTCTCTTTTATTAGATAGGATTATTATTGATTTGAGAAGGGGGGGGGGAGATATCCATTTTAGAGAGAAACATGGGTTGGTTGCCTCCCTTAGGCTACCTCACTGGGAGTGAACCCACAACCTAGGTATGTGCCCTGACCGGGAGTTGAACCTGCAACACTTTCGATGTGTGGAAGACGCTCCAACCAACTGGGCCACCAGGCAGACCATTACTTTTTGATGAACTGCAAAGCTGACTTTACGCTAAACCAGTAGTTTTCCAACTTTGGCGTATATTAGACTTGCCAGAAGAGCTTGTTCAAACAGGTTGTTGGGATCCACCTCCTGAGTTTTTGATTCAGTAGGTCTGAGGTGTGGTCTGAAAATGTGGTACTTCTAGCAAGTTTCCAGGTGTGGACGCAGGAAAATACAATTTCCTTCTACCTCTCTAAGTTCTTCTGGACTTATGATTAGATTAATATGAGACAGGTTATCAGGAGAAAAATGTCACAAGTTTATTTCAGATGCACATGCAGGGGTGCCATAGAACAGCAGACCCAGAGGCTTGGGGCAGTTGAGGTTTATGTGCCATTCTGGAGCTAAGGGGGTTGTGGTTTGCCACTTCTAAGGCAGGAAGGCAATTCACGTGGAGATAGAAAAGCAGATGTTCTGTAAGTAAATGTTTGCTGAGCTTGTTTAACAATGGGACACAGAGAGGACTCTGGTCAATTAAGCCTTTCCAGGGTCCCCCTGATATCACACCTGGTTCCTATTGAATTGTAGTTATCTCGGACGATAGCTCCGTCAGGAGCAGGTCCTCTATTTCTTGTTAAAAATAATCAGCTTGAAATAATCAGCATCTCCAAGGGCATATTTTCAGGTGATAAACTTTGGCGCCCCCCCTCCCAGGTGACGCTGATACTGACGGTTTGGGCCCACACACCTTGGGAACCGGTGCTCTAAAACCTTCCATGACTCCCTGGAACTTCGGGGAAACCTCCAAAGTTGGTTTCCAGAACCCTGCCTGTTGGCCTTCCTATCCAGCTCTTCTCTTTTCTCCCTATAGGTGTAAGTAGCCCACAGCCTAGTTACACAGAGCAACTTGAATTCCTGGGTGAGGCGTGTTCTCTCTCCAGACTGCACATGCTGTAGCACCTTCTGTCGGTGGCTGAACAGTTTCCTTCCCTGGGGTCTTGTGACACATGGCCAGTCCCTATCCCTCCCCTGACCACACCAGAACATGACCATCTGGGAACCAGCCTTTGTTTCCCACAAAATCACAGACTTTAGGATGACAGGGCCTAGGGCTTTCTGTCACTGTTGTTCCCAACTCTGTCCAACACAGAATAGGTAGGTGTTCTAGGTAAATGAACAGTTGATAGATGTGTAGGCTCCCGCCCCTAGCCCACCCACAGGCCAGGGAAGAATGACTTCATCTGAGAGAGAAAACTCAGCAGCTGTGTACCTGAGCCCTTCTAGATTCCTGAGCAGAATCGGAGAGACTGGTGTCTTTTCATGGTACCCCAGCTCAGAAATACAGCCCCATGGGGGGTGCCTCTGTTAAACCTTGATACAAAGGTACATCCTGCAACATCCTTTATGCCAGAAACTGCCAACCACCCACATGTCCATTAAAGAGATGTTGGAATAATTTATGGGATGTGTGTCCTAGAGGAGGCACTGCAGAAATTAGAAAGGATTTAAGACCTACTTGTGTGTCTCTGGGATGACCTATGAATTACACTGGGTTGGTGAAAAAAAAATCAAGGTGCAGAAATGAGAATATTAGAAAAAGTATATAAAATTATACATAACATATAAAAAACAAAGTGAAGAAATGATAATAATGATTAGCTGACATTTTAATAAATACCAGACACTGTTCTAAGAGCTTTACAGATATTAAATTGCTTAATTCTCTAACAAGCCCATGAGGTAGATGCCATTATCCTCCCATTTCACAGATTGGCAAACTCAGGCACAGGGAGGCAAAATCACTGCCCTGATTGGGAGTGGTAGAGTTCTGATTTCTAGCCAGGGACTCTGCCTCCAGAATCTGTAATGGTAACCTCCTCGTCACACCAGGTACCATTTGTGTAGAGTGAAAGACACTGACACACATGTATATTGCTCATATTTGTCTGAGAAATCAGTCAACATAGCCTGAGTGCTGGAGAAAGATTGACTTTCCACTGTATACTCTTTTGTGCCTTTTGAATTTTTAGCATGCACCTTCTTTAAAAATATTTTTTTGTTGATTTCAGAGAGGAAGAGAGAGGGGGAAGAGGGATAGAAATATCAATGATGAGAAAGAATCATTGATCGGCTGCCTCCTGCACAACCCCTACTGCAGCGATTCTCAACCTGCGGGTCGTGACCCTTTGGGGGTAGAATGACCCTTTCACAGGGATCGCCTAAGACCATCGGAAAACACATATATAATTACATATTGTTTTTGTGATTAATTACTATGCTTTAATTATGTTCAGTTTTAACAATGAAAATACATCCTGCATATCAGATATTTACGTTACAATTCATAACAGTAGCAAAATTACAGTTATGAAGTAACAACGAAAATAATTTTATGTTGGGGGGTCACCACAACATGAGGAACTGTATTAAAGGGTCGCGGCATTAGGAAGGTTGAGAACCATTGCCTACTGGGAGTCGAGCCTACAACCCGGGCTTGTGCCCTTGATTAGAATTGAACCCAGGACCCTTCAGTCCTCAGGTTGAAGCTCTATCCACTGAGGCAAACCAGGTAGGGCGGCATGCACCTTTTTAAAAATGTCTTCAACTGAACAAGGTCTGGTTTCTTTTTCAAGAAGGGGAGAAACAACCGCCTCCCCCCCAGCTGCTGACTTTAGCATGGTGAGGAGACAGAAGACTGCGAGGCTGAGAAAGAGCTCGACAGTAGGTGTTTCTGAACTCCCATGGGACAAGGTGACCAATCAAAACCTTGCTCAAATCCATTTTGCACTTCCTGTGTGACCTTGGACAAATTATTTGATCTCTCTGGGCCTCCTTTCCTCAACTATAAAATGTGGTGAGAATGTACCTAACAGTTGATAAGAGGGGTAAATAAATTATGTATCAAGGGCTTGGAGCAGTGCCTAGCTCATAGTAAATCCTATATGTGTTTTCTATTACTATTATTAAAACAATCTTGTGTGCCTTTTTAGCATGATTTGGCAATGTTGACTTCTTCCTTCCTAAAATACTCTCATTCTCTTACCAATACTCCCCACCCTCCTGGTTTTCCTCCTCCTCTCTGGAACTCCTTTTCTGTCTTCTTTGTAAGCTCTTCTCTCTAGTATGAGGACATTGGTTGAAGGGACACTGCTCACCATATGGGGCCTTTACTTAGAAAAAGAAGCCTCCTTTTGGCATATTTAGCCTTGAACTTCAGACCCTATTTGTGTCCACCCTGCTAGTCAGGCAGGCATCCCTTATGTAGGTCCCAACCTGCATAATTATACATGATGGCCTTGGCTGATGTGTTAATCAATATCCACCCATCATCCCACTCTCCGGCCTTTCTAATAGAAGCCCAATTTCATTCAAGTATTCACCAGCCTCCAAGCTGAAACCTTACCCCCAGCCTCAGTTCTGGGGAACGGGGGGAATCCTGAAGAATCTAAGCTAATCCTGAATTCCTCAAGCCAATGATTGGCTCAAGATGGGCATGTGAGGCAATTTTGGCCAGTGAGATGGAAGAGGTAGTCTGCTGGGAGGCTTCAGGAAAGGATTTTCTTGATTCCAGAGACAGCATGGAAAAAGATGCCACTCTCTTCTTGTACTAAAAATTACCACATCTCCTTGTGATGCCTGGGCCTGCAGCAGCCACTTTGGGGCCATAAAGGGAGTCCATGTGGAAGCCAAACATTCAGCTGAGGGTGGAAGAGCAGAGAGGGAACCTGGGGCCAAAGACCCTCCTGGAGCTGTCACTGTATCATGCCTAGAGCTCTCCCCAACTCTGGTGATGTGCAGTATACACTCATCTCATTGTTTCACCTCGTGCCATTCTGGATTGTGTTACCCGCTGCCCAAATCTTTCCTTACTGATAAAATATTAATATCCTTAGGCTGATTTCTCAAGGCTGGTCTTCTCTTCACTCCTACCTCATGGCCTTGGTTCCTGCATCTGTCTCCAGCCTCAACTACTCTGAGCCTCAGCCCTGAGGGTTCTGTGGCCTCCTGATATCTTCCTCTGGGTGTCTTTAGCCCCTCACACTCACCATGTTCCAAACTAGTCTCAGCATCTTCCCTCAAACCTGTTCTTTCTTCAAGGCTCCCATCTTGATTGCAGTTGACCATCCCTTGCACCTTTCCATGGCCTTGTTCCCTACCCCAAATCTATAAGGCCTATGGCCTGTCCACTTGGTCTTCTGAGCATCCTTCCACCTGTACCCGCTCCTGTGGGCTCTGTCCAGCACCATGATTTTCTGCTTTGTTCCTGCCATAGCCTTCCCTGGACACCCAGCCTTTGTCTCCCCGTCTCATCTACAGCCACAGAAAAGCTGGGGGATTTTCTAAGGCAAAACCCAACCATGACCCTGTTCTGGTAGAAACCCTGCCGTGATTCTCTAGTGTCCTCAAGAAAAAAGCTGTTTCCCAAGCTGATCATTTAAAGACACTTAAGAGGGGCCCATGTCAACTACACCACTATCCTTCCCCCATTCACTCCACACTAGTCACAGAAGCTGATGGCTAACATGCTTTCCTACCTCCAGGCCTTTGTATACATGGTTTGTTCTGTCTGGAATGCCCTTCCCATTTGTCTATCAAGGCCTGGCTCAGATGTGCATCCCTTGTCACCTTCATAGGGTTTGGGAGAGGTAACAGCTCAGTAGATGGGCCTTTGGTGTAAGTGCTATTGCTGATGTATCACTGGGCGGGGGGCGGGGACAGACAGGAAATCTATTGCTTCCTAGTTCTGTGTCTAAAACAAGGAACGTCCCTCCTATGCCTCAGTTTCCTCAACTGTGGAGAGAGGATAATATTATATTTTCTCATGCAAATTACCCAAACAGGGCCTGGTCAAAGCATCACAGAATAACATGGAAGGTTCTGTGAAGTCATCTTGTGAAGTACTATTATTATTATTATTATTGCCATTTTACAGATGAGAGACCTGAGAATCACAGGGGAAGTGGCTGCCTGAGGAGATGGGCAGTATGAACTGAGTTGGGATTTGAGCCCAAGCAGGCTGGCTCCAAAGCTCACAGAATATGCACTTAGTGCTCCACAAATGGGAACAGTGATTACGGTAGTGCTGTGGCTAAGAACAGTGCCTTCTGTGCCATTCGGATCCAGACTGGGATCCTGTTTCCTGATGAGGAAGACGCTAGGACCCAGGTCTACTCCAGGGCTCTCTGCATGGGTCTTGCTCCCTGGAGACACCTGAGGAAAATCAGTTACACCTTCTTCCCTTGACTACTACTCATATTTCAGGAGTGAATTCAGTTGTCCCTTCCTCCAGGAAGTCCTCCCTGACCTTCCAAGTTATATTGGGTGCATTCCACGTTTTCTCCATCACACCGCTGACCACTCTGCATCTGCTATTAAAGTCCTGCCAGTTCTGGGCTCACTGTGTGGGGACGTCTAAGTTACTAGACTATGAGCCCCAGGAGAACAGGGCCCAGCTACATCACTAACAATGCCCAACATAGAAGAGTTTGGGATGTATTAATGTACAGGTGGGGCAAAAGTAAGTTTACAGTTGTGAGTACATGAAACAGTTTATTCTAGTATTATTTATTAATCATTGTATTATTTTCCATATGAACAACTGTAAACCTACTTTTGCCCCATCCTGTGTTCTTTCCAATGGACAGATAAGAAAATGAAGGCTCAGAACGGACTGTCACTTGCCCAAGGTGTAGTGACTGATCTAGTGCCTGAAATGATACCTGAGCCCAGAGCCTGGTAGAACTGTAGATGGTGAGTTGCTGAGAGAAGCAGATGGAATAAAAGAGTAAGAAAAAAAGAGACATTGAGAGGGAAAGACAGAGACGGTGAGAAAGCCAAAGAAGCACTGAATGAGGGGGAGATGAGAGAAGGAGCCAGAACAAAGCAATGCAGGTGCTTGGGGAGCCCAGGACAGGTACGACAAAGGATGGACAGCTGGTGGCAGTGCTCTCATGAGCACTGGCATGTGCCCATGAGGGTCTAGTATGTCAGTTCCAGTCACATGGTCCCTCAGCCGCAGGCTAGGTCCATCCAGTCTCAAGGTGCCTGCCCCAGTTACCTGGGGATGGAGGCATAGTTGGTGTGGGAGCTGGTGGTGAGTTGCTGGTGTGGTTCTGACTGGGGACTCAGAATGTCCACCCGATCATCCTCATCCTCATGGAAGCCGGCAGGGCGTGGACTGGGCAGCAGGATGAGCTCTGTGAGGCCATGAAGGTCAGACACATGCCGGACAGTCTGCAGCACCAAAACCATGGCGATCAGACCCAGGAAAAGGTAGGCTGCAAAGAGGGCAGAGGGGCCATGGTGAACTCAGAACCTCGGCAGGCCCAGGGTGGGGCTGTGACCCTCAACTTCCCCCTTGGACCCTCCACGACAAGGCTGTGCCCTGGGTCCTAAGCTAGCCACCCTACTCACCTGTGACCAGCACCTTGTAGAGGGCCCGGTAGGGCTGGCCGGGGGCTTCACCGGGCACATAGTCACCCAGGCCAATGGTGGACAAAGAGATGAAGCAGAAGTAGAAGGCATCCAAGAAGCTCCAGGCCTCCTCAAGGTGGGCAAAGATTGCGGCGGGCACCAGGAAGAAGGTGGTCACCATGATCCCCAGCAGAACCACCAGGTGCCAGCGGGCCAACCGCTGGGAGTCCCAGCCCCAGCGCATGCTCAGCCAGGACAAGGGTGCATGGGTCAGCAGCAGTGACAGGCGCTGGGCTGAGGCAGTCAGCAGCAACATGGTGGCCGGCACGCCCAGGAGCGCAAAGACAATGGAAAAGGCCTTGCCTGCATCAGTCAGCGGTGTTGTGTACCCATAGCCTGTGGAAGTAACAGGGAAATCCTTCTGCCCACTTGGCACCTACTTGGGGTCTGTGGCCATCCTAAGCCAAGACCTAATGTTACCCTTGAACTTGCCCCCATTCTTTCATTTCTGGTCACCCTTGACTTCCTTATCACTCACAACCACTTTCTGTCAGTGAATCCCATTGTCTCAAATTTCAAGTAGATCCCAAGTCCATCCACTTCACACCACCCCACCTTCATGTCTACCCCGTAGTCTCCTCCCTGGCCTCCATTCTCCACCTCCACCCTTGCCTTCACAGTCTGTACCCCCCACGCAGCCCGAGGGGCAGTGTGAACACCAGTGTTAAGTCATGTCCCTCCCCTGCTCAGAGCCCCCTGGTGGCTCCATCCCACTCAGGAGGAAGGACAAAGTCCTCATCATGACCCTGAGGACCCACACAATGCAGCAGGGACATACACTCCCACCTCAGGGCCTTTGCACTATCTGTTCTTTCCCTGTGGAACACCTTCCTTCAGGTTTCCACAGGGCTCCCTCTTCTCCAGGTCTTTGTTCAAACATCACCTTCTCATGAGGCCTTCCCTGACTCCCTTTCTTTTGTTGTTGTAATCCTCACCTGAGCATATTTTTCCATTGATTTATTTAGAGAGAGTGGAAGGGAGAGGGGGAGATACAGAGAGAGAGCCATCTATGTGAAAGAGACACATCCATTGGTTGCCTCCTGAATGTGTGCCCCTGCTGGGGCTGGTGGAGCCGGCAACCTGCCCTTGATGGGAATGGAACCCTTCAATCTGTGGGCTCTATCCACTGAGTCAAACCGACTAGGTCTGACCACCTTATTTTAAATTTTTACAGCTTCTCACCCAACTTTTTTGGTTTGTTGTCATAGCACTTAACACTGTCTAACAAACTATATGATTTACTTATTTGGCTACTCTCTGTCTCCCCCATTCGGGCGCCATCTCAGGAGGGCAGGGGCTTCTGTTTGCTTTGTTCAATGCTATAGTCCTGGTATCAGGCACTGAGTGGGCACTCAGTCAATAGTCAAAATAATAAATGAAGGGTGCAGGCTCAAGTCTGGCCCCTCTACTCTAAAATGGGTGTGACAAGCCCCGGTGACCTCCTGGAGGGCCGTGAGAACACAGGACCACAGGACCATGGGTGTGAGTTCTGCAAACTGTAACATGATACAGGGGGATTCAGGTGTAAGTGAGACTGGCTCACTGTTTTAATGTATAATTTAAAATATCTTTATTTCCCAAATAAATCAACCCAAAAGGTCAGAGATGTGATGGGGGTGATAAGGGGCCTGGTTAATGTTGAGGTCAAATGTTTTTAGCCCAAAAGACTGCAGATCCAGCCCCCTGATCAAAAATAACATGTGGAATCATGCAGATGAACACATCTCCCATACAAAGGGATCTGATTTTTTATATACTCAAAAAAATTGAGAGTAAGGGCTGGAAGATATTCCTGTACACCCATGCTCATAGCAGCATTCTTCACAGCCAAGTGTCCATTGATGGATGAATGGGTAAACAAAATGTAAATATATACAAAGCAGTATTATTCAGCCTTATGAAGGAACATGCTACAACATGGATGAACCTTGAGGACATTATGCTAAATGAGAAAAACTAGTCGAAGAAAGACAAATACTGTATGATTCCACTTATATGAAGTATTTAGAGGAGTCAAAATCATAGAGACACAAGTAGAACGGTGGTTGCCAGGAGCTGGGGAGAGGGCACATGGGGAGTTGGTGTTTAAGGGTAGAGTTTCAGTTTTGCAAAATGAAAATTGTTCTAGAGATGAATGGTGGTAACGATTGCACAACAATGTAAATGTACCTAATATCCCTGAAGTGTACAATTAAAAATGGTAAATTTTATGTGTATTTTACCATAATAAAAAATTGGGGGGAAAAAAGGCTCTGGCTTTCGCTGTACACATGGCCACCTGGAATAAAGACATTCCCTCTTTAATGGGGTTTCTCCATTAAAACCTTTGTATTAATGAGGGTTGGAGCCATAACGAAAAAACCTCAAATAATAATTGCGCAAATAAGATGCAGCTAGGTGTAATTAGAATAATTTCTGACCAATGAAGCATACATGAAAGAAGCAAACAAGTTCCAATAAGTGTCCTTAAAGAGAGGGTGGTGCCACCCTAGCCGGTTGCTTAGTGGTTAGAGTGTCAGCTGTGGACTGAAGGGCTTCAGGCTTGATTCTGGCCAAGTGTGCATGTGCAGGAGGCAATCGGTCAATGTCTCTCTCTC
>NW_006297385.1:437759-442008 GCF_000327345.1 Myotis davidii | reverse complement strand
ATTAACAACAACAAAGAAAAGACACACACACACACACACACACACACAGCCATAAAAGAAAGGGAGATGCCTATCCCCTTCTTTCTTCTTTCTTTCCACTGGCTGAAATACAGACAGAAAGGCAGGAGCTGAGCAGCCACCTTGGACCATGACGTGAACTCGGGATGGAAACCCTGCACCGAGAGTTATGGAGGCGCTCTGACCATGCAGCATCATTCCAGAAATAGATTTCCATCTTATTTACGCAGCTATTATTTGAGGTTTTTCATTTATGGCTCCAACCCTCACTAATACAAAGGTTTTAATGGAGAAACTCCAGCAGTCAGCTGAAATGGAAGGAATGCAAATAATCTGAGTCTCAACTTGCTACCTCAAAGAGCAAAGTTCAAATCAGTTTTTTGCCATTTATTCCCTACATGACCTTGGCCCAATGACTTTCCTCAGAGTCCTGCAAAATGGGCTCATAAAAAAATGTCTTCTTCAAATGCAATAGTAATAACCCTACCAGGGTGGATTGCATAGCATCTAGCAAGACATAAAAAGAGTTACCATGGCAGTCATGCTCACTTCCGGGGTGCTGACCCCGCCATCTCTGGCCTCAACTGGAGCAAGTCTGCCTGGATCAATTCCAGGTCCCAGGCCTTTCTCAGAGGGCTCGGGCCTGACAAGACCAGAGGTGCCGTGGAAGAAGTCTTTCTGAAAGACTTGGCTTTTCATTTCTCAGACACATTCAGAGCTCCAGGCTTTCCCACCAATAACAATGAAAACTGAGGCACAGAAAACCTGTTATTATCCCCAACCCTTCAAACTTACAAAGACTTCCTCCTGAGCAAACTTTAGTTAGGCTCCTCTTGACTAGGCCGTTTTAGCAAGAATGCTGTCAGTTTAGGGAGAATTCCTCCACTCTTGATATCTGGTCACATTCCTTATTCTCCACCTTTGAGAGCTGAGGTCTTGGCCTTTTGCAACAATCCCATTAAGCCAGTAAATAAGAATCCCCTCTCTCTCAATAATTTCCCATCCACTGATCCCCTCACTCTGCTCTCTATCTCCACCTATCTTTGTTATATTCAGAATTGAGTTCAGTCTCGCTCCCTTATTGCAACAACTTACCATTTTTAACAAGTACCTGAGTAATTTTTCATTTCAGTATACACACATCACTCCTCTTCATGCAGGCTTCAGAGGTAGTGCAGTGTATTGGTTAAGAGCATGGGACTCTAAGGCCTGATCGCCTTGGTTCAAATTTCTACTCGACACCTTCCTAGTTGTGTGACCTTGGACAAGCTGTCCAATTTCTCTGGGCCTCAGTTTCTATTGCTAAAAAAATAGGGCCAGACCCGGCCCATGTGGCTCAGTGATTGAGGGTCTACTCATAAACCAGGAGGTCAGGGTTCAATTCCAGTTGTGGCAGGTGCCTGGGTTGCAGGCTCGGCCCCCCACCAAGGGACTGTGTGGGAGGTAGCCAGTTGGTGATTCTCTCCATCATTGATGTCTTTCTCTCCCTCTCCCTGAAATCAATAAAAATGCAGTGTATTTATTTTAAAAAATAGGGCCACTAATGGTACCAGCTTTACAAGGCTGTTGTGCTGATTGAGTTAAAGCCCATACATGGCAACTCCTCCACCAGGTTTTATTATTACTGTGAAGTGGGGAGTGTTATTATTCCCATTTTACAGATGTGGGAGGACACTGAGGCCTAGAGTTGAGCAGTGGGCTGAGCAGAAATCCGAACCCAGGCTGTGCAAGCCTTGAGTTTGGCTTCTTCATCTGTCCTCTTGGGACAACTTCTCAGAAGCCAGGATCTGGGAGGAGGTTGATGGAGACACTCATGTGACCCAGTGAAGCGCAGGAGCAGGTCAGGCAGGCCCAGCCAGTGGGACAGAGTATTAGAGGAGCATCCAGCTCTGCTAACGATGGACTTGGTTTGCTGGTCCACACAATGGGGCACCAAAGGCAAAGGCCACCTGCTACTGCAGGCAGGGAAGAGGAGTTAGGAGTCTGCCAGGCCTGCCCCAGCCCCCATCTCTCCTCACCCCCAGGCCAAATTCCAAGCAGAGAGAGGAAGAGGGAGTTTTGGGGAGGGGATGTGAAAGGACCAGCAGAGCCTTGACAACAGGGATTTCCCAGGCCTGCAAGGGCTGAGGTGGGAAGGGATATCCCGGGTAGGGCTGGGGGGAGGGGGTTGGTCCTACCTGAGGAGGTTGGTTTCTGGTTTGAAAAGGATCCTGGGTCCAGAGGAAAGGTGACAGGCCCCAGTGGGGGCATTTTCTGGATTACAAATGGGACTGGGAGGGGATTCCTCAGGCGGAGGGGGATTATGAGCCTGAGGATGCCTGAGAGGACATGATGAGCATAGACAATGCTAAGGGGATGATGGGACAGGGTGGGTGTCTCGGGTCCAAGGGTGGAAAGTGGTAATGGTTTTGACTGGACACTGGGGGGGGGGCTCTGGGGTATAGGGGGCCTGGAGTATCCTTGGTCCAAGGCAGGCTGTGGCAGTGTTAAACAGGGAGTTCCCAGCTGCGGGTCTAGAGATTGGAGTGTTTCCTAGAGCCTAGGAGATTCCCTTTCTTGGGAAATCCAGGTTAAGCAGGGGGAGCAGGTGCCGAGAGCAGAGTTCCTGGGCTGGAATCGTGTGATGGTGTGTGTGTGTGTGGTGGGGATTCTGCTCTCAATGATAGTGTGTGTGGAGGGCACTGGTGTCCCTGATAGAAGGTCCAGGTGGCTCTGGGGCTTTTGCTGGTAGTGATGAGTCTCAAGGAGGGGTTCTCAGGTTCAGAGAGGCCCCCATGGGGAGACCCTGGTTTGGAAAGCAGAAGGGGTTTTGCTAGAGCCAGTTTTGAGATGGGAGGGGAGGGAGTCCTGGCTGGGGGGCTTCTGGAGGATAATCTAGCTCCCTCCACGATGGTTGTCTCTCATACATCCATAGTTAGGGGCTGCTAAAATGGAATTCCAGGTCCAGAGAAAACCAAAGTGTCTCTATTGGGAGAAAACTCTGCATTGAGGGCTCCCCGATACAAGGGAGATGTCAAGACGGAGTGGGGTACATGGAGAGGGGTCCTGTATCTGGAGTCAGGGCTTACCTGCTGGGGAGTATGAGTATGAGAGAGGCAAAGGTCACCTGCTACTGCAGGCAGGGCCCCTTTCAGGGTAATGGTCACGATCCAGAGGAGGGGCCCTCTCAGAGGGAGGCCCCAGGTCCTGGCTGAGGGATCTCTATTGGCAGTAAGGTCTTTCGTGATGGCACCCTGAGGGGGTCTGGAGATTCAGGGTTCTCTCTGGGCACCAGAGTCAGGAGGAGTTGGGATAGGGCTTCCCGAAAGGCTTCCAGGAAAGATCTATCTGGTCAGTCAGGAGACATTGTTTGAGGGAGTGGCATTCTGAGACCAGAGTCTTGGGTGGCTGAGGTCCGAGTCCAGAGAGGGTGAGGGTCTCTGGCCCAGGGTCCCAGGTCCTCGCTGGAGGTTTCTGAGTGCAGTCTAGGCCCAGAGGGGCCTGGAAGGGTCATGTCTCCAAGGGGTGAGGCAGAGGAAGAATGTCCCAGATGCTCCCTGGCAGGTACTGAGTACAGCCCTCGTCCCGGAGAACTGGGTGTGTTCCTGCGGGGAGGAGAGGCTTGGCTGGGGCTTCCCGAGGGAGGCAGATCCCACGACTGTGGATCCCGGATTTTCCTCCAGGGGTTTTGAGGGGATCCCTGGCCCAGAACGGACTGGAGTGATCTGGTGGGACAAGGTTACCTCCTGAGGGCTCCCGAGTGCCCCTGGGGGTGGGTTCTCGCTAGTTTAGGGACTGGGGCGGCGCTCACCTACCCACGGTGGTAACCAGTGTGCTGGCAAAGAAGAGAGCAGAGGCAAAGTCCCAGGCGGGGTCCGAGGCGTTGGCGGGCCCCGAAGCGTTGGCGAGCGCTGCGCGCCCCAGCCGGCCGGCTGCCAGCACTCGCTCCACGAAGGCGTCCAGAGCGGGGGCGGCCAAACACGGGCTGCGCCGCAGCAGCTGCTCCCGCAGCATCTCCAGCTCCGCGCGGAGCCGCGCCTCGTGCGGCCCCTCCAGTCGCGCCACCAGCAGCGCGCCTTTTTTTGCCCCCGCCTGTGGCTGGCCGGGCGCCCAGCGTTAGTTCCGGGAGCTCGAAGCACGGCCTTCAGCTCCCCGAAGAGGAACCCGAGAAGAAAGGGGAGGGGAGGGGAGGGACAGGAGAGGGAGGAGAAGCGCCCCGCCTCCGGGAAACTGAGGCACGCCCCACCGCCAG
>NW_006297385.1:429456-437678 GCF_000327345.1 Myotis davidii | reverse complement strand
TTCTGCCTTTCCCCCTCTGCGTCCCAGGCGCCTTGATTCCTTTGTTTAGAAAGAGTCCGAACTCTCCTTTCTGCTCAAGGACCGAGAAGTCGCGCCCCAACTCCTCCGGGCCATCTTGCTGGGCTACAAGATTGTGCTTTTCATCAGGGTGCATGGCTGACGGGACCAGGGGACAAATTGGCATCCAGCCCTCACCCCATTCGCCAAGTCGTGCGCTCTGGAGTGGAGTTGCGTCCAACTGTGGGGAGGCCTAAGTCACAAGAAGGACACCACAGGGGCAGGTGTCCTCGTGCCCTTACGGACAGAATCGGGATATTTAGCTCTTCACCAGATCTTTGCTCAGTGCCCACTTTGTGCCCGACCCTTTGCTGAGTGACCAAGACAGTTCTGGAACCTGCCTTCAGGGGGCTCCCAGCACTTCAACAGAGTGACAGCCCAGAAAGCAGCACAGGCAGTGACCAGGGCTGGGGTGGAGGATGCCCAGAGGAGGCAACTACTGCAGCCTTTGAGAAATCAAGAGCTTCTGGAGAAAGGAAATAACTGAAGTGAGAGAGGAAGGATGAACAGGAAAGAGCCAGGGTCTCTTTTCCAGGCAGAATCACAGATCCACACCTTCACTGAATGGGGGGGAATCTTTCCTTCCCTGCTCCCTCTGCTTCCCTGCTTCCCTGCTCCCTCTCCACACCCCCGTCTCTGACTGCCTTCTGGAAGGCAGCCCTGACTCCTGACCACATCTGACTGGCAAAGGAGTGGGGCCCGGGGACCAAGACACACCCAGATGGTTCTATTTATAAAACTGTGGCAGCTCTTGGGAAAGAGCCCAACTTAGGGGTTAGAACTCACAGGAAGAGACACCTGATAATACAACAGCAACAGTAGGGGCCAGTGATCAAAGGTCCTATGGACACATGAGCTTGTATCTCAACCCCTCCTCTATTATTCCTCTATTAGTCATTAAACAGATGAGAAATTTTAGGCTTAACAATTGAGTAGTCACAAAACTGGTAAGGTGTGACCATGTGAACATGAGGCAACACAAAGCTAAAATACTTGCTTAGTAATAGAAGTATTCAGAAGATGAAAAAATAGTGATGGAGCCTGAAGGACAGAGGCTAAACCAGAGGTTCAGAAGAGGAATGGGGACCACTCACGAAGAAAGCCCGCGACTAAGCCAGGACTCATAACTGAGAGACTAGAACAGTCCTCAAGGTCCCCAGAAAAGGCAATGCCTCGACAGGAAAGGGAAAGCCACAGTGACAGAGTCACTTGCTGACAGTCTTCCGGAGTGCTGTCATTGCCCAGAAGTCACGCAGTTATCTTTGCCTGAGATAGTGGAGGAAAGTGTGGGACAGAAAATGGGAGGCTGCAGGGGAGAGAAATGGGGAGACCGAGTGAGATACATGGGGTACTGAAAGACAAAGAGAGGAGAGACTAAAGAAGCTTAATTCTCCGGGCTTCTCACTTGCAGGTGTGCCTGGGTGTGCTGTGAGTTGCTGGGGGGTGTAAAGTGTTTTGGGAGAACTGGGAAAACCAGATCGCAACACAAAGCATTTTTTTTATCATTTTCTGGGGAAATATGTAAAGAGATATTCCTACAGACATCTTGGTTCTTACCCCCTAACTTGCTGAGTATTCTTTTCTCACTCTAAACATTCACTTTAACACCTAAGATCTGCCAAAACTGTAAAGGGCAGAGCCCGCACCACTCCGCTTAGCCCCTCGGAAATACAAATGGACTTCTTCCCTGCTCCACACCCTTCCCTGGTTCCCGCGTGCTCTCAGAGACCCAAATTGAGCATCTCTCCAGGGAGAACTCCATTTCCCATCCGCCTCTTCGCTCGACACCTACATTTCCCATCATGCACGACACCGTCTACTCCTAAGATCGCTCCCAGCCCCGCCTTCCTGCCGCCCTGGTCTGGACTCGAGGCTTACGTCACGGGCCTCCAGCCCTCCCCTCTTACCCACAGCGGACGCGGCCAGGCTTCCACGAGAGGGCGTGGCCTCTGAACGATCGTAACCCCCATTGGCTGTCGCGTCGCTGGTGGGACGTGGCTACGGAAGCCGGGCGGGCACATTTCGAACCGTGGCTGGGGCGGCGGCGGTAGCAACGAAGGATGCATCCAGCTGGCTCCGCGGCGGGGACTCCCCGGCAGCGTAAGGGGCGTACGTGGCCCGCCGAGGTGATAAGGCGGGCGGGGTGTGGCGGGGCCGCCGCGGCGGTTGGCGAGGTCGCTGCAGGTCGGAGGTCAGGAAGTCAGGGATCTGGAGCTTCGAGGTGTGCACCGCGCCAGGATGCCAGCTCCGGGTAGGGGCGCTTTGGTGTCGATTTTTTTCCCCTTAGGATATTTTTTTGAAAGAAAACAACTTTGGGCAGGATACTGTATGATGAGCAGAAAAGCGCGACTTTCATTGATTTTGCCGTAAGCAATCATTCTCCTTACCCCTTCGTAGCCTCGGGCTGTCGCCTATGCCCTAGGACAGGGTTCGTAGCCCTCCATGAGTGAAGAGGACCATGGTTATCCCTTATTTAAGATTTGAACCTGTGTTTATTTGGCTGTTAACCTCTTTTTTTCCATCTTTGCGAATTTGTATGTCTAATCTCCGTGAATGTGCGTGCATCTCATCTATTCATTCAACATATCCTGCCTCAGCTCCCCTGTGCCCAGCCCTGTGCTGGAATGTGGGTACCTGGTAGTGACCAGCAAAGCACCGGTCATTGTTAACTCTTGTTTGTTTCTGAGTTTGGTGGGAAGACAGCCACTAAACTCAGAAACAAACAAGGCAGCCTGATAATTTGGGGACTAATTAGAGCCATAAAGGGAATAATCAGGATGTGTTGAGGGAGACAGTGTGATGCGCCCATTCCTCCCTTCAAACATCAATAAGGTGCCTGGCTGGTCCTGTGGTAGGTGATGCTGGAGATACAGCCCAACAGGTTCCTGACCTCATGGAGCTACCAGTACAGAGCAGAAGACAGCAGCAGGCTTGAGTGACGGACATTCTGATGAAAGAAGCAGCACAGGCAGACGGGTTAGAGCAGCCGTGGGCAAACTACTGCTGCGGGCCCAGATCCGGCCCATTTGAAATGAATAAAACTATTGAAAAAAAAGACCATACCCTTTTATGTAATGATGTTTACTTTGAATTTATATTAGTTCACACAAACACTCCATCCATGCTTTTGTTCCGGCCCTCGGTCCAGTTTAAGAACCCATTGTGGCCCTGGAGTCAAAAAGTTTGCCCACCCCTGGGTTAGAGCCAGGGGGAGGGAAGCACAGTCAGACGATTATGGCTGGGATGGAGGTGTTGTGGGAGCCCAGATGAGGCATGTGACCCAGCCTGGGGGTGTCAGTGAAGCTTCCTGGAAGAGGTGCATCTAATTAGCCCAGAGAAGGGGGTTTGTAGTGAGGGAAAAGCATTGGAGGGCTGTGCTGAGTAAACAAGTAGACAAAGTGAATTGTGATAAGCGCTCAGAAGGGAAAAGAGAATCACTGGATATTATGAGAAAGAACAAGGTGTGGCTAGTGTTTGTATTGAGGAAAGAGAAAGATCTCTGAGAAGGAAACATTTGAGCTGAGGCCTGAGTGCAACATTGGCAGTTGTCAATAGTGGGAAGGTGTTCCAAGGTGATGGATGTTCAAAAATCTGGGCGCCCTGGCCGGTGTGGCTTAGTTGGTTGAGCATGTCCCAGGCACCCAGAGGTCACTGGTTCGATTCCTGGTCAGGGTGTATGCTCGATCCCCAGTATGGGGCTTGCAGAAACAGCCGATGGATGTTTCTCTCATCGATGTTTCTTTCTCTTCCCCTCCCTAATCAAGAATATATATATGTATATTTAAAAGCCTGTGGGGGGCTAGGAGCTTGGCAGGTAAGATGTCTGTAGGAATATCTCTACATATTTCCCCAGGCTTAACAAATGAGTAGTCACAAAACTGGTAAGGTGTGACCATGTGAACATGAGGCAACACAAAGCTAAAATACTTGCTTAGTAATAGAAGTATTCAGAAGATGAAAAAATAGTGATGGAGCCTGAAGGACAGAGGCTAAACCAGAGGTTCAGAAGAGGAATGGGGACAACTCACAAAGAAAGCCCGCGAATAAGCCAGGACTCATAACTGAGAGACTAGAACAGTCCTCAAGGTCCCCAGAAAAGGCAGGAGCTTGGGGAAATATGTAAAGAGATATTCCTACAGACATCTTGGTTCTTACCCCCTAACTTGCTGAGTATTCTTTTCTTACTCTAAACATTCACTTTAACACCTAAGATCTGCCAAAACTGTAAAGGATCTGAGAGGAGGCCATTGTGGCTGAGGTGCAGTAAGCCCCAAGGAGGGGTGAGGTAGTAAAAGAGGGTGGTTAGCAGGGCTGGGTCCTGCAGGGCCTCATAGGTGTTAGGATTTTATTCTAAACACAGTGAGCCCTGATCTTAGGCAGAAGACAGGAAATGTTCTCTTTTGCACTTAAAAAGATCGCTCTGGCTGCCCACTGGAGAGAACGTTGGTGCAGCTAAGAATGGACAGGAGGAGCCAGGGGGAGGACATTTAAGTCAGGTGCAAGATGACATAGTCTGAGAGGGAAGGGTAACATTGAGACATAATGGGCAAGAATTAGCGATTGATTGGTTGGATGCCAGACGGAAGGGGAATCGGGGGCTTGGAGATGGCGGTTAGGGCCCAGGGGCAACCAGAGGCCATTGCCAAAAAGTGGCCTACCTGGGTCTGGCTACAGGAGAGAAGTGGTGGCCAGAGACAGAGCCCAGAGCCTAAGGCACACTGTGAAATTTGTGGGTGTGGGTGAGATTGCCCTAGGTGAGGACAGAAGACAGGGCAAGGGTGGAAAATTGGGTCACACATTCTAGGGAGCTGGAAATAAGTCACCGATTGAGAGAGACAGATTGGGAAACCATCAGCTCCATGAAGGCAGGAGTTTTTGTCCCTTTGATCATTGCTACCTACATCAGAGCCCAGCACAGGAGGGTGCTAAGTAGGTATTTGTGGGCCTCAGACAGAAAAGAGAAAAAGACAGGCACAGTGTCTCAGAAGCCAAGAGTTGGAGATTGACATTTGGGGCAATGCACCTAGTGCTGTGAGGACTTGAATTGGATGAGAGCAGAATAATGGATCCGACCTGGTGGTGCAGAGAGCCTTTAGGTGGCTGGTGGGAGCAGGACCCCAAATACCACTGGCTGAGGGGTAACAGGGAGGAAGGACAGGCTCACACTGAAGCTTTCAGGAAGTGACCCTTCGGCCAGAAATGAGAGAGGAAAAAGGGAAGTGGAACTTGAGGACAAGAGGGCCAGAACCACTGCTGCGTTCTTTGGGACTGAGGACACCTGGGTCAGTTTTCCAGCTACAAATGATTGAGATGAAGAGCTGAGGGGCTTGTAATTGACAATAGGTGCCAGGCCAAGGGCTGAGGAGTCTGACTGTCACTTCACCTTGGACTATTAACCCATTCTACAGAGGAGAGAATTGAGGCACAGAGAAAGTCATGATGCAGATGACTTGCCTCCTACCCCATCCATGTAATCCTACCACCTTGAATCCTGTGCCCACAATGGTGCCTGGCATATAGAAGGAGCTCAATGAATATTGGCTGCCACAGCATTGCTTATTGGTTAGGAGTAAAGGCCTTGGAGCCAGAGTGCTAGGTTCAAATTGGTCATCTCCATATTTCTATCTCCTTTCTCTTACCCCACCCCAATTAAGCACACATCCAGTAAGTCCTGGCCCTCCCAGCTGGCTCCAAAATCTATCCAGAAGCCACCCATTCCCCTCCCCTCAGTCTCCACTCTCTATCCTGGTCTCCCGCCAGGACCAGCAATAAATTCCTCCCTCCTTTCCTCTATCTATACCCAACATGAAGCTAGAGGGACCTTTTAAAAAACTTGAACCCTGGCTCTGCCTCATATTATCTGTATGACGTTGAGCAGGGGCCTGAACCTCTTTGGGGCTTGCTTTTCCCATCTGTAAAATGGGGGTGCTAATAGCATCAACACAAATGGGTTGTTGTGAGGATTAAATGAGTTAATCCATAATGTTTAGAACATGACCTAATATGTGGTTAGTGCTCAGTTGGGGTTGAATTATGGTAATATTTATTGAGCAACCTGGATTGGACTCCTGCTCTTCCCTCACTCTGTTTGGCCCTTTACACAAGTAATTTAGCTTGTCTGGGCCTCGGGTTTCATATCTGTAAAATGGGGATAGCTACTGATTCGTTTAGTAGGTTTTTGTCAAGTGCTAGGTATAGGATTTAGCCATGAACAAGACAACAATTCCCACTTTGGGGACTCACGCTTTTGTGGACAGACAGGGGAAAAAAAGAAGCAAAACATCTAGTATCCCAGCTGGTGCCAAGTTCTTTGGATATAAATGAAGCAGGGAAGGGGGGTGCCACCTATGGAGGTGCAGTTGTATACAGGATGGTGGGGGAAGGTCCCATTGAGCCAAGACTTCAAGGAGAGCAGTGAGCCATGAGGACACCTGGGGGAAGAGCATTCAGGCAGAGGAACAGCCAGTGCAGCAGCCCTGAGCTGGGAGTATGCCTGGTCTGCTCAATGAAAGCCCATGTGGCTGGAGCTGAATGAGTGAGGGGGAAACATGAAGAGGGATACGGACAGAGAACTTGTTTGTAAAAAGCTTAGTACAGCATTCTGTGCATAGTAGCTAGCAACATCATCATCCTTGTTATTTGGATGGATGGATGGCGAGCAGAGCCTGCCTGCACTTGACTGGCTGACCCATCTAACATGAAAACCAGTGCCCCACTGGAGTAAGGTGGGCGCGGGTGTGCCCACAAAATGAATGAGACATCTACCTCTCTCCCGCTGCAGCCTCAAAGCGGAGGATCCCTGTGTCCCATCTGGGCATGGCTGACCCCCATCAGCTTTTTGATGACACAAGTTCGGCCCAGAGCCAGGGCTATGGAGCCCAGCGGGGACCCAGTGGCCTGGGCTACCCTACAGCTTCTGCCTCGCCCCAGGCAGCCTTCTTAGCTGATCCTGTGTCCAACATGGCCATGGCCTATGGGAGCAGCCTAGCCGCACAGGGCAAGGAGCTGGTGGATAAGAACGTGAGTGGACTGGGCTGGTGGGAGTGGGGGGAAGGCTGGGGCCATGAGGCCAGGGCTTCAGGGAGAGCTCTGCCTCCCCAGATCGACCGCTTCATTCCCGTCACCAAGCTCAAGTATTACTTCGCTGTGGACACCCTGTACGTGGGCAAAAAGCTGGGCCTGCTCTTCTTCCCCTACCTGCACCAGGTCAGAGCGCCGCCTACTGAAGTGACCATCCACGGTCAGAGGGAAAGACAGCCTCTGGGTAGGGGGCAGTGGATGGGGGTTGAGTCAGAGTCTGGGTCCTGCATGAGGGGCAGGATGGGTGATAAACCTTAAGAGAGGGCCTGTGAGCAGGGTAGAGGAGCCCAGCTCTGGGGGTTCTGTCTGCTCCCCCACTATCCCCACAGGACTGGGAGGTGCAGTACCAGCAGGACACGCCAGTGGCTCCCCGCTTTGATGTCAACGCTCCGGACCTCTACATTCCAGGTTTTACCCTATCCACCACTGCCCTGCACCCTCCTCCCTCTGCGTGGGCATATCTAGGGCAGAGGTTTAGGTACCTGGAAGCCCAGATGGTCCTTCCTCTGACCTGTGTCTGTGTGTCTGCTTCCCATAGCTATGGCTTTTATCACCTACGTCTTGGTGGCTGGCCTGGCACTGGGAACCCAGGATAGGTAAGAGAGAATGCAAGTGGGTAGGGTGGCACGGGCTTTGGAGGGCTGAGGGGCAGTTGGGAGAGTCTCTTAGTCCCCTCTCTCAGAATAGCCCACTGTGCTCTCTAGGTGTCATACTCAGGGTCACCCCTCTCCTTCCCACCCACATGTAGTACCCTGTGCAGGGTGATTCTCGAAATTCATCCTCTTTGGCCTCCACCACCAGATCTAGTCTTATCCTCTCCTGCTCCTAACCAGCTGCCCTGACCCCACACCCCCCTGCACCCTGACTTTAGCAGCAGCCAGGAAGGTCTTGTCTGAGAGGCAGGCCTGACCACATCCCAACCTGCTCAGAAGCTGTCCATAGCTCCCCAGGCCCCAGACTAAGCCCCAGCTTCTTTTTTTTTTTAAAAATACATTCTATTGATTTTTTACAGAGAGGAAGGGAGAGAGATAGAGAGTTAGAAACATCGATGAGAGAGAAACATCGATCAGCTACCTCCTGCACAT
>NW_006297385.1:412467-429360 GCF_000327345.1 Myotis davidii | reverse complement strand
GTGCCCGCAACCCAGGTACATGCCCTTGACCGGAATTGACCCTGGGACCCTCCAGTCCGCAGGCCGACGCTCCATCCACTGAGCCAGACCGGCTTCGGCAAGCCCCAGCTTCTTAGCCCTGCACTAACCTCCATGAGGCCCTTCTCTGCCCCGCCGCACTCTGCTGTGCCACTTTGGTCCTCTTTCCATCCTCCACCAGGCCTACCACTGCCATGCCAGGGCCTTTGCACATCTAGTTTCCTTTGTTCAGGAGTACGTTCCTCCCTGACATCATCACCTGCTGAGCATCAGGGTGTCTCCACTCCAATGTCACTTCCTTGAGGAAGCCTTCCCACCACCCCAGGCTGGGTCAAGCCTCCACCTCTTGTTCATAGGCCCCTGTTCATTTCCTTTGTGGCACTGAAAATAATTATCATTTGAATATGGCAGAGAGCAACCATCTCCTTATTCCTTCAGGCCTCAGGCAGGTGTCCCTCTGGGAAGCCCTATCTGACACCCCTCCCGCTGGGTCAGGCACTTCCCATGCCCTGTGCTTCCCCAGTCGCAGCCCTGATATGTCTAGGGTGTCACTGAGGACAGATCTGCCTTTCCTGAATGGGACTTCCATGAGGACAGGGCCCAGATCCACCTTGGTCACTGCCGGGTCTCCAGCCCCACCCAACACAGGCTGTCCCCCAGTGGATGTTTAGGGAGGGTTTGAGCAGGCCAATCAAATGACAGCTTGGGTGCCGGCAGGTTCTCCCCGGACCTCCTAGGGTTACAGGCCAGCTCGGCGTTGGCCTGGCTGACACTGGAGGTGCTGGCCATCCTGCTCAGCCTCTACTTGGTCACTGTCAACACCGACCTCACCACTATCGACCTGGTGGCCTTCTTGGGCTACAAATATGTTGGGTGAGTACCACCATCTCCCCTCCACAAACAGCCCCAGCCCTGGGCCTCTTCCTCAGACCAGCCTTCCCCTTCCCCTCTTTCTCCCAGGATGATTGGTGGAATCCTCATGGGCCTGCTGTTTGGAAAGATTGGCTACTACCTGGTGCTGGGCTGGTGCTGCATGTCGATCTTTGTGTTCATGGTAAGTTGGGGCTCAAGGGAGCATGAAGTTGAAGACACAGGTCCCTTGGGCAGATTGGGTTCCCCTGAAGACATCCAAGCAGAGGATGTCAGGTGGAGAGTTTAGACCAGAGCTGCATTGCTGAACTGAGGACCCCTGGAGTGGGTGCCACAGCTTGAGGTTCAGGAGGGCCTCCTGGAAGAGGGGGTCTCCAAGCTAGGGCCTGAAGGAAGAGAGGAGCCAGCCAGACTGCTAGGGTGGGCGGGTGCTCACCTTCACAGCACTCTCCTTACATCGTGGACTTTCCTGCCAGGATTTTCTTTAAGATGAAAAAAGTTTCAGCACCCCTGACGTAGCTTGTTTGAGGGCTCTTTGTGGGGGTGCTGGTTAAGCTAGGCCTGGGTTTGATCCCAAGCTTAGCTGGATCCTGGGAAGATCACTTTCTCCTTTTCAATCTCAGTTTCCTCTTTTGTAAAATCAGGATGATAACTGCACCTCAGGATACTTGGGGGACTTAGGGTGAGAAGCAGAGGGCACAAACTGGTAACTTGTGGGCCACATCTAATCATCAGATAAACTTTGACTTAGATGTTATTTACAAGATTTTTTTAAAAGGCATTCTGGTTTGTGTTAAAAATTATTATCTGGCCAGCATAAGCAGTGACAGCAGCCAGAGCCACGCCGTTCAGACAGGGTAATCACCGTGCAGTTCCTCCCTAACTCACTTAGGGGCCTGGCCTGGGTTTGAACCCTAACATTTTCTCAAGGCCTTGGGAGGAGCATCACCATCTATCAGATTCGGGGAAGCCAGGGAGTCCCAGAAGTGGAGATGAGCGCAGCTGCCCCTGTGGAGGGAGGGAGAAAATGGGAACTGCAGAGGGGCAGGGACTGAAAGTGTCCAGGAGCTCCCACTGGCGGGAAGGGCTAAAGGGTAACCTCTACCGGCCCCAGATCCGGACGCTGCGGCTGAAGATCCTGGCGGAGGCTGCGGCCGAGGGAGTCCCAGTGCGCGGAGCGCGGAACCAGCTGCGCATGTACCTGACCATGGCTGTGGCGGCAGCGCAGCCTCTGTTCATGTACTGGCTCACCTTCCACCTGGTGAGG
This sequence comes from Myotis davidii, assembly GCF_000327345.1. Lineage (NCBI taxonomy): Eukaryota > Metazoa > Chordata > Mammalia > Chiroptera > Vespertilionidae > Myotis > Myotis davidii. Next base: position 427,205 of record NW_006297385.1, on the reverse strand, counting down.
TGAGGGCGCCGGGCCCGCCTCTAACTGCTGCTCCTGCCGGCTTCTCTCCGGGCCACCCGCCAGCCCACCTTTGCCATGGCCCCCCAGCCCGAGAAGCTCTGCCCCCGCCCCCACCCCAGGTGCAGAGCTCCCCTGGGGCACTAGCCACCCCCAGCAGACGGCCTCTGTTCTGGAAACAATAAACCTTCATGAGCCCAGCTTGGGTAGCTCTCCTTGGTGGCTGTGCGGTTGCCCACAGGGGGCAGGCCAGGCCCGCTGGAGAAGCGAAGGGGACGGGGGTGGTGGTGGTGGGGTGGGGGTCGTCGCGGTTCACAGTTGCCTGCAACCTGGAGGCCACCAGAGCTGAAGGTTTAATGAGCCTGGCCCAGGCCCGTCAGTGGGAAGCCTTCTTCCCCTTTTTCAACTTGGGCTTCTTGACCTTGACTGGGGTGCTTCCGTGAATCTCTACAGGGTGGGGCTGTGGGAATAGGAGAGGAGAGGGGGTTCCTTGGTGAAGGGGCACCCACTTGGGAGGGACAAGTCCTTTACCTTCACCTCCATGTCTGAGTTGCTGGAGCTGCTGTCAGAATTTGAGGAGCTACTGGGCCATGGCCGTGCTAATTGAAAGCATAACAGTGAGGCCAAGGGCTGGGCAAGTTGAAAGCCTGAGCTTGGAACTCAGGGCTCTGGGGTCAAAAGCACCCAATTCCACCATGCACCCCCTTCTCCCACAGGATATGCCCTGTCGAGAGGTGATTAACCCTTCCGTTAGCTGCCCCTGCTTCTGACAGGCCCTGAACTTTGGGGGAGCTGTATTTGGGGTCACTCACCTGGCCTGCTCCCTGTAAGCTTTTGGAGGTGGACTCCAGGGCTGCTGAGAGAAGTTGGCTGGATTGGGATAGGAAATGTCTTCTGCACACTCCCAGGAACACGGGTCCAACTCTATGTGGTGAGAGAAGGTGTGTCCAAAGTGTGTGTGTGTGTGTGTAGGGGTGGAGCAGCGTGACATGCCCTCAAAAGGAATGCTGAGGAGTCCCTCCAGACCTTTGTTCAGAGTCCTAGCTCTGCCTCAGCCCCTCCCCAGCACCGCCCAACTTTTCCTCTGCGCAATGGGGAGGGTGGACAGTTAACTGCAAAACAAAAAAAAAACCATTTCCCTCCAGCCTTGGCAAGTGAGGTGGGGCTGTGTGATTGGGAGTTGGGGTGGGCAGTTGCAGATTCCTGAGGAGGGGACTAGAGCTGTCATCAGCTTCCCCCAAAAGGGTCAGATGCCTGCTTTTGCTTTTGAAGAAACAAGAGGGAGGGTGGCTCCCTGTGGCCTGTATGCGTGAGAACACTCACTCCCTGTGTGCTTACTGCGTGCCAGGTGCTGTTCTAAGGGCATCGTGCATTATTACTCACACTAGCAACCCCTCTGTGGCTTGATGACAAGTAGTCTAAAAGGGTGAAGAGTGTGAACTTGGGACCAGCCTGCTGAATTTGAAGCTCAGCTATACCACTTAGTGGGGAATTCTGAGGACAGTTGCTTTGCTGCCCTGTGCCTCAAGTTTTCTCAGCTGTAAATGACAGTTACCATATGGGGTAAAGGTAAGAATCAGATGGATTAGTTTCCTAGACCTGTGCCTGGCGCAGAGTAAGAGCTTACATTCATATATATATAAAATATATTAAATTGATTTCAGAGAGGAAGGGAGAGAGAGAGATAGAAACATCAATGATGAGAGAGAATCATTGATGGGCTGCCTCCTGCACGCCCCACACGGGATCCAGCCCACAACCTGGGCATGTGCCCTGATTGGGAATCGAACCATGATCTCCAGGTTCATAGGTCAATTCTCAACAACTGAGCCACACCAGAGGAAGTGCTTATGAAATAATGTTTGGGCTTTTTAAAAATAAAAAGTAGATATTGTTACTGTCCCTGTTTTACAGATGAAAAAACTGAGGGATCAAACAGTTAAGTAAGATGACAAGGGGCAAATGCAGCAATGAACAGCCTAGAGCTGGAATTCACACAGGGAGCGTGGCTCAAATCTGAGCACCTGGAGGGTGATCAGGGGAAGGGGCAGCTGGCAGAACCCAGCCTTCTCTCTCCACACTGGGCTGGGCCACTTGCTCCCGTCACTGTCAGCCTAAGTTGTCTACGTTTCTCTCCAGCCCAGCCCTGCCAGCAGCTGGGCAGCCTGTGGCTGGGGCCTAGGGATGACAATGTGCAGTCATCAGCCTTGTGCACCCAGGTCTCTGCTCCAAAGTCCATTCCTCAAGAGCCTGCCTGACTGCCAGCTCCACAGAGTCCGGACTTTTTATCTCTCCACTGCTTGATGGCCAGCACAGCCCTTGCTATTATCTTTAAGTTATCTTGATTCTCACTCATCCCAGCAGCATATATTTATTGAGTACCTACAATGTGTCCAGCACAGTGCAAGTGCTGGGGGTACAGAGGTGAACAAAACGTCCAGCCTCCTGGAATTGATATTCTATGTGGGAAACAAGGTAAAAATGTATAGTATTTTAGAAAAAACAACAGAAAAACTGGAAAGCAAATTGACCAATGGTTGGTGAATGGATAGGGAAAATGATATATCTATACAACAAAAAGGATGAACTGGCACATCCATGCTACATTACGGGAGAAAGGAGCCAGGCACAGAGATTACCTGTTATATGATAGCATTCATGTGATGTGCTCACAGAAGGCAATTAGAGAGACAGAGTGGTTGCTGAGTGGGAATGGAGATTAACCGTAAATGAGCAGGAGGGATCTTGGAGTCGGGGGCGGTAAGAAAATGTTCTAAAATGGACTTAGAGAGACAGTTGTGCCACTTGGTAAAGTTATTAAATATCACCGAGTTTACATTTGAAAGGAGTGCGTTTTATGTAACTTTTACCCCAATAAAATCCATTAAAAATAATATGTGCTAAGAAGAGAAATGCAGCAAGAAAGGGGACTAGGTAATAACTATGTGGTATGTTGGGGAGGGGTTGGATTTTAGTTGGAGATACCAAGGAAAGCGTCACTGAAGTCATTAAGGAAAGATCTGACGATGAGAAGACAAGCCATGCAAGGATCTGGAGCGACTATCAAGTGCAAAGGCCCGCAGAATGGCAGTGAGAATGGAGAGAAAGAAAATGGGGGAGGATTGGGGGGCGATGTCTTGTAAATCAACGATCTTTGTTCTTTACGCTGAATGAGAAGAACTGAAATGATTGTGTTTTTCCCCACAACTGTATGCAGGATATGAAAGTGGCTGTCTCTCCGGGCAGGTCATAAGTTCCATGAGTGTGGGGACCTCGTCTGCTTTATTCAACACCAGAAGAGCATGGCTCAGAGTTGGTGCTTGTTATTTGGTGAATGAGTGAGGTTACCTGATGCCAGGCACTGTGCTAATCTAATGGAAGGTTAGAGCAAGCATAGAGTGGCCATGAATTTGGATTCCGGAGGTCTATTTGCTTATAGGTAAACCCTCGCTCTACTGTCCTGTGGACAAAGAAGTCAACCATTCTGGGCCTCAGTATCTTCCTCTGTAAAGTGGAAAACTTACCTGATAAGGTAGATGGTTTTCCACAGAGCTTGCCTGGAACAAGGTAAACAGATGCTCAATAAATGTCAGGTTTTATTATTATCCACTAACACAATCTCATGATTCTTCATAAAACTGCCAATAGGATCCTCATGTTAAGCCCAAGGACAGTGGGCTAGAAGGTTGTGGGTAGCAGGATAGTCTTCCAAACAAGACACAGTAGCACTCTGCTGCGCTAAAGTTGCGTGGAGAGTGAATGGGTCTGGGGAGGCCACGGCCTGGTCCTTCAGACTCCTCTCTAATCACTCCTGTATTATAGTTAGGATGTGGCAGCTTTTGCAGAGACCCAAAAGACAAGAGGCTGAACAACATAGCTTCAGCTTTTCTCTACTACAAACGCCTGAGCTGATGGGGGTCAAGTGGTGAGTGGGTGGTATGGGACCCGCGCTCCTCCCATCTGGTTCCCCATCTCTCCAGGGTGTTGCCTTGGACAGGCTGGCCCCTACTGTGGCAAGTTGGCACAGCCATGGCATACTCAGACCCAGGGCGCCTTATGTGCCACATCAGCTCAGCCTGGTTCAGTGACCCTGAGAGGGGACGGTGAAGGTTGGAGAAAAGACAGACAAGAGAAAAAACTGGGTCTGGGTGGGACGCTGCTCCCAGATGGAGAGTGTGCCACGGACTACAAGTCGTGTCTTTATTTTATAGCCAATTCCACAAGGCAAATTAAGGGCATGGTCAAGATGTTTACAACATTCTCGTGGGTTTCAATCCTATTCAGTTACATGCACCTGAACTCTATCAAGCCTGCATCACTCAGGCAGGTGGGGCCACATGTTCGGACCACGGTTTTAAGCTTACAAGTATAGCTGTTGGCTATAATTGTGCTGGGAGGGCCCTGCCCTCCAAGCTGGGACTTGCATGTGGCAATGAGAGGACTGTGCCCTCTCATTAGTACGAGGCTTGAACCTGTCCAAACATTGTAGCCGCTCTCCACACCCCACCATCCGTTCCTCTTTACAGGAAGGGGCAAGTGGAGGGCACAGCACTTCCTTTTAAGTAACCTACCTGGAAGCAGCACATACCAGTTCAGCCAGGACATAGACACATGGTTACTGCAGGGGAGACTGGGAGATAAAGTTTCTAGTTGGGGAGCCACGTACCCCCTAAAACCTGGGGACTTCTATTACTGAAAGGAAGAAGAGGAAAATAGATACAGGAGTCTGTCTCACTACTCCCTGTTGGTGGCACGGTGCCTGACCCAGGTTTACAAATGGAGGCCAGAGCAACGCTGGGAAGGCAGACGCAAATGCTTGGATGGAAAACACAGGTGTGAAGTCCTAAGAGCATGTTCATTCTTCTGCTCTTTGGAAAATATTAGTTCTCAAGGACAGTAGCTTAGGTATGTCCTATCCAGTCTCTGCCTGGCCCCGGCATCTAATGGCACTGCCCTCCCCTGCTTGTTTTATTATTTCTGCGTTAAAGAAATTTTTAAAAACCTACCTAAATGTCTAAGTGATGCTTTCTCCTTTGTGGGAAAAGGGAATGTGTATTCCCGACTGGCCTGCAATACTGATGTCATCCACTCTTCCTCCAGCTTTTCACCAGCACCCGTTCTTCCAGGGTCACTCCAACCCTGATGTTTTTTTTTGTTTTTTATTTTTTTTAATTAAATCTTTATTGTTCAGATTATTTCATTTGTTCCTCTTCTTTCCCCCCATAACTCCCCTCCTTCCAGTTCTTCTCATTTCAGCAGTCTATTTAGCATTTCTTGTAATGCTGTCTTGGTGGTGATGAACTCCTTTAGCTGTTTCTTGTCATGGAAGCTGTTTATCTGAACTTCAATTCTAAATTATAGCTTTGCAGGATAGAATAATCTTGGTTGTAGGTTTCATAACTTTGAATATTTCTAGCCACTTTCTTCTGGCCTGTAAAGTTTCTGTTGAGAAATCAGCTGACAGTCGTATGGGTATTCCCTTGTAGGTAACTGAGTTTCTTTCTCTTGCTGCTTTTAAGATTCTCCAACCCTGATGTTTTAATCACTACAATTTAGGAAGAGACTGCTGGATGCCAACTTTAGTGGCCAGGAAAGACAAGGTGGTGCAGGGAGAGACCCTCCATGGGGGCCCCACACTTCTGCTCGTCTCAAGACTGACACAACTCACTGGAAAAACTGCTTTGAGGCCTGGTTCAGTTTCTTTCTGGAATTTACATGAACAGAGTGCCCCGGTCCTATAAACACCATAATCCCAGTTGTGAACTGTTTTCTTAGAACTTAACCACATCTCAGGAGATGGATGACCTTAAGCATGCAGTAGGCAGGGCCTCGGTTTCCTTTCCCACAAAAGTGTTGCACTGGCCTGAGTCTTTCTGGAATGCTAATAATCAGAAAACTGACAACCATCCTTTGGGAGTTCCAAGTGGCTGACAGCCCAACTGACTGTTGTGTCTGGGGTTTGATTTTACTCTGCTTACCAGCTAGCTAGTAAGATGGCCCTGGAGCAGTTTCCAAAATGCTGGCAAAAGCCTCCAGACTCTTGGGTCTGAGATAAAAGGCTTTATTACTCACAGCAAGACACATAAGCATCAGTATCTGTGTTGGTTTCCCTTGCCACATGGGGACAAAATGGAGGGTCCAAATGGGCCCTCCACATGCAGAGGGTTGCATTACAAGAGTGGGACACTGAGCTTGGGGGCCTTCCACCTTATAGTAGGCAATATACAAGTGTGCTCTTTGGAGCCGTTTCCTCATCCCTCAAGGTGCTCACTGCAAACCTGGAAATGGCCTAGGTCAATGGTCGGCAAACTGCGGCTCGTGAGCCACATGTGGCTCTTTGGCCCCTTGAGTGTGGCTCTTCCACAAAATACCGACTTCTGCACATGGGCCATGAAGTTTCAATTGCACTGTACGTGCGCGCACGTGGCATTTTGTGGAAGAGCCACACTCAAGGGGCCAAAGAGCTGCATGTGGCTCGTGAGCCGCAGTTTGCTGACCACTGGCCTAGGTAAACAAGCTGTCGGGGTCATGCATTTTGGCACACCCAGAAAGATCTGTAGCAGCACGGAGTATTGTTTCTACCAACAGCCCGCTCGCCCTGCTTTTTGATGAATTTTCACATGAATATGCCATTCTGTCAGTCACTGATTAACAAGGGCTGGGGCCATATTTGTTCAGTTTTCTCAGACAGCATTTAATTAGGGCTACAGTTAACAGGACTCCAAACAGCAGTGGGTCGGTCTTGTTGCTATAAGGCCAATCTGCCGTCTGGTTGTGAATGAGCAGGACTCATTCCAGGATATAGTGTAAGGCTGTCATCTGTTAGGACCCACAGGGAGGGCAGGGTGCCCTGATCTTCCATGTCATGCTAATAATCCCAAAGCTTGAAAGCAGCCCTCATGCCCCATGAAGAGAGATTATGACTCATTCTTTCCCACACACAAAAGCACAGACTGCTGGGGCATAGGGCCCAGCGGCTCAGGATTTGTTGTTGAACTTGACTTGGAACACTACCCTGGTTTGGTTAAACCACATGGGCAATGCCACTGAGTAGTTACAGCCTCCATTGCCATACATGGCATAACCCAGGGGTGCTCAGGCAGCAGTGTGTGATTTCATCAGCCAGATTAGGACAAGGCTGTGCAGGTCTGTGTTTATAAATGTCTAGAGGTGGAGCCTGCATTCAGAAGCTGCTACTGATGGGATTAGGCACAGAATTCGTCAGGACTAGCCATGCCTGTCAGTCATGTTGCCAGCTGCAGATGCTGCAGGGCTCAGGTGGACCAGGTGATTGGCCAGGATTCGGTGTTAGATCTAGAGGACAGAGAAGGCTCTGACTGCACCTTTCCCTCCACCCTCACTTCCTGGGGTCTAAGGCCTCCTCCAAGGACTTGAAATCAGTGTGTATCCCATTCCAGTAGGTATAGCTTCACTTCTTCTATCAACACTTACTCATACCCAGACCTTCTGTTTGGGTCAGATATGAGTGGAACAAGTATTCTTACAAATGTACAGGGACAGCCACCATAGGAAGGCCCTTTCTGGGAACTGCCAGTCAGTGACTAAATTGCCTCCCTAAGGTATATGGACCAGGAGGAAGTGAGATCTTTGTGAGGTGATTTTTTAAAAAGTCCATTTCACTTAATGAGGCCAAAGGCTGTGAAGTGTCTACTGAGTAACTTGGCTATTGGCCCATTGTTGGGCAGCCTTTGCAAGAAAAAGAACACCATTGTCAGCCTGTCAATGGTCCAGCCAGTCGAATCCATGCCACAGTTGTTTCAGGGCCCAGTGGCATGGCAGAAAGTGGCTGACCAGCCTGGCACGGCAGCACCACACCTGAAAAGCGCAGGGTGGCACCATCGGTAGTCAATCCACAGGAGCAAGTGGGCCCTGGGGCCTCCCTCACCGTGAGACAAACGGGACATATTTTGACAGAAGCAAGTCATAGTGAGAACTTCTGTGTCAGAAACATAAAGCCCTCAAAAGCTCAACTAGTCTTGATGGTGTTAAGAAAATTTACATGTTCTTCCTACAGCAGTAAAAGATTCCCAGTTTTCTTAAAAAATCCAAACACAACACTTTCATGTAATTAAGGTTTAAAGGTGGCAATGCTTGTAGGTGGAGAAAGGCCTTCTCCTAGTTCCAAGGCATCAGTGAGTTTGAGGTTCCTGATGATGAAGACTTACGTGGATTTAATGGTTGCTCACGGTGGCAGGGTAGGTCTAGGGGAGAGCCACCCACTACTGAGAAACAAGTAGGTACGTGGGCTGAGGCGGAAACCAGCCTCTTCCCTGAAGGAGGCTTCCTTGCTGAGCACGTCCCATGGGCGACCTGCCGTGTGATCTCATGTTACCCTCATCTCCACCTATCTTAGTTTCCTCACTATCTTACAGGTGAGGAAACTCTAGGTTAACAAGTATTAAGTGAGCTATCCACTACTGAATACCTGGACTGGTGGGCAGTCTCTTCCCAATGCATATGCCCTTTCTCTGGACCACAGGCTCTCCCATTTGGGGTTCCCGATGTGTGTAGGGCAGTGCAGGCTTTCCTGCTCACCAACTGAGTCAACTGCAATGACTGAAAGGCTTGGCAGGGAAAATGCCAGAATCCATGAGCAACACCTACCATGGACAAGGGAGGCCAGGAAGGAACAGATGAGGTATTTGCCAACTTGCTTCTGAATAGATTTTTAAGCTCTGATGGATGCAGATCTTCCTTCCAATGTACAGAATGTGTCCTTTTTGGCTCGAAAGATTTCTAGGAAGAAGTTTATTAGTTATTTTGTTCCAAGGAGCAGCCAAAGAAAAATTGGAACTGTCAGATTGCATAGGGGCACACAGGCTGGCCAAGTACCTCTGCCCACTCCCGAGCCAGAGTCCAGCCTTCTGAGTCACGAAGGCAGGTGGAGACGGAGCATGTTCCTTGATGTGACCAATTTACCCAGCTAGAACAGTCAGAGGCTGACTGATGGTCACCTCCCTTATACCCCGCTAGAGTTGGTTCCTGGAATAGGCCATTGCTTGTCCCAGGCAAGCATAATAAGCCATTTTTCCTTTACCTAAAACAAGTCACCCCCAGTACCTTTGTCATCTTGCCCTGTTCAATAGAATTCTTCAGTGCCTTCAGGACCTCTTGCTGCTCAAGATAGGCTCCAAGTTCCCTTAAAAAACTCTTTGATGCACTGATGGAGTTATTAGCCTTTTTCTTTGGTCTCTCGACCCTGGGAAATTTTACCTAATGCTGTGGGTTGCCTGGATTCTGCTGTGTTTAGGACTATACGTTTGGAAGATAGAGGGGAGGAAAGTGGCTTCCAGAGTTAAGATAGGAAGGGAACACCCAGATAGGCAGCAGAATCAGGATAGCCTGGGGGCTGAATTTAGCCCTGTCCCCATTTCAATACAGGGACTCATGGGAGACCTGAGAAAACTGTAGAACTGCAGGAAAAGATGAAAATCATGAGGCCCAAGTGATCTTGGTTAGAACCACTCCAATTTTAGGAAAGTCTCGGTCTTCCCCTGAACAGGATGCATCCTTATTCCAACCCTCCTGTGCAAAGCAGTGATCCATTTTAGTGGGTCATTTAAAAATAAAAAATCAGCCTTACCCAGTGTGGCTCAGTAGATAGTGTTGGCCTGTGGACCAAAGGGTCCCGGGTTTGATTCTGGTCAAGAACATGTACCTTGGTTGCAAGCTCCTCCCCAGCCCAGGCCCCGACATGCAGTAGGCAACCAATCTATGTGTTTCTCTCTGCCTTCCCCTCTCTCTTCCAGTCTCCCTAAAAACCAGTGGAAAAATATCCTCAGGTGTAGATTAAAAAGAAATTAAAAAAATCAATTAAAGAGCAACCCTCCTGCTCTTATTCAGTGAGATATGGCCAGAATTTTAAAAAAGAGAATTAGAATAGAAAATACCAACAACAAAGAAACAAACACCCAGAGCTCACCATGGGTGGTAAGGCTGTGTTGTTTGATAAAACTTCATGGGCACTCATGTATAATGCAAGATATATTTCATTCAAAAAGATCTGAAAGATGCTCTTTTTAAAAGGGTTTGTTTCAAAAAAAAAAAAGTTTGTTTCTAGAATGGGACATCTCATGTAGTGTCCTGTGATAATTTTGGTAGAGTTTAAATTAGCAGTCCCATAAAGAAATAAAGCACATGCTGACATATATTTTAAAAGGGAAGACCCTTTTTATTGAACTGGTACATTTTACTCTCTTCCTTTCAGAATTCTAATAAAAAACCCTTTTTGTTTACTTAAAAAAGAAAAACCCACAAACCAAACAAAGGAAATTTCTATGATGGGGAAGGAGGCAAAAGGCTTCAACACAAAGAAAACTATACATGGAGTAAAGAAATCAAAGAGGAACTGACTCTGGTCTGGGGCCAAGCCACCCAAATGTGAACAAAGCAAACCTGCCCAGAGGACCAGGAAGCCCTCTTAACGTCTGAAGTAACAAACAGACCAAAAGCCCTAATGATCACAAAAATACAAATCAATCACTCTATTTTAAAAAGCACACACACTTTCTACATTTGTGCCCCCACCCCCAGGTTCTCTTCATCGGCAGCGGGTCCTGAATCCTGAAGCGACGTGGCCTCTTGGGGACAGGGCATTCACAGCACATATGTGTTCTTCACCAGATGCTCCTTATCGTCCCCGGAGCTCCAGACAGTGCGGAGGGTGCGCTCCTGGTTCCTCCGCGCCACTCTGATCAGGCAGACCACGGAGGCTCCCAGCAGGAGGATGAGGACCATCACGAACAGCCCCGCCAGGACCACCACTGGGGATGAGAGAGGCCTCAGAACCAGTAGGGCAGCACAGAGCTTAGGAACAACACAGGTGCCCTAGGGGCTGAAGGTAAGGACCAGCATCCCTTGTGCCTAACATCCCTCCGCCCAGCCTGGGAGAGTCTGGAGAACTGACATGGCCCATCAGGGAGGTCATCAGGAGAGTCCCTACAGTCCTAAGAAGCTGGTTCCTGAAACAGGGAGGTGCCATGTTATATTCAGACAAAGAGCAACTGTATGCCTTCTTTCTGAACAAACAGCCTCACTTCAACTCTCTATTTCCCTCCACCGCTCAGGAGCAAGCTGTACAGGAGTCCTAAGCCCTTGCACACCAGGATGTAAAGATCATACATGTCTGGGGTGTATGGAAACATAAAACCCCAGGCTATGTGTTCATATACCACCCCCAACCAGCCACAGAGAAAGGTGGGCTGCAGGTGGCTGGGAGGCTGCCTGTGGAATGAGGTAAGGGTGGAGGCAAGGGTGTCATTGGAGCAGTGCCAGGAGGGGACCCTACTGCTCCTAATGGCTCTAGAGAATTTAACATTGGTCATCCTACTGGTCGTTGAAGATGCTTTCTTTCCAGGTGGGTTCCACTAAAGCAGTGATGGCGAACCTATGACACGCGTGTCAGAGGTGACACACGAACTCATTTTTTTGGCTGATTTTTCTTTGTTAAATGGCATTTAAATATATAAAATAAATATCAAAAATATAAGTCTTTGTTTTATTATGGTTGCAAATATCAAAAAAGTTCTATATGTGACACAGCACCAGAGTTAAGTTAGGGTTTTTCAAAATGCTGACACGCCGAGCTCAAAAGGTTCGCCATCACTGCACTAAAGGAATGTGGCTCCTGTGGCAGCTACCTGGTTCCCCTTTCCCCACTTGGCTACAGAATCAGAAAGGGGTGAGTCCCTCTCCATCTTTACCCCACCAGCACTCCAGATATGGGCTGGGCTGCATTCAGCCTAGGCCTGGCAAACCAGTTCATTTCACCCCTCCTCTAAAATAGAGCAGGCAGCAGGCCAGGTTGGGACTCCTTACCAGGGCAACAGGTGAAAAGAAGCCAAACCAGTGTGACAGGTCCTTTGTGCAAACACTATCCTCCATGACAGGCTCAGAATCAGAAACAGAAGCGAGAGGCCCAGCCTCCTTATCGGACTATTGACTATACTGCTTGGGGACAGCAGCACTGGCTGTGCCTAGCATACAGCAAGGTTTCCAACTTCCTTCCTATCACCCATGACCAACTCTGTACACTCCACAAAGCAAAGTTCCCTCCAAACCTGGAGTCAGACTCAGGCCTGTATGCAGCAGATCCCCGCATGCCTAACAGCAGGACTTGCCTCCTCCAGTTATTCCCAGCTGCCTCACTCCCAGCCCCCGCTAATGTACACTCTGTGGTGGGACAAACATCAACCACATGCTCCAAGCTGCCTGGCTATTCTTGTGCAGAAATACGACTTTCTACCTAAAGATGTTTATGGTGAAGAATGATGTGTCTAAGACAACATGAGCCTGCAAACCACAGCTGAGTTTAGGCAGGAAGGCAGGCAGGTGGGGGAGGGTAGGCAGCCATTTACCTTTAGTGCTCAGGGGCAGGACAGGATACAGCTGCTTGCCTGGAAGAGAACACACAACCTTGAGGTCAGCTCAGTCCTCCTCCCTCAAAGCTGTCGCCACCTGAAGATCCCCCTCGGCCCTGGGACTTCATGGCAGAATCCTTCTGAGGCACTTCCTCTTCCAGCTCTTCTGAGGTCTTTAAGGCCTTGTCACCTTGGTGGGGACCTAGGACATGTCTGCCCAATAGCCAGGGCCAAAGCCCACCTGTTCCCCAATAGGGAGCCAGAGAAGGATGGAGGCCAGATGACAGCCTTTCTAGGGCCTCGGTTTAGGGATAGGGATGAACTCTGGGAGGGCCATCCACCCGCCATTGCTTCTTGGATCCAGGATCAGACAGACTCACCTGCGCAGCGGCTCATGCATGCCTCCTTGGAGAGATAGTTGTTTTTATTGCCCCAGCACCCTCCATAGATAAAGTTATCACAGGAGTTCTTCTCGGTATCAAAATACCAGCGTGGAAAGGATGCGCGGCAAGGCCCAGTGACCGCCTTGGCAGTGCAGTATTCTGGGAGCGGGAGAGCAGAGGAGCACAAATGAGTAGGGCCCAGGGAAGGGAGATGGAGCTAGAGTGTTCCAGGGCAGTCACACAATTGCCAGCCAAGGGAGAACTGTCTGCTACAGAAACTGGTAAACTACAGAAGTGGCCAGTTTGGCCCCTTAGACACCCTCCCCCACATTTCTAGTATCTTTCTCTTTACAGTCAGACTGTTATAACGGTGATTCCTCTATGCCAGGCACTGTTCTGGGTACTTTCCATGTATTAACTTGGTCTCTAAACGATCTGTCCTGGGCCCCTTATTTCACAGTCAGGGACTCTGAGGCTGGGCCTGCACTCTGGACTGCCTCTCTGGAGCACAGCTTCCTGCAGCACGCTGTGCATGCCCTGCTGCCTGCTACGCTGGGCATCCTCGTGCATTTGACGCCACCTAGGAAAGGCCATGAAGCTCTACGCTACAATTTCCTTAGTGGAGATCCTCCACTGTGTCTCAATTCCAGCTAACTAGAAAAAATACATCTTGCCCATATAAAAGTATTTTTTAAAAGTTATACTTTCTATCATCTAAAATAAAAAATGAATTTTAAAAAATGTTATACCTTTGTAGTTGAAAATATCACCAGAGGGGTCATCAAAATTCTGTCTTCTGGGAACTAAAACACAAACATTTGTATCAGGGAGGCTGGGACAGACACAGGACATGTGGTCTGATGGGGGCTGAGTCTAAAAAGGGCCCACTGAGGGAGTGTGGACACTGGCACCCTATGTGGGCAGCTTTGCACCATTACCTCCAGTGCCAATGGGTTCCATAGCACACACCAAATGAATGCTAAATGGGGAGGCCCGCCTGCCACTCCAGGGGTTGCTATGGAAACTAATCCCAGTCACAATTTCTGGGGTGATGAGGAAGCTGGTCTTGTTCACTCTCTACACAGCAATGAGGAAGCTGGTCATGTTCACTCTCTACACAGCGAGGAGGCCCCTCCCTTACTCTCCTGGGGAAATTTTCTTCTGAAACAGGACTGACACCAGTTATTATGCAAGTATCCCAGGGTTCTGGATGGCCTTGGAGAGGCCAGACTGGGAATAGGGAGCCCAGGCAAAGTGATGGCCAGGATGGTCACAGGATTCCTGGCCTAGCAAAACTGGACAATGGCTCTAGCCTAACTTTCAGCATTCTGCAAGTCACAGAATAAACACTCTCCCACAAGTGCTGGTGTCACAGTCAGAGGGGGTTGCCCTCCAACTGGGCGGGAGCTGAACGACTTGCCTAGCAGGACCCATCGCCTAGGGACTGGCCTTCGGGAAAGCTAGGTTGAACTTGCTAGTGCATTTATACCATTCACCCCAGCAGCCTGAGGCAGAGCCCTTTAAGCATAAAGGAGGAATGGGGTAGCTGCTGTCAGCAGTACAAAGCAAGCTAACACAAAGCTCTAGATCAAGAACTAGTGGGAACGGAGGCAGGTGGCAGAGGAGTACTCTTAGCACAGGAAGCAGAGGAGACAGAACAGGCAAGGCGAGGTGGGGTGAGCAGTGAGACAGCAGAGGCCAGCCTAGAGAGAAGGAAGGGCCTGTGTCACATGGGCAGTGATCACAATTCCCTGACCCACAGGAGGAAGCTGAGGCCAGCTCAGAAGCACTGCAGACTCCCCCAGCTCTCCTTTCTGTTAAAGAGCCAGAAGGTGGCAGCCTAGGCAGAGCCCCTGTTTGCCAATGGTGAGTGAACAGAAGAACTAAGAGGTGGAAGCTTATGTACAAGTCCCAGATTACAAATATCCTTTCACAGTTCCCCATCTGGACAGCCCTCATTCCATCCTGTCTCTTAAAA
>NW_006297385.1:407996-412407 GCF_000327345.1 Myotis davidii | reverse complement strand
ATCACTAGTGTTCTCTACAAGGACACAAATAAACCATAGTGAGAAAGTGCCCCTCCCTTCAAGCTGTCCAGTGAAACAAAACAAGGCGTAACACTGAGCTTCATGGAGACTCCCGTTTCTCCTTTATGTGGGCCTTTCAATGAGCACACTGGACCACAAGCCTGCCAGAACTTAGAAATAAGGAACCAAGACTGTCCTTGTGGGTTAAATTTTAAGATCAACCTGCTAGTAATTGGAGCAAAGATGTGTGAAGTGAATGTAAAAAGATAATATGGCTTACAAGGCCAAATATCCTGATAACTGCAGTAACCTATCTAATGACTAAAAAATTAAGGGGGTGCACAGCAATGAGAATGTACTTAATGCCACCAAATTGTACACTTATAAATGGTTAAAATGGTAAAATTTATGTTATGTATATTCCCTCTCTCTCTTACACACACATACACAGTTAAGGGTGTGATATAGAGTGGTTAGCCACTTAAGGAAGCACAAAAAGGAGTGCTGGCAGGGTGCAGGAGGGAGTGACCCTGGCTTCCCGCCTTCCTACTAGTCCCAACAGACTTTCTGGAGAGGCACGAGGCTGGCCTGACCAGATGCCATTAAACATTCATGTCACAAACCAGCTCCCCTTGTTCTGCCTCACTCCTCATCAAGCCATCTTCTGGGAAGTTGGCTGAGAGGACTGCCTATGTGGACTACAGGTACAGGCACAGGGACCTGAGTGTCTGGTCCCCTGGGAGGTTCTGGTTTTCAGTATAAATTAATAAACTGGCATTCTCATTATCATGTGGTTTCTCAGAGCTTGCCTGCCTGGGAGAGAACTTGCTGGCAAAGGCCCCAGTGCCTAGCGGCTCTGGCAGTTCGAGTTCTTACAGACTCACAAGAGCTCCTCAAGAGACATGCAGTGGAGACATACTTGGGTGCCAATAAAAGAGCTTTCTAGGCCCTTAAGACTAGGGTCAGACTCTGAACAAAGATAGCTGTCTGTCTTCTCCCAGCCAAACACAACCATCCCTGACCCCTTGTAGTGACCTCCTGTCTTAATGCCTAGTGTCTGCTGCTTGCATTGTTTAAAACAACTCTCTTCCTGAGAAAATGAGAAGCAACCAGAAGAGGCAGGTACACTTCCTACAGTCAAATCAATGAGGAAGGGACAGAAAAGGTAGCAAAATTATTTCCCCTTAGTCCCTTCCCCAACATTGGATCCCAGCCGATGATGGAAAATTACAATAAATGCTATTTTCCTCAGTCACCATCTGGTAAGGTTGCCAGTTGCTCCCTGAACGGTGAAAAGCTTGCCTGTATGATCCAAAAACAATACCCCAGCTCTCCAAACACTTGCTGAGTGCCTACTGGGCACCAAGCACAAAAAGATCAGCAAAGTGTTCAAGGCACTCAGTCACTGGTGGGCTTGTGTGTTCAGCACTGTTTCAAATCTCAAGTTATAGCCAAGGCCACTATCCTCCCGCCCCCTTTACATATAACTTTAATAAGGTTATCTGATTTTTTAATGCAGAGTGCAAAGCCAAGAGAGATTACAGCCGGTGAGTGAGGAGAGAGAAAAACCGCACAAGGATGCGGGACACAGGCTCACAGGCTGGCGGTATGCAGGGAGCAGTAAAGGCACCAGCACATCCTGACACAGAATCAGAATTGAGCCCTAATGTCGATGCCAAGCCATCAAGAACAGATGAGGGAAGTCACATAACAATGTTAGAGAGATTGTCAACGGAAACATTTAACAGTTTGGGTTCTCTGGAGTACTTGGGAGGAACCAGGCCCCAGAGGTCCAATGTCTCATTGCCATCAAGAGGTCCTTCGAGGCTCAGTTCAGAGCCAGTGCAGGTTGTTGTGGGAGTTTTTATTCAAATTGTGAGGCTCTCAGGGTCAATGTTATCTTGATTCCACAGAATCCCTTGCAAGTGAGGGCTGGGAAAAGGATGGACTCCAAGAAGTATGTTCTAGGTTTTTTGATTTTTAAAATATTTTTATTGATTTCAGAGAGGAAGGGAGAGGGAGAGATAGAAACATCAATGATGAGAGAGAATCGTCGATCAGCTGTTGGCTGCACGCCTCCTACTGGGGATCGAGCTCGCATCCCAGGCATGTGCCCTGATGGGGACTCAAACTGTGACCTCCTGGTTCATAGGTGGATGCTCAACCACTGAGCCATGCTGGCCAGGCTGTTCTAGTTTTAACTTGACTCTGAACTCAGCTGGATGGGTGAGCTCCTCAAGTCATTTGCTCCAGAGGCAAAAATAACCCAAATGTCCAGGGAGCAATTGGGGCAGCCTACCTGAATGAACATTGGACTCTGTTCAAGGGGAAGTCACTTCCTCCTGTGTGGGGTCTGGTGTGGAACCTGCACTCAGTAGTGGGAGAAAGGAAATCACGGAGAAGACGTAGTCCTGACCCCACCCCAGCCGGCTGCCTACTCTCCCCTTTCTGGGAAGAGGATGGAGAGGACCACTGTGAAACCACTGTGTTGGTAACCTTCGCACTGTGCCTGTTTCTTCCGATTTTTAAAACATCCCCCAAGTCCAGCTATGAAGAACTGGTGAAGAGCAAAAGGCACCCACATCCCAGTGAATAAACTGACTCTAAATGTAACATATCCTCAACTCCACCATCTTACCTGTGACATCAGCACATTTCTCAAGACACTCCTCCTTGGTCAGGTAATTATTGTTGTTCCCACCACAGCCTCCGTATACAAACTGCTGGCAGGATCCGCCAGTGGCATTGTACCACCACCTATGCATGGAGGCCCGGCATTTTCCCACTACCTTCGGAACTTGGCAAAAGTCTAAAACACAAAGTACACACCAGTTAGCTTGGCATGGCAATCCCAGCAACAGAGAACATGCCCAGACCTGCAGGAGGAGGCCCACAGTCGTCCCGAGCCCCAACATGGGGGCCAGTCCAGCACAGTTCCGCCATGAGCTGTTTCTACAATGTCACCATCAGGCCCTCCTTGGTGATTCCTTCCTTGTACAGGAAAGAAGCACATCATCTAACGACAAAGATACCAACCCATTCAACCGAATTGTATTTCAGTTGCATGTTGGTTCTGTTCTTGCCCCCGTTATCAAAGACGCACATATCCAGTACAGAAATTGATGTTCAGATGCAAAAAACAGACTTCAAGGTCCTTCTGAATGTGTGTCCCATCACAATGGGCCTAGGGGAGCTGAGTGCTGAAAAGCCAGCACTGGCGATGGGAGAGCAGGAAGAAAGCACACTAGCACTCTTAGCACCTCTCAAGAGGAACTCTCTTAACCTTTCCTACCCACTCTATGACCCAGCACACCGCTTCATACTGAAACTACCACAAGAGCCTCAGAAAGAACTACCCAACTCTAGCTCCCCCAACTGCCAACCCCCAGCTCCAAGGGCAACTCAGGTCACTCCTTTGCTTCCACCTGAGCACACCAAGGCGCCCCCAAATCTGGCCTGCTCTTGTACAAGGGAAACAAAACAATGTTTATAAAATTCCAGCCAGATGCATCTGCCTGAGAAAGGTCTAGCAATCTGCTCCCTCTCTTAAAAAAACTAAGAGATAGCCTGGCTGGCGTGGCTGATTCCCAGTCAGGGCAAATGCCTGGGTTGTGGGCTTGATCCTCAGTATAGCTCTTGTAGGAGGCAATGATTCTCTCTCATCATTGATGTTTAAATCTCTCCCTCCCTCTCTCTGAAATCAATAAAAACATATTAAAAAAAAACACCAGGTGACTCAACCTTCCCATGTGATCATGAGTCCACACTACCTCTCCTTATATCCTGGCCTCCATGATCTCTACCTCTGGCAAAAGGGAGCCTAGCACAGGGTGCTCTATAAATATCTCAGGGCCCAACACTTGGCTCCATGTTGTTTGCATGTTTGTTAGGTTTACTTCACCAATTAGAGCAGCAGTCGCCAACCTTTCGGATCTCACGGACCACCAGTGGTCTGCAGACCATAGGTTGGCGACCGCTGCTCCAAAGGTTTCCTTAAACCAGCGGTTGCCAATCTTTTGGACCTCACGGACCACCAGTTGGCTATTGCTGCTCCAAAGTTTCCTTAAACCAGCAGTCGCCAATCTTTCAGACTTCACGGACCACCAGTGGTCGGCGGACCATTGGTTGGTGACCACTGAACTAGAGGATGACTCTAGAAAGCATAGGAAGAGGATTTGGCTTCTCTTGTGTCTCCAAAATATGTCACATCTAGAGGCCCAGTGCACAAATTTGTGCACAGATGGGGTCCAGCTGGCCGGGCCCCAATTGGAGCCGGGAGGGCTGGTCATTGGGGGGTGCAGGGGCAGTGGGAGGTTGGCTGGACGGCCCCATCCCTGACTGGGGGCTGGGCTGGCTTAGAGGAGGAACTGTGAGAGGTTGGCTGGCTGGTCCCGCCCCCCTCGGGCCAGGC
>NW_006297385.1:402412-407947 GCF_000327345.1 Myotis davidii | reverse complement strand
GGGGGGGCCGCAGGCAGTTGGCCTGCCGGCCGGCCTTGATCCTGATCAGGATGGGGAGGGCTGATCTGGGATGGGCCAGGCAGGGAGAGGGGCTGAAGGAGGTTGGCCAGCCAGCCCAGCCCCTATTGGGGTCGGGGTCCAATCAGGGGCAGGGTTGGCCACCCTGCCCTTGATTGGGGTGGGAGAGGCTGAGCAGGGGCAGGGCCAGCTGGGGGGAGGGGCTGCGGGAGGCTGGCTGCAGTGGGCGTCATAGCAACCAGTCATTCTGGTCGTTAAGGCGTTCCAGTCGCTAGCTTTTTATCTATATAGACTAGAGGCCCAGTGCACAAAATTCATGTGCAGGTACAGTCCCTAGGCCTGGCCTGTGATCAGGGCAATCTTTCCCAGCTGCCCGCAGCTGGCCCTGCCCCCTGCTGCCACCAACCCCCGGTTCCCCGTTCGCCATCAGGTGATCGGTGCCTGACGGCCAGGCGAAGGGACTGAGAGGTTAGCCCCACCCCCACCACAGGTAGCCATTAGGCGATCGGAGCCTGTTGGCCAGGGAAAGGGACCAAGAAGTGGTCAGTGTGCCTCATAGTGACTGGTCCAGCAGTCATTCTGCTGTTAGGGCCAATTTGCATATTACCCTTTTATTATATAGGATGATCAGCATGAAACCAAATGTTCCAAAAAACATCAATCTTTGCAAAAAAAAGGTTGGTGCTGTGCAAAATACCCCCCACACACACCAATAAATCACAAGTAACTAGTATAGCAGGAAAAGCATATTCTGAAGTAAGAAACTGTTACTTTCAAAGCAACTATCAATGAAATCACCAGTTAAAACATATCTTATCTGGACATGTGATATGAACAGAATCATACAGCATGTCCAGAATAGGCAAATCATTAGGGTAAGACGTGGATTAAGGTCTCCGGTGCTGAGGGATGGGGTGCTGAGTCCCTGCAAATGGGCACAAGAATCTTTTGGAGATGATGGAAATGTCCCAAAATTGGACTGTGGGGATGATTGGATTATACAACTCTGTAAATGTGCCAATGATCTTTGGTATGTAAATAATACTTTAATAAAGCAGTCTTTTTAAAAATAGGGATAATTTTTGCCCATAACACTTCAACCAGAACCAGCTGGGTGTGCACCTGGAGCAGGTACTTTTCAACAATGTGCCAAAGGTCACAAAACAGCCCTGGCTGTCATGGTTTGGTGGTTAGAGCGTTTGACAGTGCACCGAAGGGTTCAATTCTAGGTCAGGGGCATGTGCCTGGGCTGTGGGTTTTCTCTCTGCCCCTGGTTGGGGTGCATATTGGGGACAGCCAGTTGACTCACATCTACGTTTCTCTCTCTCTTGCTCCCCCAGCCTTCCCTCCTTTCCACTCTAAAAAAGTAGAGGGCCCTCGCTGGTTCAGCTCAGTGGACAGAGAGTTGGCCTGAGAACTGAAGGGTCTCTGGTTTGATACCAGTCAAGGGCACATGCCTGGCTGGCAGGCTCGATCCCTAGTAGGAGGTGAGGAGGAGGCAGCCTATCAATGATTCTCTCTCATCATTGATGTTTCTAACTCTCTCTCTCTCCCTCTCTGAAATCAATAATTTTTTTTTAAAAAAGTGATGGAGGAAATACCCTCGATGAGTTATTAACCAACAACAAAAAAGGTCACAAACATATCCCGTTAACACAACCCAGGGGAAACAAGGCGGGAGAGCTCTCTGGTAAATGATTCTGCCTGACACATATGGCTGGCCAAATGTCAGTGGCAGCATAGCTATGAGACAAGACAGTGAGGATCCACTTAGGACCCAAAACTGAAATCATCAAGACAGGGAGCACCCAACTGCTCGAGGCAGCAACAGCCTGCCTGATGTCCTGCTAAGCTGAGAGCCCCGGAAAGCACCCTGATTGCTGTGTGTCCTTGCTTCCTGAGCAGTACCAGGCACTGCCTTTTTTCATTTTATTTTAGGGGACATTTATTAAAACTGGAGACAGTGAAACAAGAAAGGGCCTAGAATAACAGGAGAGGGACCAGGTGGGAAAATGAGGCTAGGCTGGGCTGCTTTGGCTCACTGTGAAGTCAATACAGGTTCAGGGGATTTACATGGGACAAACTGCTGCTGCCCATTACCGCCCTGGTGCAAGTCTCATGGGGTCCCTTGGAGTTTAGGAGGTTGTGCCTGTAGGGGAAGGAGAGAGGAAAGGGAATGGCATGGGCACACTACCTGGATGGAGAGCATGCCCAGGTACTGCCTTTTTGGCAAGAGCTAAGGGTGGAATTGTACACTTTAAATGGGTGAATTATATAGTATGCGAATTATATCTCAATTAAAACAAAACCTGAGAGAGGGCCAATCGAAGCTCAAGGTAAGAACTACCAAACACCAACGCAACAGGGTGACCAAAGTATAAAGGGTGAAAATCTGGTGGTTTTTCATAAGCACAGATGCCATACACACACTGTGCAGGTATGGAAGCCTCAGTGTCTGCAAAGAGAAAAAAAAAACACCTATCCAGGGTGGGTGGCAGTTTCCTTGGTGAAGGAAGTTAACACTGCCTGGAATGTGGCCCTCATCTTTACAGGCAGACAACACCCACAGGGATGCTAATCCCTGCTACCACAGCACACAAGAGGATACTGAGAAAATAACTGTCAAGCCAGTTGGATGTGTACATTCACCAGCATACCATCTCAGAAAGCAAGCTGAAATGTAGAAGGTCACTTGGATTTGCGGTTAAGAAAAGTTTGCCGCAGGATTCCCAGGCACATTCTCTCTCTTGGGTCTGCCTCAGAGATGCTTTCTTTCCTGACTGAAATGTTCTTTCTGTGGATATGCTTGGTCCCTTCCTTACTAATCTTTCGGGCCTGGGAGGCTAATCTGTCACAGACAGCTGCTCTCAATTATCACACACTGATTTCATAGCTTCATTTTCAAAGCAGCCTATTTCCAGGTTCCTTGGGTAGAGTAGGAGGAGATGGGGAAACTTTACTTTTGTCTCTAAATTAGACAAAAATCACAGCGTATCTGGAGAGAATATTGATAATTGTTGAACCCAAGGGATGTTTTGAGGGGGCTCATAAAACTGTTTTCACTACTTTGTTGTGTACATTTGAAAATTCCTATAATAAAAACAGAAAAAAGGTAATCTCTTTTTTACTCAAATTTTATTCAAGTAAAAGTAAAAGAGCCTGGCTCAGTGGATTTATCGTTGTTTCACGGACCATGAGGTCACTTTTTCAATTCCCAGTCAGGGCAGATGCACAGGTTATGGGCTCTATTCCCAGTAGTAGGCATGCAGGAGGCAGCCAAATGGTATTTCTCACTCCCTCTCTCTCAAAAAAAATCAATAAAAATAGATCGGAGGGGCGGGGGGGGAGTAAAAGAGCTCTAAATAGCATATTAATTGCCCAAAGTGAGGTTCAATTAAGATGAAATTTAACCATCCACTTACTGTATCAAGACAAGTGCTTCTGTGAATATAGAAGCCAAATGGTGGAAAAATCTCATTTTGTCATATGCTTTTACGCCTCTATGATATACACTTTTACTCTCTAGGCTTGAGAGAAATGAGCTCATGAAAAATAAATCTGTTTTATTTGCTTGTTTCAAAGAAGACAGTGTCCCTTTAGGAAACGCAGGCTATATATTCTTGACTTTCACCCCAATGATAACAACAAATTTTCTTTCATTATTCTCCAAAAAGCTTGTACAAGAAACCAGAAATACTTTTAGTATGTAAGACAGATTCCACGATTTATCTTCCTTAAAAGAACTTAAGCCCTAGCCGGTTTGGCTCAGTGGATGGAGCATCGGCACATGGACTGAGGGGTCCCGGGTTCAATTCTGGTCAAGGGCACATATTTCAGTTGTAGGCTCACCGCCAATTGATGTTTGGTATGTTCCTCTCACATCGTGTTTCTCTCTCTGTCCCTCCCCTTTCTTCTACTCTCTCTAAGAATCAATGGAAAAATATCCTCAGGTGAGAATTAACAAAACAAAACAAACAAACAAAAAAGTAAAGTACTCTACTTTGGTATCCAGATTAAAATCAAAAAGCCGTTTTACTTATTTCTTGCCACCCCATTTATTGCTTTCACCAAGCAGTACACAAGGCACATTATGTGGACTATTTCTAATTGTCACAATAAAACTGTGAATCATGTAGTTATATCCCCACTTTGCAGAAAAGGACACAGGCCTGATTGAGGTGGTTAAGCTAAGCGAGCAGCAGACCTGGATATGCATTCAATTCATACTGGTCTGATTAGATAGCACCACTGTAATGACTCTTTGGACTGAAAAAGCTACTACAGTACCAGGCACTGGGAAAAACATGACACTGAAGTTGCCTAAAAGTCACAACATTCCTGAAGACCTTTATCACAATCTGAGGGGTAACCAAGGCCAGGCCCTTGGCTGGGCCTGTTTTCAGTCACACTCTGTGACAGGGTCAGGGGCAACATCATACCAAAGGAACTGGCCAACGCTGAGGGAGATTTGGTTGGACAAATTTTCAGGAAGTTATTTGTTAATGAATAATTCTATTATTATGGAGATGACAAAATGAGTCTTAGAATAGTGTTAGGAAACAATCATAAAAAAATGTCTTAAGTCCGACTTGTATGCTCACAAATGCTAGTGCAAAATTAAACACTTTCACCCTGGCCTGTGTGACTTAATTGGTTGGAGCATCATCCCATACACCAAAAGGTTGTGGGTTCGATTCCTGGTCAGAGCACATACCTATGTTAGGTTTGATCTTCTGGTCGGCAACCAAGACATGGGGGGCAACCAATTGATGTCTCTCTCTCTCTCTCTCTCTCTCTCTCTCTCCCTCTCTCTCTCTTTCTCTCTCTCATCCCCCTGTAAAATAAGTAAGCATATCTGTGGGCGAGGATAAAAAAAATTAAATACTCTGTTTTCAAAATGCAGAGTAAGAAAAGCTGAAGGGAACCAAATCTGGATATACTCGCTTCACAATATGCAAAAATGGAATTTCAGCCTTCAAGTAACAATAACATACCTTTGGAAAAGCATCCAAAATGGTTAAAAATCACACATTACATGAAATATAAACTGTTTAATTATAAAACCCGGGCAGGCATTTTGAACATTAGTTATTACAAAACTGCCGAAGAGCTGGGTCTCTGTCATGAAAACAGGTTTCTCAGGTTCTGAAACCACTAGAGCTTTAACCAAGACACCTAGCCAATGGCTTAGACAATTCCTCTCTGTGTGCAGCTGGCTGGAACCATCTGCTGTCACCTCCTAACAAGGACATCACAGGAACATTAGCCTGGTGGTATGCTCCCAGGCACTACCAGTCTAATTTAATTTCACAGGCTGAGGAAGATGGTGTCTAATTATTCTTCAAAAATGCACAACTACAGCTGTGCAGACTGAAAAGTAAGTTTAAAGTTTACTTTTACTAAAAAGTACATAAAACATAACACTGGTGTATCTAGTTCTCAGCTTTATCAAATTATAACATTTTAAAGGACTAAAATATTGATAGAGTGGAAATATTCATGCACTGGGGTGGGGCG
>NW_006297385.1:396294-402173 GCF_000327345.1 Myotis davidii | reverse complement strand
GCCGCCAATTAGCATATTCCCTCCTTATTGGCTGTTGGCACCACCATCTTTTGTGATGACATGAGGGTCAATTAGCATATTCCCTCTTTCTTAGATAGGATACCCCTCACTTCAATCCCACTTGCAATGAACAACTATCTTGAACTTGGTGTTTTCTTTACTCATGTTTTCATACCCAAAGTCAGTTTACTTTTTTGAAAAAAAATATTTTTATTGATTTCAGACAGAAAAGGAGAGGGAGAGAGAAAGATAGAAATACCAATGATGAGAGAGAATCATTGATTGGCCATCTCTGAGCCTGCAACCCAGGCATGTGCCCTCAACCAGAATCAAACCTGGGACCCTTCAGCCCGCAGGCCAACACTCTATCCACTGAGCCAAACCAACAGGGCGTCAGTTTACTTTTTAAAAAATATATTTTTTTATTGACTTCAGAAAGGGAGGGGGAGAGAGAGAAACATTAATGATGAGAGAGAATCATTGATTGGCTGCCTCCTGCACGACCCCTACTGGGGATTGCGCCCGCAACCGGGCATGTGCCCTGACCAAGAATCAAACCGTGACCTCCTAGTTCATAGGTTGACGCTCAACCACTGAGCCATTCCAGCTGGGAATGAGTCAGTTTACTTTTAAAACAAACAAAAATAACTTGCCTAGGATTCTAGTCCTCGATACGCTTTTTAGTCCCATGAGTGCTATAAACTAAAGAACACCTTGCCTCACTATAGGCCTAATAAGAAAGTCCAATCACCTCCCAAGCCTGAAGCCTGCCATGAAATGGTCTTCTTCTTCCCAACCACCATCTGTTTCTCTAGAGCAAATGTCAGTAAACATTTTTTTAAAATTTTGTTTTATTGCTTAAAGTATTACAAGGAGTATTACATATGTCTCCTTTTTCCCCCCTTGACATTCTAATTTATTTTGCTTGTTTCTAGTGTACCGAAGGACTTATATGCATGCATATAAGAATAACCAATGGACACAAGACAAGACAACAATGATTGTTTTCCACCCATTCTGAAATTCTATTATTTCTCTAGTGTTTACTGTATGTGTGTGTGTGTGTGTGTGTGTGTATATATATATATATATATATACACACGCCATACATAGAGATTATATATAACTCTACTATTCTAAGACAACCACTACGCTGAGTATAATTTTGTTCAAACCTATCAACTGCTTTTATTCACTTATAAATATTTCCCATATTACGGCCTTCATAATGCTTTTTTAAAATTTTGTTTTATTGCTTAAAGTATTACAAAGAGTATTACATATGTATCCTTTTTTTTTCCAGTAAACTTCTTTTATGATGGGTCAAATAGAACATACAGGTAGTACTTGCTTTGCATGCTAGTACTGAAATCATGCAAATAAACAGGGAAAAAATATGACTGTTTCAAAGGGTTTGATTCCGGTCGGGGCACATAGCAGGAGCAACCAATAGATGTTTCTCTCTCACATCAATGTTTCTCTCTCTCTCTCTCTCTCTCTCTCTCTCTCTTCTACCTTTCTCTAGAATCAATGAAAACCATATACTCAGGTGAAGATTAAAAAAAATAATAAGTAAAAAAAAATTGTTCTGAGAGTTACTTTTTTGTGAAGGTTTTTGCCAGTGTTACTTCCCCTGCAACTTCATCCTTTTTGCCACATTTCTGTTGCTAAGTGGGCCCTCACTAAGGTCCGCTGGGGGCATATCCAGTCTCTCAACTGGAGGTAAAGTCAACATTCCCACAGTCAGCTAGTTATTCTGTCACTCCATTTATGCTCCACTGGAATTTCAGTTTTGGCATTATCACTTTTTTTCTTTGCTGCACTGGAATCTATTTTTGGCCAATTCCTTCTACTGATTAACCATTTATATAAACTCACATAGGTTTATCACTGGGAAACAAGGCGGCAACACAACTACATGCTTTGCTATATATGAACTAACAAATGTGAAAGGACGAATCACTGCTGTACGTGTGGTTTATAGTGATTTGTGACTGTAGGACTGACTAGCAGGGGAAACCTGTACCCATGTACTTTCAGTTATTATACTGTGGTTACTGTATTCTGAGGCCTGTTGTTAAGGGACTGAAATTATTTCATGAAAGCGTGGTAATGAAAATTTTTGCATATTGAAAACCCTACAAAGCAAGGACTGCCATTATTCAAGAGCTGTGGGCTACATACTTCTTTAACTTTAGTTGCAATTAAAAAATATTTTTCCCCATCATCATTTATCACATAGTTCTGATTCAACTCTGTCATTGTAGCTTAAAAGCTACCTCAGACAATATGTAAATGAATGACAAGGCTGTCATTCCAATAAAGCTTTATTACGGACACTAAAAATTTTATCTCACATAACCTATACATGTTTTTTTTTTAATTATTTTGATTTTCAACCACTAAAAAACATAAAAAATCATACTTGGCTTGCCAATTATTTTTACAGTGTTTATAAAAAACTCCCTGTTCAGATTTTCCGCCCTTACAGAACTCAGTCTTATATGTGTAGTCAGAAGCTACCACATAGATTGCTAGCACACCCTTTTACCAATAAAAACAGCTCTACTCTCTTCATTGAAGCCACTCAGAATTCAAAGAGATAATGGCCAAAGAGAAGTTATTTGATATAAAAAATTCTTGGAGCCCAGCCAGTGTTGCTCAGTGGTTGAACGTTGACCCATGAACCAAGAGGTCACTGGTTTGATGCCCAGTCAGGGCACATGCCCGGGTTGCTGGCTCAATACCCAGGAGGGAACAAGTCCCAGTAAGGGCGTGCAGGAGGCAACCAATCCATGATGTTTCTCTCTCACCGATGTTTCTATCTCTCTATCCCTCTCCCTTCCTCTCTCTCTAAAAATCAATAAAAACATTTTTTTAAATTCTTGAACATTTGAAAATCATATTTTATACACAAAAAATAAGGCAAAGTACAGTTCACTGTTCAGTATTCAAAAGCAAAGAAAGTAATGAAGAGTCATATAATTCAAGAATTTCAAAGACCAGGGGCAACTATTACCAGGGCTTGGTTTTCACAGATCACCACAGCTGAAAATTCACCACCAAGGCATCTTGTTTATGCCAATGAATAACTGTGAGACATTCACATAATGGAATAACCAGAGCTGTGAAAACAGTCCAATGTGTATGTGCTGGTACAGAAACATGGCTAAGTCTGAGATTGGGCAGGGGGTGGAGGAGGAAAGAATGGTTTCTGTATCATAATTCCTTTTTTAAACTTTTAATTTAGACACATGCATGAATCTAACCCTCAAGGGAAAGGGACTAAAGGAAGGAGTCGTTTACATACAGGTTTTCTTTTTCATCTGTTTTGGGTATAGTGTGAGCCATCAGTGGCCTAATCTGGACAGCAGATTATGGTCACGTTTGTTTGCTTCATTTTTTCAGTAAAAAATTTTTAAACTACATGAATTAAAACTGAATGTATTAAATTCCCTAGTATCTGGAGCAGTACTAAGCTATAGTGTTTGTGAACAGCTATCATACGTAAATATGGTGACCACATAATTGATTCTCATCAAGACACTTTTCAGAATGAAAGTGTTAATAGTTACCCTGGGACATATGGTGGTATTGAAGCATCCATCTTATATAAAAACTGCTGTTTGAAATTTTAACCCTGCTATTTCTGGCTTCTGTAGATGCTTGCTGGCTTAAATAATAAGGAAAATAAGACTACTCCCATTTCAGAGAGGCCATTAAACCTTCCCCAGATGAAGTTATCAGTGCTGGCGTCAGGCCAAGCCTTTGGTCAAGGTCTCAAAGCGCCAGCACATAGGGCTCTTTAAGAACTTGCAAAGGGAACCGGAAAAAACCCATATTTGGGAGACAAAGAGGGTAAGATCATATAAATATGAGAAACTTCGTGTGTGAAGGGCCCAGAATTTGAGAGACATTTTCCTCTGGGCCCTCGCGTAATAAATGTAACTCCATCTCTCTAAGCGTTGCTTGGTTCTACGGTTTTTCTGTAACAGTATAAACTGGAACCATCCAAGGTAAATCCTCCAAGCCATCCTATACACTGAAGGCACTAACTAGGAATGTGGTCCTTGCCCTCCAGGGGTTTATAATTCAATTACAGCCACAAGACTCCCTTGGGTAGAAAAGATAAGAAAAAAGGAATCACACAAGGTAAAATATTATAATCACAGCCTAATTCAAAGGGCTTATAAGTCATACAAGGAAATGACTAAAGACTCTGGTATAGGGGAGTGACACAATAAGGAAGAGTCATTTAGCAAAAGTGTGTAGGACAGATTAGAGTCAATAGTCCGATAAAGGACCAAAGCTTGAAGGAATACCTGGCTCCCTTTTACCTGCTGAAGTTACCCAGGGGCATTTTCCTAACCTCCTAGTATTTCTTCATTCATAACATGGGAACAAAAATGTATAAGCCTAATAATAAAACTGGAAAATGTATAACTCACATATTTCTTAATTCACCAAGCCCCATATTCATTGATTTAGGCCTGCCTACTTAAAAAATCATGCAGATTTTAAAGAGCTGGAGTATCTAAATCAAAGAATCTTAGGACGTTTTAGGAAGATTAGGCAGTGCTTTCTGTGATAAGAAAAAATATATTTGGTCTTTGACCCCCTGTTCCCCTCCCCACCCCCCACCTAAAACCCTTAAAATTTCCCGAGTGTTAGGAGCATCTTTTATTCTAATATTTGGTCTGTGACCCAGGTTCCTGACACATGAGTGCCTAAGACCCTGGGAATCTCTGGAGTGATAAAATTATTTTTTGTATGCTAATGAGATGGGGATAAAATTACTTTTTGTAAGCTAATGAGATGATGGGGGAAGGGGGGCTGGAGAGCTTCAAAATGGGGCTGTGCATCAGAAAGACCAAGGCAAGATTAAAGGTCTCTAGAACGTTCAGCTCCACCCTCCCATCCTCCAGGGAGGGGACAGGGGTGAGAAACTGAGTTAGGAGAGCTTCTGGGTTAGTTAGTGAACACATCCACATGACGGGAGAGTGGCTGGCTCACTCCACACCCCAGGACAGAAGCTTCTGTGCTGGGGAATCTTCCCAACCTCCCCTATGTCTCCACCTGGCTATTCATCTGTGTCCTTTATAATAATTCGGCAAATGTTGTTTTCCAGAATCTAGTGAGTGTTCTGCTAGCAAATTATTGAACTACTGAACCCAAAGGTATATAAAAGGAACCCTCCATTTATAGCAAGTTGGTCAGAAGTACATATGACAACCTGGGATTTTTAAGTGGCATCTAGGGAGGAGGGGCATTTTGTGTGACTGAGCCCTTAACTTGTGGAGTCTGTGCTAACTCTGGGTACTATCAAAATTGAGTTATTAAAAAAAGAATTGAGCCGAAGCCGGTTTGACTCAGTGGATAGAGTGTCGGCCTGCGGACTGAAGGGTCCCGGGTTCGATTCCGGTCAAGGGCATGTACCTGGGTTGTGGGCACTTCCCCAGTGGGGGATGTGCAGGAGGCAGCTGATCGATGTTTCTCTCTCATCGATGTTTCTAACTCTCTCTCTCTCTTCCTCTCTGTAAAAAATCAATAAAATATATTTTTTTTAAAAAAAGGAATTGAGTTAAACCATAGGACACCCCATCAGTGTCTGAGAACTTGAGAACTGCTTGATGTAGAAAAACCCACACAACTGGTGTCAAAAGTATTCTGTAGTAAACAGGATAGTTTTCACTTTAAAATCTTTTCACGTTAAGGGCTAAGAATGTTAGCAAGAGAACAATCTTGAGGACATTATAAATAAAACTCAGCCCAAGTTGATGTGAAGGCCTCTGTGTGTGATTTATACCTGTTCTGGATCTAGTTAGTATAAAAGTGTTACTTGGCAAGTTTGTTAGCAAAATGTCCTACTATGTTTCCTG
>NW_006297385.1:386163-396270 GCF_000327345.1 Myotis davidii | reverse complement strand
CTGCTGAGGAATGCACCATTAACCTTGAGAGTATCTTGACAATGGTGTATCTGGGAAAGGGCATTTGCTCATTGTAACTTGAATTCACTAATAGGCCCCACTGAGCTAAATTCTGCAGGCCTGCTCTGATGCATTTCTTTTTTTAAAAAAATATGTTTTTATTGATTTTATAGAGAGAGGAAGGGAGAGTGATAGAGAGAAACATGCCTCCTGTACACCCCATACTGGCAATCAAACCTGCAACCCAAGCATATGCCCTGATGGGGAATCAAACCAGTGACCTCTTGGTTAATGGGTCAATGCTCAACCATGCCAGTCAGGCTCTGAAGCATTTCTTGAAAACAGTTCAAATGGGAGGGTTGTCTTTAACACACACAGGTTAATATCATAAGATTGTTGTGAAGATTATAATAGTTTATGATACATTACAAGCGCTTAAAACATTTAGCACAAAGCTTTAAATAAACAGTATATATTATACTTTTATGAAGACCAGACTAATATAGAGACAGTGGGAACGAAAATAAAGAAAAGGATGACACACTTCACTAGAAAGTCCAACTGAATGTGGTGTGCCCATTTCCAAACTTGACATTTATTTTATAATCAGCCTAGTTCACCTATTTTGGTAGCTAGATAGGTTCTACATACTTGAGTACTTCTGTTTACAGAATGGAAAACTACTAACTACCCATCTCCTCTAGATCCAGGTGTCTGGAAGTTCTCATTAATAGGATAATTCAGAAACTTTAAAATAACCTGTAGGTATTTCTGAGGAAAGAACATTTAAATGGACAAACCCAACTTCAATTATAAGGCTCATAAAATCTTAACGTTTTAGATATAAAATCTTGGCATTTTAAGATATAAAATATTTAGATAAAGTTTACATTTCATAAACTACCAACACAACACAAACCAGCACTCCAGCCCACCGACATTTCATATTTATCACCCAAACAGGAGTATAAATTATACCGTTACTAAATTCATAATTAGAAATACAGTAGGAGATCTGAACAACTTGGAAACAAACAGTTTCAAAGTCTTTCATGAGACTGTTAGTTCACATTCAGGGGATCTTGACCTTGTTTGAAAAATGGATCATTTTCAGAAACTGATAAAACCTAATGGACCCTCTTCCTAGAGCAGTGTTTCTCAACCTGTTTTTTACTATCACACTCTCCACCCACCCCAAGGAGCCCTGACATGTTTTTCCTATTCATCCCAGGAAATTCCAATACCACACATACTGTATACTTTTTTTATACAGAGTGGCCCTTTGAAAGGTCATAAACTATTGTAATATATAATATCTCCTCCATCCCCCGAACATGCCTTAGACACTGGGTAACACATGGACAAAATATCACATGTAAACTTAGGGACTTCAGATTAAGGGGCTTCTAAAGACAGGGACCCAGGACCCCATTGATGAAATTCATCTCAAACATCTGAAAAACAATTAAAAATGTTTACCCTTATTTCTTTTTAAAAATATATATATTTTATTGATTTTTTACAGAGGAAGGGAGAGGGATAGAGAGTTAGAAATATCGATGAGAGAGAAACATTGATCAGCTGCCTCCTGCACACTCCCTACTGGGGATGTGCCTGCAGCAGGTACATGCGCCCTTGACTGGAATCAAACCTGGGACCCTTGAGTCCATCGATGAGAGAGAAACATCGATCAGCTGCCTCCTGCACACCCCCCACTGAGGATGTGCCCGCAACTAAGGTACATGCCCTTGACCGGAATCGAATCTGGGACCCTTGAGTCCGCAGGCTGATGCTCTATCCACTAAGCCACACTGGTTAGGGCTACCCTTATTTCTTTTTATTGATTTGAGAGATTTGTTGTTCCACTTATTTATGCATTCATTAGCTGAATCTTGTATGTGCCCTGACCCTCTAACCAACTGAGCTACCCAGCCAGGGCAATCCTTATTTCTAAAACTGTTTCTTCAAAAGTTCCTGGGCCTCACATTCCATCACAGGGAGTTTTCAAAAAGATCTTGTCAGAAACAACACCTGAAATGACATTTGTGACCAGGGTCAAACAAAGATATCCATAATCCATAAGCTAATGATTCTAGACTCATTTATGAATTAGTCATATGACCAGTAGACCACCAAGGCCTTCTGGGGTTAATGAAGTCATTTTGGTGTGACTTCTTCAGAGTTCTCTCCCCCCTCACATGAATCACAGGCTACTATATCCCTTATTTGGCCTTTCTTGTCAGTCTCAGGACATGGCAAACAGAGGCTTGGCTGTCTGGCCAACTACCAAGAAGACAAGCTTGAGCAAGCAAATGGCTCTGGGGATAGGTAAAATGAGAAACAGGTGGGGCAGTAGCAGTGAAAGAGAAGCTGGCTTTTTCTATCACAGGTTGCACTTTCAAATGCTGAC
Organism: Myotis davidii; assembly: GCF_000327345.1. NCBI lineage: Eukaryota > Metazoa > Chordata > Mammalia > Chiroptera > Vespertilionidae > Myotis > Myotis davidii. Next base: position 393,860 of record NW_006297385.1, on the reverse strand, counting down.
CAGGACAAAAGAGTGTTTCTGATGGAAAGTATCTTTTTCCACAGAAAGGTCGATTCTCCCTCAGTGGACCTAAAAGCAAGGCTCTGAATGTTCTTTGGGGATTGTTGCCATTTGAGCTTCAAAGCCCATGTTTTCAGTAAACACAAAATCTTGCCTTACTTTTCTTCAAAGTACTCATCCCCAGATCTATATTCATTGTTCATTTCTTTATTGTACTGTCTTCATCTCATCACAATTTAATTACCATGGACTGTGTGTCTTTTTTTTCAGTGCTCTGTTTCCAGGGCCTAAAAATAAAGCTTGGTTTGTGCTCAATACATGTGCTGAATAATTATTTCAAACTGTCTGGAGCCACTTTCTTGCCTGCAAGCAGAACAAGAGCCTCTTCTACGAGACAAGAATACCAGAAGATGCTATTTTGGAGAATCCCCAGCTGATCACCAACACCATATACACATTAGCTCCTATCTATCACTGTGTCTTTGACCATCCAGGCGGGTGAGAAGAGAAAAATGTACTGACTAATAACACGCTTATTAGAGATTTGCTAAAGTTCACCCTTTTAGTAAAAATTCTGGGGAAACTGTAATTAACCCAAGAGTTTGATGGAAACTGAAAATCACGTGAAAGTGCAATAGAGGCTCTCAAATGCTGCATTTGTCCTCAGCGAAAGTCCAAAAAAATAAATCCCAGGCCGGGATAAAGGTATTGGCAACAGTTACTATGCCAATAAACAATATAACTGACTACTCCCTAAAGGAATTTTTGAGGTTCTACTCTGCAGAGGAATATATTACTGTCCTTGAATTGATCAAAATTACCTATTTGGGGGCCCTCCAAATACCTGGGGAAGAGAGAAAAAAATTATGCACATTTGTGGTCACCTGATAAGGGGTTTTCCACTCCCCAACATCAATAACACACATACATACACTCATTGTACAATTTATAGAGTTGTTTTAGCCTCCTCCATTTACTAAATGGAGTATATTCTTAAGGTGGAAGTCATAGCTCCAATGTTTACAGATAAAAAGGGTAAGCCAAGCGAACACACACACACTGAGAGTAGTAACTGGCGGCTAGCCTGTCCAAAAGGAGGGATGGGCCCAGCCCATGCTGATGTGTGGGAACATAGGACTGGTGGCACCAGATCTTCATATTTTCAGGGAAAGCCAAAATACAAATTTTCCTATTAAAAATTTATACTTTCTTTGTGCTTTCCATGATTCTCCTCTCACATGCTTATCACATCAGACCCAGCCTCCTAAATTACCTCTCATACCCATCATCCTGTCTTGTTACCATTTCCCTTTCCCCAAGTCTTAGGGGCCTCTATTTACGACCTATCTTAAGTAAAATCTCTCCTTTTTTCAATCACTTTGACTTTCTTATCTCTAACCTAATCTGTTCAATCCTGAAGATATGCTTTCTCTTATGCCCTTCTAAGTGGGTAGGTCACCTTGCTCCTAGGTGCTACTTCCAGACATTCTACCTCCATCCTCTCCCCAGTCCCCCAGCAAAGAATCTTATCCTCAGAGCAGATAGTATCCACCTGTGCATCATCTCCTGACCCAGGCCATTACACCTCACTTCTCCATGATTTTAGCTCCAGGTTCACTGCCACTCCCCCTCTTCCCATCATAATCCTTGGTGATTTCCATATCCAGGCCAGTGATCCTTGAATTATCCTGACCTCTACGAAGACCTCCTCTCCTCCAATGACTCTATCCTCCCCCAGACTCTTCCATGGTCATGCCTAGGCCTTGTCTTAATAACTGCAGTCTTGCCCTAGCCGGTTTGGCTTAGTGGATAGAGTGTCAGCCTGGGGACTGAAGGGTCCCCGGTTCAATTCCCATCAAGGACACACGCCCAGGTTTCAGATTCCCTCCCCAGAAGAGGAAATATGCAGGAGGCAGCCAATCAATGATTCTCTCTCATCATTGATGTTTCAATCTCTCTTCCTCGCCCTTCCTCTCTGAAATCAATACAAATATATATTTTTAAAAATAAAAATAACTGCAGCCTCTTCAGAACTTCAGTTTCATGCATCTCATCCACTGCCCAACATGTCCTATCTTTCTAGTTCATTCCCTCCAAAACCTCAATTTCAGCAATCCATTGGCCCTACAACCCTTCCATGACTCCTCAACGCCCTCATGTCTTCACAGATTAAATTCCTTGACCTACTAGTATAATCAGCCCCTAAACATTTGTTCACTACACACTTTTATCTGACAAAGTCTATGCAGCTGCTTGTGGCTGGAGAAACATCTCTCTCAGGGAAAATCAAAGCAATCAGGAAAGAAGAAGGGGAAAAAAAGGTAGAAAGCTTTCAAACAAACAACGTCAGATAAGCAAGGGCATTAGTTGACCCAGCCAAACAGGAGTACTTCTGAAAGGTCAGTAGGTCCAGTCATCTGCAGCAGCCAGGGAGGCCACTGCAGCCAGACCTGGCTTTGTCAATTACTATTCTGTGACCTTAGATAAGATCTGTAACTTCCCCACACCAGGTTTTCTCAAGGATTAAATAACACATGGAGAAGTCAGGCCAGTGAAATCATTTGGTCTGGCCCTGCCAAGGCATTAGGGGTGAATTAAATGTTTGACCAAACATAGCAGGCTAATTTGTAGGTTGATAATTTTGTATGGCTCTTGAATGGTATAGGGCACATGCCTGTATTGCGGGCTCAATCCCCAGGGGGGGCATGCAGGAGGCAGCCAATCAATGATTCTCTCTCATCATTGATGTTTCTATCTCTCTCTCTCCCCTTCCTTCCTCTCTGAAATCAATAAAGAAATACATTTTTTTAAAAAAAGAATAATACATTCCTAATTCTTATTCCTCTAGAGCTGAGCCCTTGACATCCCCAATAACTCATTTTTTTTCTCTCTGCCTCAGGCAAAGAGAAATTAAGTTTTCAGAAGTCACTGCAGATGATGACTTGTTGCACACCCAACGGCTTTCTCACTTTTCACCTAATAGGCTGGCCTATGCCTATAATGCCACTGGCTCCTGCCTGTTTCTCTCACCTCACATCTTATTCCAATTCTCCCCTCCTCGCTTTCTGCTCCAGCCACACACACTGGCTGGCTAGCTCTCCTGGTCTTTTCCTTCAAAACCACCCTGTGTGTTCCAGCCTCAAGGCCTTTGTACTCCATTACTTCCAACTGGACACTCACCCTAAGGTCTTTGTGTGGCTGCCACCTCCTCACTTTTCATCTTAGAGCTCAGATGTCACCCTCTTCAGAGAGATCTCCCCTGACTACCGAACCAAAATGACCCCATCAGGCATATTTTTATATGGCTCTTACAAGGGGTCCTGCAGGCTGGCTGGCTTCTTTGTTCACATGCCAAGCACCCACCTGAGAGGGGTTGGGGCTAAAAGGGGGGCACAATTCTAAGAACACAGTCTTGCTGAAGGATAGAAAAGACTAGGAGAGGAAGCACAGGAACATAGATATTTTATATATCTGGGTCACAGGGCAAGCCATAGAGAAAGAATGGCAAGAGAAGCAAATTGCCTCAAAATATACACATGGAATCTGAATAGTGTACTTTTTGAAGGGAAAAAATGAAATTTGGAACCTGTTGTTTGTTCATAATAGAGAATAAAATTTTAGGTGATTATATTGGGAGGAAAAGTGTCCCCCATCATCTTACATCACCTCATTTGTGTACTTCGCCCTGTTCATTTACTTCTTAGTAATTTAATATTGTGATGAGTGCTCTTTATTTAAATGTTTACTCACTGTCTGTCTCTCCCACCAGATTATAAGCTCTGTGAGTGTAGGGACCTGGCCTGAGTCACAGCACTGTCCCTGAGACATAGCAGGGCCTCAAAAAGTTTTGCTGAATCAATGAATTCTTTCAACAGTTATTTTCAAAGCCCACTTGTGCTTGTCTTAAGAAGTTAAGGTTCTAACACCTGTTCAAAAAGACCTTTCAAGCTAAACTTCCTTAAGAGTGGAGAGGTTTAAATCCGAACCTTAAAGGACCAATCCAATAATAAATCTAGGCCCAGCTCCTCAAAACCAATATTATTCTTTTTTTTAATTCTCACCTGAGGATATGTTTTTTTATTGATTGTAGAGAGGGAGGGAGAGGAAGAAAGAGAAACATCGATGTTTTTCATTGGCTGTCTCCCGCACGAGCCCGAGGGGAGTAGGCTGGTGGGGGAGGGGAACCAAACCCGAAATCTAGGTCCGCGCCCTGACCGGGAACCGAACCCGCAACCTTTGGTGTCCGGGATGATGCTTCAATCAACCGAGCCACCCGGCCAGGGCGCCAATACTCTTATACCCTGGCATCTGGCAAAATTTCTCCCCTCCAACACTTTTGCTTTTCTTCTTCCTGTTGACTTCACCGAGAATCACCTTCCTTCTTGGAGGCGCTCCACGGCAGCTGAACCAGAAAGGTTTCTCAGGAGGCTCACGTCCCAGCTCTAAAGAGGCGGGGGTGGAGCCGGCTTCCCAGAAGCAAACTGCCAGCAGGTCACCTACCCAACCCCCTTCCTCACAGGCTGGCCGCCCAAGGCTTTCTTGAGCCTTGGGGCTTCGTGCGGCCAGGACGCGGCTGGCCTTCTGGGGGGCCTCTCACCCCTTCCTGCCACGGGAGGGGCCGCGCTACTCCCCGGCGACACGCCGGTCTCGTCCCTCACCCACTGGAAACTCTCTCAACGCTGACTCCCCCGCCCGGCCGCACTCCCGAGAGCTGCCAGCCCCTTCAAAGGCTCCCTCTCCCGGAACTGGCTCCACCACACCCCCTGTGAGCTTCACCAAGTCGCCCCTTTCCTCCCCCGCCACTCTCTCCACTCAGACCTTGTCCAGGGTCCCTCGGATCCCAACTTACCCTCCACATCCTGCCCCTAACGTCCCGCCTTCGGCCTCTCGGCCTTCCACTCCTCCCTGGAGACCCGCCCGGGCACTCACCGTGGACGTCACGTTCTCCGTCGGCCGCTTCGGCCCCGAAGAGGAGCAACGATGCCAGCAGGGCGAGGAGCGCCGGGCACCGCCTCGGCCCACACAGCTGCGCCATGACTAGCTCCACCGGCCGCGCGCAGACGAAGCCTCCAGCCGCTGGCCGTTGGGGTCTCGCGATCAGGTGCGAGAAGCCCCTTGCCGCGCACGCGCACTGGAGCGCCTCGCGGGCAGGTGCGGACGCTCGTAGAGGGGGCGCGCTGGCGCTGGCGCAGGCACTGGCGCCGAAGTCTCCGGAAGAAAGCGCCTTTCTCTGCCTCCTACGCCCACACGCGGGAGAACGGTCCTCACTCGCCCTTTGGCCCCCGGTGACACACAGCGACTGCCCACCGTTCAGAACCCCACCACACGGCAAATGGCTCGGTGGGGGCTGGAGCCAATGGCGGCCGCCTGGAAGGAGACGTCGAAGGTGGCCTGGGAGGGGGCGGGGAGCACCTGGCGCAGGCGCAGGGAGCAGGCACCTGCGCGGCCGTCCTCTCTCGGCGCACCTGGGCCCGCCCCCTGGCGCTGGGGAAAGACCCGGGCTAAGGTTAGCTCCGCCCCGGTTAAGCCTGGCTTGCGGGTAGGCGCATGCCCGCTGAGCCCGGGTTTCCTGCTACCCTTGCCCTGGGACTGGTTGATGAAGACCCAGTACCTCCGCCCAACTCCAAGTGGAAGCAGAGGGTGCAGACACGCACCTCCTGAAAAGCTGGCTTTTTGCCCGCCTCAATTCAGTCTTCCTTTGAGGAAGAGGAATTTATTTTTTTCTAAATTCGACGTTCTCTAAGCGCCTCGTCGGAACTTGGTAATGCAGCACTGACCACGTCAGACTAGTCCCTGCGCCTCTAGTCTCTAGATAGGAGCAGCCACAGGGCAGAGTGACTAGCGATGTGACGGGAAGCATGAGCTGGGGTGGTGGGTGATGGGAACCCAGACACATCCCCCATTCAGTGTGAGCTTCTCCGGAGGAGGGGATGGACTTACGAATGAATACCAGCCTCAAGCTCTGCCTCTACAGTTCCCAGTCCTGAGAAGTAGATAAATTATTCACCAGACTGAGATAGGGGCAGCGATAGGGAAGCACAGGCAGAGTAATCAGGCCCTAAAGGAGGAAAGCCCAGAGGAAGTGCCTGACCCAGCGTGGGGTCCAGAGAGACTTCCTGGAAGAGAATCTCAAAAGGAGGATGGAGTGGGACAGGCATAGGAGTAGCGGAAAATAAAAGAGACCTATTGTGCTGGGCAGTGGAGGGGAGCCCATGAAGAGGTGGTTTTGAAAATGAACACTGACAAAAGGGATAATGGACAAACATTCCAGGAATTAGAACAGCAAAGCAAAAAATCCTAAGATAAGGAAGACAACAGTATGTTATAGGAGCCAGGGCCACTCCCACTAGTCAGCCTCCCTCCTGACATATTAATACAGGGGTGGGCAAAATAAATAATACAGGAATAAACTCTGTTTCCTGTAGTTACAACTATAAACCTATTTTCATCCACCCCTGATATGTGAAGAGCCTTAATTGGATAAAATGGTGTTTACCTTAAAGTTTTATGCCAGCCATCTTCTTTAATCTTGCAGTGAGGTCCTGGGACTCCAGATCAAGATTCCAAATGTGAGCCCAAAGATCTCCCCAGCACCTGAGCACTCCACCCCTTCCCCTATCCTACTAAGCCCAGGCTTGAACTAGAAGACTGAGAAGACTGTAGTAAGAGGTGAGGCTGTTGAGGTGGCACAGGCATATTCATTCATTCATTCATTCATTCATTCATCCATCTATGCCTTCCTTCTGTACATTCATTGAGTAACCACTGTGAGTCAGGTACTGTTGTAAATGCTTGAGAAGATACAACAGCAAACAAAGCAAAACTTGTGTCTTGTTTGAACTCCCTTTATAATGTTGGGAACAGTGGTGGAACTAATTTTTTTACACCTCCTCCTCTCTAATAGAAAATTATTTTCAATAATTATTTTATTATTTCATTTTAAAGTTAACAATTGAAAATGAATAGATTTCAATTTTTAGACATATTACTCAAATTCAGTAGAATATGTCAAGTATGAATAAAAATTTGCATTTACCAAATAAAAATATTACACCTTTCAGTTCATACCCTGATTCACTGTTTTAAAATTTAAACACAAAAACTCTAAAAGAATAGAATGGCAGAAGAGTTTCTTCATCTTTAGGATCATAGTGCTATCATTCTAATTTCTAATCTGTTATTTAAATGCAAGAATATGTAGAATCACAGAGATTAGAGATTCAAACTGTGCCTGATACAAACCCAAATGATTATAAATTGTTATGAACTTATTTTCAAAGTGGACCATAAAGCTGAATCTTTAGATGTTCAAGGTTACCCTAGCACAGTGGTTGCCAAACCGTGGCTCGCGAGCCACATGCAGCTCTTTGGCCCCTTGAGTGTGGCTCTTCCACAAAATACCACATGCAGGGCGCGCACGTACAGTGTGATTGAAACTTCGTGGCCCATGTGCAGAAGTCGGTTTTCAGCCTGGGCGAGTCTATTTTGAAGAAGTGGCATTAGAAGAAGTGGGGAGTGTCCGTTGGGCGAGGGGATACACAGGGATACGCAGCGTAGGGGAGGCGCGCACAATTCATGCATGAGTTGAGTGAGCCAGTCAGCAGTCTCATTGTGCAGTGGTTAGTGCTAGTCGCGTCCGCAAATCGCGCTCGGTGACAAAAGTACCTACTCGAAGCATGTATTTTTCCAACCAGCTG
>NW_006297385.1:380944-386082 GCF_000327345.1 Myotis davidii | reverse complement strand
ATTTGGCTCTCAAAAGAAATTTCAATCGTTGTACTGTTGATATTTGGCTCTGTTGACTAATGAGTTTGCTGACCACTGCCCTAGCTGGTTTGGCTTAGTGGTTGCTGCATGAACCTATGGACTGAGGGTTTCTGGGTTCAATTCCGGTCAAGGATACATGCCTGGGTTGCAGGATTGATCCCCAATAAGGGGTATGCAGGAGGCAGCGGATGAATGATTATCTCTCATCACTGATGTTTCTATCTCTCTCCTCCCTTCTTCTCTGAAATCAATAAAAACATATTTTTAAAAAAATAGAGGTTAACTCTGGGAGTTCTATATACAGGCCAACCTAGGAGATACGCTGGATTTGGTTCCAGACCACTGCAATAAAGCAAGTATAAAGGAAGTTATCTTTTTTCTGATGGAGGGTCTTGCCTTCAATTTGTAAAAAACATAACATCTGTGAAGTGCAATAAAGCGAAGTGCAAAACAAAACAAAAATAAATAAAAACAAGGTATATCTGTACTTGTTTCCCTGTAGAATATTGTGGCAAATAGATGTTGGGAAGCCCCCATGTTCATGGCCTGTATAATCCCCTCCCCTGAAGTGTGAGCAGAACCTGTGGCTTGTTCTAACCACTAGAATATGGCAAAGGAGGTTCATGACTACATTACATTATGTAAAACCCTGTGTTAGTGGACTGGATAGAGAGAGAAAATCTCCTTGCTGGCTTTGAAAGAATTTACTGCTTCGTGAGAGGACCTATGGAGAGGACCACACAGCAAGGAACTGTAGATGACCTCAAGGAGCTAAGGAACCGCATGGACAGAAGGTAGGAATATGAAGAGCAAATCCCTCAAGTTATTAGAAGCAAATCTTTCTTTAGTCGAGCCTCTGATGAGACCACAGCCTTGGCTGATACCTGGATTGCAAACTGGTGATTCTGGAGCAGAGGGCCCCAGCTAAGCCATGACTGAACTGATCCACAGAAACTATGAGATAATAAATGTGTATAGTCATTTATTGTGCAATGATAGAAAATGAATATAAATACAATGTTTGCTAAAGAATAGAGTAATAAAAAATCTAATTTGAAGCTTACCTATATAAGTATTGTTAAAATTCTATAGTAACTATTTAGTAAATAGGACAACAAAAGATTTTTTTCCTGGGGGTGGGAGGATCATTTTATCACTGATACTGTATCGGTGCATGGTATAATAAAAGCTTTTGGTCATTTTTATTATTTTCAAGTTCTTACAGACAGTACATCACTTATTGCCTGGACCCAAGGTGGACCACTCACATTGCCCTCCTTTTGGGACACCACTAGTTGGAAAACAGACAATAAATAAAATGTGTAAAAATAGGGTGGCTAGAGAAGAGATGACATTTGAGGAAGATATAGGAGTGAGCCCTGTGGATATCATTCTGGGGAAGAGCTTTCCTGGCAGAGGGAACTGCCAGTGCAAACCTGCTGGCATGGTACCCTGCCTGGAGCTCTGAGTGTAAACAAAGGAGCTTAGCCTTCAGCCTCAGGGCAATGAAGAGCTATGGACAGTTTCTTTCTTTTTAAATATAACAGCTTTATTGAGATATAACTCATCATACAATTCACCCTTTTAAAGTGTACAACTCAATTTTTTTGTATATTCATGGAATTGTGCAACTATCACACAATTTTAGAAGATTTAACCAACCTCAAGAAAACAAAAGAATAAAAAATAATTTTTTTATTGATTTTTTACAGAGAGGAAGGGAGAGGGATAGAGAGTTAGAAACATCAATGTGAGAGAAACACCAACCAGCTGCCTCCTGCACACCCCCTACTGGAGATGTGCCCACAACCAAGGTACAAGCCCTTGACCGGAATTGAACCTGGGCCCCTTCAGTCTGCAGGCCGAGGCTCTATCCACTGAGCCAAACCGGTTATGGCAGAAATGCCATATTCTTTAGCAGTCATTCCCCCTGCACCCCAATTCTCTCAGCCCAAGCAACCTAAACATTTCCTATAAATAGTCATACAACATGTAGCCTTTTGTGTTTGGATTCCTTCACTTAGTGTGTTTTCAAGGTTCATCTATGTTGTAGCATGTGTTAGTACTTCATTTATTTTTATTAATGAATAATGTTCCATTGTATGGCTATATCACATTTTATTTACCCATTCATCAGTTGATGGGCTGGGTTATTTCTATCTTTTGGCTATTTTGAACAATGCTGCTATGAAAATTCATATACACATTTTTGTGTGAACCTAAGTTTCCAATTCTCTAGTACATACCTAAGAGTGGAATTGCTGAATCATATGTTAACTCTAAGTTTAATATTTGGAGGAACCAACAGACTATTTTCCAAAGTGGTTACAACATTTTACATTCCCACCATCAATGTATGAGGGTTCTGATTTGTCCACATCCTTTTCAACACTTAGTATTTTCCATTTTTAAAAAATTATAGCCATCTGTGGCCAGATGGCTCATTTGGATGGAGAGTCATCTCTTACATCAAAGTTTGCAGGTTCGAGTCTCTCAGGGTATGTACCTAGGTTGCAGGTTTGATCCCTAGTCCAAGCACATATGGAGAGGCAACCACTTTATGTTTCTCTCTCTTTCGCTTCCTCTCTCGCTCTAAAAATCAATAAAATCAATCAATACACTTGGGTGAGGATTTAAAAATTTTCTTTTAATAACAGCCATCCTACTGGCTGTGAAGTGGTATATCATTGTGGTTTTGATTTGTATTTTTCTGATAACTAATGATGTTGAATGTCCTTTAATATGTTGATTGTCTTTCATATATATTTTTTAGAGAAATGTCAATTCAGATCTTGTCCATTTTTATTTATTTTATTTTATTTTTTAAATAAATCTTTATTGTTCAGATTATTACAGTTATTCCTCTTTTTCCCCCCATAGCTCTCTTCCACCCAGTTCCCATCCACCCCTGCCCCCCCCCACTGTCCTCATCCATAGGTGTATGATTTTTGTCCAGTCTCTTCCTGCATCCCCCACACCTCTTTTCCCCCCAAGAATTGTCAGTCCACTCCCTTTCTATGCCCCTGTTTCTATTCTATTCACCAGTTTATTCTGTTCATCAGATTTTTTATTCATTTGATTTTTAGATTCACTTGTTGATAGATATGTATTTGTTGTTCATAATTTTTATCTTTACCCTTTTCTTCTTCTTCCTTTTCTTAAAGAATACCCTTTAGCATTTCATATAATACTGGTTTGGCAGTGATGAACTCCTTTAGCTTTTTCTTATCTGTGAAGTTCTTTATCTGACCTTCAATTTTGAATGATAGCTTTGCTGGGTAAAGTAATCTTGGTTGTAGGTTCTTGCTATTCATCACTTTGAATATTTCTTGCCACTGTCTTCTGGCCTGCATAGTTTCTGTTGAGAAATCAGCTGACAATCGTATGGATACTCCCTTGTAGGTAACTGACTGTTTTTCTCTTGCTCTTTTAAGATTCTCTCTTTGTCTTTTGCTCTTGGCATTTTAATTATGACTAGTAGCCCAGTCCCTCAGTTATTAAACATTTATCGGCACAACACTGACCACATTGGTGGTGGAGGTGATCTTGTCAGAATGTGTTATATTATGCAGATGAAAATCTATTTAAACAGATTTGACATAGATATTTTCAAAGATGGAATAATTGTCCCCGTCAACTATTTTAGTTGATTCATATATTCACTAATTGTCATCATTGCAAAGTTTTCAGTCCCCATATGGATTGCTGGATATAATAGGTCATGTGCTGTCCCTGTCCTTTGTAGCCTTTGTTACCTTAAGGACTCTAGTTTTCCATTTATATGTTTAAGTACCAACCCTACCGGCTTAAAAATGTAAGCTTTTAACACTGCTCTCTCTGTTCCGTATCCTTCTGATGAAAAATGGAGTTGGGTTGCAGAACAGGAGAGAAATTCAAAAGGGGAATATTGAAGTAATGACTGCAGTAGGAGAAGAGGGAACCTATTTCCCTGGCCACAGGAGCTGGCGCCCTGGACCACAGAGCTGGCAGCTTCTCCGGGTGGCTGCAGCCTGGGACCTTGGGCGGGTGGCTTGTCCATCCCCGGGCCTGCAGCCAGCCGCAGGCGCTGGCGCCTGGACCAAAGGTGGGCGGCTTCTTCTTCTGGCGGCTTCTTCTTCTTCTGTGCTTCCAGGGAGGGCAGTCAGTTATGTGTATATGTGTGTGCATGCAAACATAGGAGTGTACACATGTGTATGTGGAAATATGCTGAGCAAGTCAAAACCATAGAAGAGTTTCCCCTTATCTCTTGAATCTTCCAGAGATATCCCCCACTTTTTTATTCTATCACTACTGGAGAGTCAGTATTTGCGGCCAGCCAGCCAGTGACTCTCTCAGTGTCTATTTCTGACTTCTTCTTTCCCTGTCAGTCTTCCAACCTCTAATCATATTTCCACCTGGATGCACTATTTTTACCCCCAATATGCTGTATAGAGAAGGAGTCAGGATGCTGTCTTCCCATGAATAGTACTTAGTAACAAACCAATTGCATTTTAGTTGGGCAATGCCCCTACCCACCCTTCAAATCCCTTCCACCATGCATTTCTGTTTCCCTTTTTGTTTGTTGGATTGTTCTGCTGCTCCTTCTCCTCACCCCACCACCCTTGGATCGTAATGTGAAATTCTTTTACCATGTCAAGAAATTATTAAAAATACAGGTACTTTGAAAAAAAATACAGGTACTTCTCTGAACACTGGCTGGGGGTGGCAGGGAAGAGTTGGCTGCTGGCGGCCACCTCTTTTCTGCCCCTCCCAGCTTCTCCGATCACTGATCACCACCCAGCTTCCCCAGGGCCGCCTTTGCCCTGCCATCCAGCTCTTGCCTGCCGCTTGGGTTTCCGATCACCCTTAGTGGCAGGCGACTTCTTCTGTCCTTCCCCTTTTGCCTCCCAGCATTGCGCCTACGTATGCAAATTAACCGCCATCTTTGTTGGTGGTTAACTGCCACCTTTGTTGGCAGTTAATTTGAATATCGTCCTGATTAGCCAATGGGAAGCGTAGCAGAGGAATGGTCAATTACCATGTTTGTCTATTATTAGATAGGATGATTTGCCATTGGACTTAGGGACTGCCTGGCTAATCCAGGATGATCTCATCTAAAGAGCCTTAGCTTATTACAT
>NW_006297385.1:376736-379969 GCF_000327345.1 Myotis davidii | reverse complement strand
TGAAAAAGTCTCTGCATACAGCTTGGGTGGGGCGGGGTCTCAGGGAATCAACAGGGTGGAGCAACAGCTATGGCTGATCCTCAGCCCTGCCCTAAGGGGCCCTGCATCCCAGTGTCCCGGTAATTGGTGCAAGCACCTTTGAGAGAAAGCCACCTTCAAGTTCCGAGTTCTGCCCGCTGCCAGACAGTCCAGTTTCTCCCTGTATGAGTCTGGGTCCCCCGATACTCACCTGGAACTGGAGTTCAGAGCAGTCAGGGGCTTGTGACTCCCTCCCGATTCAAACAGACAGCCCTGTCCTCAGTTGCCAGCCCTTGCCAGGTGCGCCTCCGTACCTCGGCACTTCCGCACCTCCTCTGAGTCTCAGTGTGCTTTTCTGTTTCCTTCTAGTTGTAGAATTTCCACTCAGCCAGCCTTCCTGTGGTTCTGGATGATGTCCGTTTTGTCTTTTAGTTGTATTTTTGAATTTGTTGTGGGAGGCAGCAATTTCCAGTGTTTACCTCTGCCGCCTTCTTGGTTTCTCCATTTTTATTTTTTAAAATATATTTTTATTGATTTCAGAGAGGAAAGGAGAGGGAGAGAGAGAAACGTCAATGATGAGAGAGAATCATTGATCAGCTGCCTTCTGCACGACCCCTTCTGGGGATCAAGCCCATAACCCGGGCATGTGCCCTGACCAGGATTTGAACCCAGGCCCCTTCAGTCCACAGGCCGACACTCTATCCACTGAGCAAAACTGGCTAAGGCCAGATCTTGTCCATTTTTAAATTGGGTCATTTGTCCTATTATTGACTTGCATGACTTTTTTATTTATTTTAGATACAACTGCTTTATCAGGTATATGATTCGCAATTTTTTTCTCCCATTTTGTGGGTTGTCTTTTGCATTTCTTTCTTTTTTTAAATATATTTTTATTGATTTCAGAAAGGAAGGGAGAGGGAGAGAGAGATAGAAACACCAATGATGAGAAAGAATCATTGATCAGCTGCCTCCTGCTCGTCCCCTACTGGGGCTTGAGCTCGAAACCCAGGCATTTGCCTTTGACTGGAATGGAACCTGAGACTCTTCGATCCACAGGCCAATGCTCTATCCACTGAGCCAAACCAGCTAGGGCTCTTTTTCGTTTCTTGATAATGTCCTTTGAAACATAAAAGTTTTAAATTTAAATGTGTCAACATAATGGGGGTGGGGATGGGGTGGAGGGTTCAGAGGGGGAAAAGGAGGACATCTGTAATTCTTTCAACAATAAAGATAAATTTAAGAAATAAATAAGTCGACATAAGAAATGTTCAAACCTGCCCTAGCTGGTTTGGCTCAGTGGATAGAGAGTCGGCCTGCGGACTGAAGGGTCCCAGGTTCGATTCCAGCCAAGGGCATGTACCTTGGTTGCTGGCACATCCCCAGTAGGAGTGGGCAGGAGGCAGCTGATCAATGTTTCTAACTCTCTATTCCCCTCCCTTCCTCTCTGTAAGAAATCAATAAAATATATTTTAAAAAAAAGAAATGTCCAAACCTATAGATAATTTTTATAAGGATTTCTTTGAGCCAAACTAACAACATATGCCAGAGAACAAGATTACAACTGCTCTGGAAAGTAACGGTTTTGCAGTTTATTTTATGAATTTTAAATTAAGCAGGGAACATAAAGATTACATGAGGGTGGGATAAAGCAAAGCAGGGATTATATTACAGGAGAGGTTATGGAGGGGTCTGAAAGGGTGGACAGGTATCGGAAGGAGGGGTCTGAAAAGAGGCATTGCAAAGGTGTGTTAACCTAGATGCACAGAAACAAGGAACAGGGCTTGCTTAAGGCAAAGATAAACCTTTTATTAGACAGTTCTAGACCTGGGCCTGACTACCCATTATGACCTGCCCAGTTAGGAATTTATGATTAGATCACCCTGTGAGGTTACTTTCCATACCCCTCCTTCCTTTTTTTTAGTCCACAGTGTTGTACCAAAAGCACAAGCAACAAAAGAAAAAATACATAAATTGGATATCACCTGTGGACAAAAAAACCAACCTCACAGTGTGATTTAATCATAAATTCCTAACTGGGCTGGTCATTACGGGTAGAGAGGCCCAGTTCTATAACTTTTTAGTAAAAGGTTATCTTTGCCTTAAGCAAACTCTGTCCATTGTTTCTATGCATCTAGGTTAAGACACCTTTGGTATAAACTTAACCACCCTCAGGAGAACACATGATCTTAACTACCCTGTAATCCAGTGCCTGCATTGCTTTCTCCCATCTTCACATCGTCTTCCTTAGTTCCCTCCTTAATCTTAAATGTGTGAAAGAAACTGAAAAACTGTTATTCTCTGAAGCATTTGAGATCTTGCTCCCTGGCATATGTCCTCAGTGTGGCTCAAACTCATAAAAATTCTCTATAAGTTTGAACGTTTTTCTTTTTTAAAAAATTTATTGATTTATTTTTTAGAGAAAGAGAGAAACATCGATTTGTTCCACTTATTTGCTTGCTTCTTGTATGTGCCCTGATCAGGAGTGGGACCTGCAACCTTGGCTTATTGGGACGATGCTTTGAGTTACCCAGCTAGGACCTTTGATGTTTCTTATGTTGACATTATCTAAGATATTGCCTAGTTATGGATAGTTTAAGCGGGGCGGGGGGGGGAGGGGACATGGCCAAAATTAAGTTTTAAAGTATCTTTCTTACTGCTTATAATTAAAAGTGGGAAGACCTGTGAAGTAAGGTAAGGCACGTCCCTTGTCACCCTTGCTAAAAGTGCAACCCTGTCCTCCATACGACTTATCATATTCTAATAAACTCTATAATATACTGTACTTATGTTTACTGCCTGTCTCCACCACAAGCAATGTCAACTCCATGAAGACTTGGCTTGTCTCTTTTGTTCACTGCTCTATTATAGAGTAGACACTCAATATTTGTGGAGTGAGCAAATAAATGGACGAATGAATGCACGGATGAGTGAATAAATGAAGCAATGAACAAATGATGTACAATGAGTACTATGGCTTGACGTTTCCGAGCAAAGAAAGATGGCACGGGGCCTCCTGCACCGTTCCTTGCAACCGCCAGAAGGCGCAAACAGGCCGGTTCCCCTGAGCCTGTCTTGGTACCCCGACCCCGGATCCAGGGGCCTGGAGCCTCAGACGCCCAGCCTGGCCAGAGGCTCCCAGACCCCACGCATACCTGAGACCCGGTCGGCTACCGGCTTTATACCAGAGCAGCGCCCTGCCCTTCCGTTGCCAGAGG
>NW_006297385.1:368655-376436 GCF_000327345.1 Myotis davidii | reverse complement strand
CGTGGAGAAGTGGATAGACGGGCGCTTGGAGGAGCTATACCGCGGCCGGGTGAGGCGAGGAGGGGCGTGGAGACGTTGGTGAGGTACCGGGTATAGGTCCTTGGGGTCTTCGGTTGCTTGCCCCGGCTGCTGTACACGCACGCCAAGGGGTCAGGCACTCATTGCACTTATTGGCCCGGCCATCCACCGTCGATGGCACTCTGCTTGTGGACACAGAGACACACACTTGAATCACCTGAGATGTGCCCAAACATCTGGGGAGGGCCAGGGGTTTACCATCTGGGGGGTGAAGAGGCAAAGTTGGGGAGTCAGAGCAGCCATATCTGGAGAAAGGGTGGGGGGAGGGGATGTCTTAAAGCCAAACATAGACATGGTGACAGGGGAGTTACAACCACGCGGAGATACATAGCAAAGGAAGCAACAATATTCACAGACGTTCACAGTGAAAGCTATAGCCACTCACAGGCACAGTGAGCAAAGCAACAGCCATACACAGACCCTCAAGGACACAAGCTGTGATCATTTGCAGATCAATATATGCTACAGTCATGGGCATCCACGGGCACAGTGGCACAGGCCACAGCATATGCAGACACACAACACAACTACACTCACGTAAAAGGACTCCAGTTACAGCTCTTCATAGATACATACCAGCACAAGCTGTAGTGACTCATAGCAAGCTACATCCACTACAACTAAATCATACTGTTATTCCCTAAAGGCAAAAACAATAACTACAGGACATATGCTGCAGGCACTCAAGGCATAAAACGACAGAAACTAGCCTGGCCGGAGTGGCTCAGTTGGTTGTAGCATCATCCAGTGCACTGAGAGGTTGCCAGTTTGATTGTTGGTCAGGGCACGTACCTGGGTTGAGAGTTCAATCCCTGGTGAGGGCTCTATGGAAGGCAGCTGATTGAGGTTTTTCTCTCACATCAGTGTCTGTCTCTCTTGCTCTCGCTCTCACTCTCTCTAAGCATGTCCTCAGGTGAGGATTGAAATACAAAAACAAAAAATGACAGAAATAACAGTTACACCCAAATAGAGAACAGAGTAAGCTGCAGAAGATGTAGGTACATGTGGACATACAATGGCAGAAACTATTGCTGCCCCTGGGCACACCGAGCATGAACTGTAGTCTTGTATTCACTGGAGCCTCTGATGGAAGTCATACTTTGTATAACACACATGCTGGAGACACAGTCCTGGGTTCCTGATGGTCACAGGAGTACAGAGACACACAGGAGGCAGAAATCCTCCACACAGTGGGAAGATGGTAGAAGCCATGGCCCCTCACAGTGACATGAGGTACCTCTGTTCTCAGACGATCATGGTCTTGTACAGATGACAGTCAAGTCCAGTTGCTAGTGGTAGGTGGTATCCTATGAGGTCACCCTCAGGCAGTGGGCACTATGGCTGCCTGTAATACATGACGATGAGACAAAGACAGTAAGCCAGAGCTGCATACTTTACACCCACAAGACCACAGGCCCCTGTGCAGGCCACACATATGATGCCACATACCTCTGCACCGTCATGCTGGCCCCGGCCCCTGGTACAGAGGCACCCACAGGCCTATAACACACTTATAGACACCCCATGCCTTTGCTGAACACCCAGTCATGAAGGTTGCACTGAAGTCAGCAGAACTTTGGGTGAGGAAAGAAAAAATCTGTAGACTCAGATCTCTTGCTCAGACAGCTGGATTCTGTCCCCTGCAGGGATACTGAGCCAGCCTGAGTTTGGCCCTCTGGCCCAAGAGGCCATTAAGAGTCCCCCTCTTAGTCACTTAAAGTTAGGCTCATGGCTCATCCCACCTACTTTGGGGGGGAAGGGCTTGGTGGCCATCTCCTTGGGCATAGGGGGTTGCACTGGGCCCCTGTGTTCCTTCCTGTCCCCTGGGGCAAGGGGCCAACCCCAGCAGGCTCTGGCTGGCAGCTCCCCTAGCTCTCCTCCCCCACACCGAACTCGCAGACTTTTCCTTGAAAGGGCAGAGCCAGCCCCTCTCCTGAGTCCCAGAATCTGACATTCCAAAACTCCACCAGGCCTGCTTCCCCGCTGTGGGAGCTGGGGCCAAGCAGAGAGACCCATGACAGCCCCGAGGTCCCTGGAGCCCAGGGCCCAGGCATTTGAGCTGGGACAGGCCCTGGGCCTCTGTCAACTCATCTGTCACTCCCACCCCCAACACCCAGATGTCCCGCCTTGGCGGTGCTGTCCCTGACTGCCACACTATTGCTCCAGAACCCGCCAGCTGGGCCCTGGGGCCTGGGCTCCTACAGAGCCCCTGGACAAAGGCAGGGGAGGGAGGGAAAAGGGCGCCTGACCAGCTTTCTCTTCTCCCTGCCTTAGGAGGCAGACATGCCCGATGAAGTCAACATTGACGAGTTGTTGGAATTAGAGACTGAAGAGGACAGACGCCAGAAAATCCAGGTAGGTGGAGAGGAAAGCTGCCCCCAAGTCCTCCACCACGCTCCTTCCTAAGATTCATAGCAATGGTTACCATGTTTATTGAGTCCTTACTATGCACTGGGAATTATTTCAACCGCTTTCCACTTAGTATCTTATTTAATCATCACAAAACCCTATGAAGTAGGCACTATCCTCCATTTTCCAGATGGTGAACGTGAACCCCAGGAAATGTAATCACTTGCCCAAGGTCCCACAGCTCAGGAGGAATGGAGCTGGGAGTCATAGTAAGAGGGCAGTTTGGCTCTTATGGCCCGTTTTCTCCTAGAGGCAGGAAATGCTGTGTGACCTTCTTGCCTCGATGTAGAGATTCTTGACTCAACCTGCCCTCAGACTGTGTTCCTCCCTTAAAGACAGGTGGGAAGTCCACCTTGGAGTCTGACTTCATTGTCTTGTTACTTGGGGCTTTGTTAGTAAGGGAAGGACCTGGAGGGGCAGGGGTGTTGTTAGTCATTTACTATTTACTTTTTTTTTTCTTTGCGTGGGTGGGGGTTTAGGGGCTCCTGAAATCGTGCACGAACCCCACAGAGGTAAGTTTTTCGTTCCCCCTGACAGGCCCTGTTCTGGCCCCTGCATCCTCATGGGGAAGGGGGGTGTCTGGGGAGCAGGGAAAAGCTGCCATCCAGGACCAGCAGTGGGAACTCTGGGGAACCCTTTTCTCTCTCTAGTGGTGTCTTTTATCTTCTCCTCTCTACCCATCTGCCACTGGGCCTCCATTATCTCCTCCCCTCTGAGACGTTCCCCCATCTGTCTTCTGTTTCTACCTCTGCTATGCTGTGTCTGCCTGTGCTGCCTCCCTCCCTCCCTCTCTCTGTTATACCCTGGGGCTCCCTTCCACAGCTCTCCCCCCACCCCCCATCTTTCCAGGCACTGAAGTTGAGCAGCCCAACCCCTCCCACTTCCTTCTCTGCTTTAAAAGGGAAAAATATTCATGTTTCTCTGACTAGCTCCGGGCTGCCGGGAGGTTGTGTCTGTCTGCCCCCGCAGGCTCAGGATCTGTCCCTGGGGACGCTCCTGGTGATCTCTTGGCCTGGGAAACATCTTGAATGTCTCTGTGGCTCTGTTTCTTTCTCTGTCCCTTTGTCTTTCTCTCTGACTCTCTCTGCATCTCTCTGTATCTCTGTCTGTTTCTGTGTCCTGGTGTTTGTCTCTATCTCTCTCCCAGTCTCTCTATCTCTCTCTGTCTCTGTATCTCCCTGTCTTTCTTTGTTTGTCCCTCTCTCTCTTATTCCTTGTATCTTTTTCTCCCTTTCGCCCTCTCCCATCTCTGTCTCCACCCACCACCACCCCAATCTTCTTCCTCTTCATGGCCTCTCCTCTTCCCTAACTTCACCTCTACCCCCCTTCACTGACCTGGAAGTAGAAGGAAGGGCTCAGGTCAGAGGGTCTGGGCTGGGCTGGGCTGGGCTGGGCTGGGCAGGGCCCTCTCCCTCCCCTCCCCCTGTTCTCAGCACCCTCCACCCTGTCCTCAGGACTTCGTCCAGGAGCTACTGGTGAAGTTGCGAGGCCTCCACAAGCAGCCAGGCCTCCGCCAGCCCAGCCCCTCTGGTGACAGAAGCCTGAGCTCCCTCCAAGACCCGGCCCGGACCTTGCCGCCCTGACACTCTCTGGCCTCAGTGGCCCCTCCGTCCCCCCCGCATTGTGCCCCCCCCTTCCTAGTGCTCTCCTGACTTGTTTATAAGTAGTATTTAATGGTTCTATAACAGTAACACTGAGTGCCTGTTTTTCCTCTCCCTGATCACACCAGGCTTCCCCAGCTGCACTCCTAAAATCTTCCTCTCTCCTGCTGGTCTGCTTGTGTCCAGCACTCACAGCTGGCCTACACAGATGGAGAATCACTCCTCGGTAGCCAGAGAGCGTGAGAACAGGCTCTGCTGACCTTCCACCCCTGGGTCTCACATCCTGTTTTCCCCTCCCCCCAGCCTTGGCCTGTCCCAGCTGGCAGGGCTGTAGTGTACAGATGGCACCCAGCTCCTGTGGGAATGATGGCCTGTACAGGAGATGCACAGGATATCCCTGCTATCACCACAGCACATCATGAACAGTCAGCCATGCCATGAATTTTATTGAGCACTTGTTGTGTACTTGGCATGGCCATTGGAATTGAGACCACAAAGAGGAGTAGAATATGGTCCCTGGCGTCAGTGTGCTCACACACTGCTGCAGAAGATTAGAACAAAGTGGTGTATGGTCCAAGATCCTTGGAAGCCTGTCACTCTTTGGGTGGTAAAAATTGTGGAGGCCTTCCTGAAGAAGGTCACATCAGGTGGGGCTTTGGAGGATGCATAGGCATTTATGTGAAATGGATATCCATATCTGAGGACTCTGAACTTGTGTGTGTGGGGGGGAATTGACACTGATGCTGAGCCAGGGAAGATAAATATTGTCAGGCCCCTCCACCAGTCAGGATAGGCAAGTCTCCCAGGGGTCCATCAGGAGAGCCCCTGGGCTGGGGCATGGGAAGGTCTGAAGGGTCCTAGGCCAGGGGCCTGGGCATCAGAAGTGGGTAGTAGCTATTGATCAAAAACTGGAAGGTATTTCAGTACTTTTAAAATTATTTTTTGTTAATCCTCATGGGAGGATATTTTTCCATTGATATTTAAGAAAGAGTGGAAGGGAGGGGGAGAGACCCATTGATTGGTTGCCTCCAGCATATGCCCTGACTAGGGCTGGAGATCAAGCCTGCAACCCATGTATATGCGCTTGACCTAGGACCCTTCCGTATATGGGCCGATGCTCTATCCACTGAGCCAAACCGGCTAGGGCTATTTCAGTATTTTAACAGCAGGTCTAGTTGTACTAGTGATCCCAGCTGGGTACAGTCAGGAGATGGAGTGCAGCTGGGGTTGCACCAAGGACCCGCAGGACCAGAGCTAGGGTGTTTTCCCCCAAGGACAAAGCACATCTCCCATCTTGCCTTTGCTGACTGAAGTTGGGGCCCCAGCCGCAGTTCCCACTCTGGGCCACCCAGCAGCCTGGCCAGGATCAGGCACCCATCCCAGGGAGTCTGAGCTTCCATCTGGCAGGAAGAGAAGGTGCCCCTGAAGAAGAGCATGCTGGGAGGGCCTGGCTTGTCCAGTCCTTTGGGTGGCCTTGCTGTCCCTGCACAGATAGGCCTCAGGCTTACAGTGCCCCCTTCCTCCACACAAAGTGTGTGCAGAATGAATGTGTGGAGACGAGATACCCACCTCCTAGCATCTGGGCGCCTGGGCCTCTCTCCCAGGACACCCACTGAGGCCTACGAAGCTCTGAACTTCCCTCTCACAGAACCTGTTTTTGGTTCCTCATCTTTGTGGAGGCGGCATATACTCAGACCCAGGTTCTAAAGTCCTGGGTGTGCCTCTTGGTTTCCTCATCAGGAAAATGGGGACTTCACAGAAACGGAGGCTCAGATTAGTGATGTCACTTGCCCAAAGTCACAGCTGGGAAGTGGCACTGGGCTTCAATTTCAGGCGTTATAACTCTATGCCTACACTACAGCACTCCTGTAAACTATAGCAATGATTGCTATTCTTCAGTGGCAGGAAGAGGTTGACTGATTCATACTAAGGTGCAGGTAACTTCTCACAGCCTATCTGAGAAATCCTATCGAAGGGCAATACAACTTGACTGAAAATAGGCTACAACAAAAGGGTTGGGAAGCAGCATACTGAAGTGGGTAAGAGTCCAGATTCAAATGCCATTTGTCCTCCTTCCTGGCTGTGTGATATTGAGCAAGTCACTTAACCTTTCTGTGCCTCCGTTTCCACATCTGTAGAATTAAAATGATTATAATAGTACCTACCTCCCAGGGTACCATGGACACATAATAAATATTGTTATCAACCTGATTGTAGGGAGAGAGAGCTGGACCATTTGCTTCTACAGCCATCATACCTGGCCAGCAAGCTGTCCCTTGGGAACACCAACCCACACCCCTGGGACATGGAAAAACCTGGCCTGCCCCCTGACCTCCTTCACCGGGCGCTGTCTGAGGGCCTGTGGTCTGCTTCCCACTCAGCAGCCAGAGGACGCTTTTTCTCACTAGTACATTAGTCTCCATCCATCCTTTTCCCTCTTCTCTTTCCTCCAAAGGTCACTGTTTTAATAATTTTCTTGCTATTGTCCCAGTATATCCTCATGCAAATACAAACCAATGTGAACTTATATTGTTTCCCCTCTATACACAGACAGACATTGTGAACACTGTCCTAACCTTGCTTGTCCCTGGAACAGCCTATCTTGAAGATCTTTCCTATCACAGTCCTCCCCAGGCTTCCCTTGGCCCCAGAGCAGAAGCCAAAGTCCTCCCCTCCGTGCTCCGCCCCATCACCATTCTGCCTTCCTCCCTGTCCACTCTGTCCTTTGCCTGCACTGGCCACTCCATCCATCAGGCTCTTCCCCTCCAGGATCCGCAGACACCTTTCCTCTGCACACAGCACTCTGCTTCCAGAGTTCCTTCTCATTTAGATGTAGTCAGAGAGGTGTCTTTATGCCCCTTCCATAAGGAGTCATGCTCAGTCATTATCCTGTTACCCTGGTTTGTTTTCTCCATAGAATTTATGAGACCCTGAAATTATCTATCATTTTATCGTCTGTCTAGACTCCCCCACCTTTAGAATATTAGCTCCTGGCTTGCCCTCTTGAGCATGGCTCTATTCCTGATGTCTGCAACAGCACCTGGCAGGCAATAGTGCTTATCCAAGGACAGTGCCCCCTGGTGGCCACCGTACAGTAGCCCTCCTTGTGTGAAAGTGAGGCCTTGGTGCCCCCTCCTGCCTGTTTGAGTTGTTTTACAACTAAACCCCAAAGGTCAGTTACTCCAGGGGTGGTCAGCAGATAATGCATTAAAAGAGAAGGCTCTGAGGAACCTACTAAAAAATACGGACCTATCTTTATCTCTGATCAACACTAGCGGCTTTGCTGATTAGAAATGGGCTTGCACCAATGATATGATTGGTGTTCACAACTGGCTAAAATGTCTTGGAAATACTTCTTGCCCTCATAAAGAGGGCAGGAAGGTTCTTAGCAAAGGGATTATCCTGGTTGGTACAAGATAAACCTACAATAATCATTATTCACCAACACTGTAGTAACCAATTGAAATATAATTAAAAAAACCTGTACAGTTTTTTTAAAGAAGAATTAATTTTTTTTATTGATTTCAGAGAGGAAGGGAGAGAGAGAGGTAGGAACATCAATGATGAGATAGAATAATTGATTGACTGCCTCCTGCACACCCCACACTGGGGACCAAGCCCACAACCCAGGCATGTGCCCTGACCAGGAATTGAACCATGACCTCCTGGTTCATAGGTCGACACTCAACCACT
>NW_006297385.1:368036-368579 GCF_000327345.1 Myotis davidii | reverse complement strand
GAATACACCAAAGAAACAACATACAGGCAGACCCAGGCATGTATAGGGACATAACAAAATGATAGAGATGGCACTGCCATTCCATGGGGGAAAGGATTAATTGTTCTTTGTGGCTTTGGGAAAACTGGTTTACTATATGAAGAAGAAGAAAAATGGATCCTTATCTCACACCATATACAGGGTGGACTCCAAATTAAATAAACACCTACATGTAAAAAGTAAACTGGAGTTATTAGAAGAAACCAGAGAATAACATGTAACATGTCCCCCAATTTTTTTGATATACTTTTCATCAAGGTTGTTTCCCATTCCCCTTGTCTAGAATATAGACCAGCCTCAGTGACTTGCTTCTAACAAATAAAATGTGATTGAAGTGACGCTGAATGACTGTCTTAAGCTGCTATAACAAAATACCACAGACTGGTTTAAACAACAAATCAATTTTTTCTCAGTTCTAGACATTGGGAAGTCTGAGATCAGGATGCCAGCATGGTTGGGTTCTGGTGGGGACTATTCCCAGCTTGGAGACAGCTGCCTTCAAAC
>NW_006297385.1:358104-367889 GCF_000327345.1 Myotis davidii | reverse complement strand
CTCTAATCCCCACAACTTCCATGAAGCAGGAGCCCATTTATTGTTTGTTTGTGTTTTATCCTCACCTGAGGATATGTTTATTGATTTGAGAGAGAGAGAGAGAGAGAGAGAGGGAGAGAGAGAACACTCTGGTGTCCCTTATAAGGACACTAACCCTATTGAATCATTGCTCTACCCTTATGACCTCATTTAACTTTACTTCAATAAAGGCCCTATCTCCAAATACAGTAACACTGAGGGATAGGGCTTCAACATATGAATTTGGGAGGGGTGCATACTAGTGCTCTTGGAGTCCACCCACCGTGCTGCAGGAAGCCCAAGGCACCTGGGGAGGCTTTGGGTTCTGGCTGACAGCATCAACTTCCACACATGAGTGAGTGAGTGAGATGATTCCAGCCCTAGACACCATCTGGCTGCAATGGTCTGAAAGATCCCAAGTGAGAACTGATCAGCTGAGCCCAGTCACCTGTAAGAACCATGATAGATAAGTGTAATAAATAATTGCTATTTTCACCACTACATTTAGTATAATTTGTTATACAGCCAGTGATAACAGCAGCAGTGACTTGGGGGTAAGGGAGGACTTCTAAAACAAAACATCAGAAGTATGAATCCTACAATGAAAAAATTGGATGAATTTAATCATGTCAAAATTTAAGAGTTTCTCTTCAAAGAAAGACATCTTTAGCGGAAGTTAATATATATTTTTAAAAATATGTTTTTATTTATTTTAGAGAGAGAGAGGAAGGAAGAGGGGTAGAGAGACAGAAACATCGATGAGACATAAACATTGTTTGGCTGCCTCCTGCACACCCCTAATGCGGATCGAGCCTGCAACCCAGGCGTGTGCCTTAACCAGGAATCGAACCAGTGACATCTTGGTTCATGGATTGATGTTCAACCATGAGTCACACTGGTCAGGCTGAAGTTAATAATTAATGGACAGAAAGAAGATATTTGCAACATCTAAAATGAATGAGTGATTGAAATTCAACAACTACAAGGAATTCCTACAAATAAACATCACAAGACCACAACCCTAGTAGAAAAAGACACAAGGGACAGGAACAGACCATTGATAGGGCAGGAAGCCCAAACTGCTTATTGGCACATTCGAGCCCAGCCGTGGGCAATCTATGGCCCACGGGCCAGATTTGGCCCATTTGAAATGAATAAAACTATTGAAAAAAAAGATCGTACCCTTTTATGTAATGATGTTTACTTTGAATTTATATTAGTTCACATAAACACTTCATCCATGCTTTTGTTCTGGCCCTCCGGTCCAGTTTAAGAACCCATTGTGGCCCTCGAGTCAAAAAGTTCGCCCACCCCTGGTTAACATCTATTGATCAGATAAAAATTAGAAAGCTGGATATACCAAGTGTTGGCTGGAGTAGCAGTGGCATTGACCAACAGGACAGACCAGTAAGTACATAGTATGTGATAAAAACACATGAGTGAACTATATAAACACCTGGTCTGGGCATAGGGAAATAGCCTCCCCCGCTCCCATACATTGCAGGAGGGAGTGGATTAAGGTCTAGGCTTCTGGAGAGTGACCCGTTTATTCATTCACAGGTCATTTGAGTTCCTGTTATGTGTCTGGCACTCTTCTAGATGACAGGTTATAGCAGGAGCTTACAGTCTAACAGGACAAAGCAGATAATAAACAATGTGATAAATAAATGAGTTATATATTGACTGGAATCGAACTTGGGACCCTTCAGTACAAAGGCCGGCACTCTATCCACTGAGCCAAACCTGTTAGGGCTATATATTATTTTAGAAGGTAATAAGAATTATGGAAAAAATTAAACAGGTAAAAAAAGAGAGAAAATTAAATAGAGTAAATAAATTGGAAATGCTGGGATGGAGGAAATTACAATTTTTAGCAGGGTAGTGTGTTGGACAAGAAAAATGGCCCCAAAATGTCCATGTCCTAATCTCCCGAAACTGTGACTATGTTCTCCTTAGAGCCTCCAGAAGGAACATAGCTTTGTGACACCCTGATTTTAGCTCTATTAAGACCCACTTTCAGTTTCTGACTTCCAGAACTATGAGATGGTTTGTGTTGTTTTAAGTCACTAAGTTTGCAGTAATATGTTACAGCAACCCCAGGAAATTAGTGCAGGTGATCAGAGAGGCATCACTACGACATGTGAGCAAAGAACCTGACGGGGGGAGGGATCTCTGGAGGAAGACTATTCCACATGAGAGGAACAGCAATGCACAGGCTCTGAGGTAGGGGCGGGCAGTATGCTGCTTGTTGGATTATCAGTGAGGTGGCCCATGTGGCTGGAACAGAATTAGGGAGGGAGAGCGTGCACAGAACTGAGATCAGAGAGGAGATAGGGTTAGGTTGTGTGGAACTTTACTCAGTACATAAACTTTACCTTGAGTGAGATGGCGCCACAACCATTTTGTGATGCCTGTGCTTCTGTGGGAATGTTGGTGCCTTGGGAGAATTTGTGCGGTTGGTGGCTGCTGACATGGCTGGCTGTGAGCTCATCTGGAAGCTTCTTCACTTACGTGTCTGGTGCCTGGACTGGGGCCTTCCTCACAGCTTGATGGTCGTGTGAAAGTGTTCTAAGAAGTCTTTTGACTTGGCTTTCTTAGTGATGCAGTGTAACTTCCATCCCTTTCTATTGATTATCTCTGAGTCACTAAAGCCAGTCCAGACTAAAAGGGAGAGGAACCAGACTCCATCTCTTGATGGGGCAGAGGCAAAATCACAGGGCAGAAAAGGACATGGGGGGTGAGATCAGCAAAAGTGGCAGGATAGGGAAATCAGTAAGTGTTCCTCCACAGAATCAGGGAGTAAACTGGCAAAAACCATCACAATCAACCTTATCTGAATGCTAGAAAGTAATCAAAAGTTTACAGCAGCCAAGTGAATGTTTATTCAAGACCCCCCTCCCAAGAAAAAGAAAGAAAAAAACCCCACCCAGCTGAGTCTCGATAAGACAGCTGTGTACATTTTTAACTTACCCTGGCCCCATGCTCTGCTCTTCAGGTCAGTGGTAGCCTTGGTAGACTACAGCCTACATTCCTGGCACCAGAGGGAGCAGATGGACCTTATCTATACTAATAAAAGGGTAATATGCAAATTGGTCAAGATGCCCTCAGAGTAACAACCGAACAGCAGGCTGTGTGGGACGACCAGGCCTGCCGGTACATTTTTAACTTACCCTGGCCCCATGCTCTGCTCTTCAGGTCAGTGGTAGCCTTGGTAGACTACAGCCTACATTCCTGGCACCAGAGGGAGCAGATGGACCTTATCTATACTAATAAAAGGGTAATATGCAAATTGGTCAAGATGCCCTCAGAGTAACAACCGAACAGCAGGCTGTGTGGGACGACCAGGCCTGCCGGGGGAGTTAGTGAGGCACAACCAAACGACTGAACAGCAGGCTGTGTGGGACGACCAGACCTGCAGGGGAGTTAGTGAGGGACAACCAAACGACTGAACAGCAGGCTGTGTGGGGCAACCAGGCCGTGCGGGCGGGGGTGGGGAGGCAGTGAGGGGCGACCAGGCCAGCAGGGGGTTGGGGGGTGCAATGAAGGACGACCAGGCCAGCAGTGGTGATGAGGGGCAGTTAGGGGCGATCAGGCAGGCAGGGCAGGCGAGCAGTTAGGAGCCAGTGGTCCCAGATTATGAGAGGGATGTCCAATTGCTGATTTAGGCCCGAACCCGAGGGGTCCCAGATTGGAGAGGGTGCAGGCTGGGCTGGGGGGGGAACCCTCCCCCACCATGAACAAATTTCATGCACTGGGCCTCTAGTTCTCAAGTAATTGTGGTGGTTTGTTTTGACCTGTCTGGTGGATTCCTGATGAAAAGGCTTATTTTTATTTCATCTCACTTGGAACTCTTCCAATTCATCTACTTTGTTGCATATATCAGGCCTTCATTCCTTTTTATGGCTAAATGATATTCCTTTTAATTGCCTTTAGTTTTTTATGTTTTTAAGAAAGAGAGGAAAGGCAAGGGAGAGAGAGAGAGAAACATTGATGAGAGAGAAACATCAACATCAATTGGCTGCCTCCTATACACCCCTTGTCAGAGATCAATCCTGAAACCTGGGCATGTGCCCTGATTGGGAATTGAACACGTGACCTCTTGGTGCATAGGTCAATACTCAACCACTGAGCAATACTGGCTGGGCACTACCATTGGTTTTAAAAGATATTTTCCTGGGGAATCAAATTCTAGGTCGACAGTTTTGGTTTTTAATTGCAGTTCTTTAAAAAATATTGCAGTCACCTGGTCAGTGTGGCTCAGTGGTTGAGTGTCAACCCATGAACCAGGAGGTCACAGTTTGATTCTGGGTGAGGGCACATGCCTGGTTGTGGGCTTGATCCCCAGTAGGGGGTGTGTAGGAGGCAACTGATTGATGATTCTCTCTCATCATTGATGTTTCTATCTCTCCCTCTCCTTTCCTCTCTGAAATCAATAAAAAAAATATTTTTAAAAAAGATATTGCTGTCTTCTTGCTTGCATTGTTACTGAAGCCAACACTCAACTAAGCAGGTTTAGGTATCGAGTCTAGAGATATAGGTATAGGCTTTAGCTAAATTTTCATTTGCTTTGATTGTCATGTGGCTTATAGTCAAAGATTAAGAAAATATTGCCTCCAGCCGTGGCCCACACTAAGCCTTCCCGGTTCCCCTTGTTTCCTTTGGCCACTAGGATGCACCACTCGGGGGCCAGGGCTGAGGCCACAGCTTCACTGTCCCTCAGCCAGTTTCACTCCACTCCACATGGGACCATGCCCTCTGAGATGATATGGCACCTGCTCTTTCAGTCTCACATGGCGACAAAACTTGTATGTGCTCTCAAGTTGAAGCATCCATCTTATATAAAAACTGCTGAAATTTTAACCCTGCTATTCTGGCTTCTGTAAATGCTTGCTTGCTTAAATAATAAGGAAAATAAGACTACTCCCATTCCAGAGAAGCTGTAAACTATGCCCCAGACAGAGTTGTCAGTGCTGACACCAGGCCAGGCCTTGAGATATGGTCTCATGGCCCCTTCTCGGCACGCAGGCCTTCTTTCTCAGAAGGTCCGGAAGTCTCATTCCAAATTTGGGAGACAAAGGACTGGAAAAAGTATAAATAAAGGGAGTTTCCTCCCTGTTGGGGGACCCAGAATTTGAAAGACACATTTTTCTCTGGGCCTGCACAGAATTTAATAATAAAATGTAACTCCCTTTCTCTAAGCATGGCTTGGTTTTTCTCTGGTCTTCTGTAACAAAGTATCTGATGATGAACAGAGACAAAAAAGAGAAAATATTTATTATTTAACTATGTGGCCACTTTGGTTTTTGGAGTTTGCATGGTCAGCTGGTCAATAGATCCATTCAACAAGGCTTCTGTTTTTATATTCTCTGTGTTGGGGAAGCTGAAATTGGAAAGTCAGTGATGATTGACACATTGTTTAATACTAATTTTAAAGATCATGAATCCTCATATTTTTACCCACATGTTAGGCTTAATTAAAGCAGAGACATATGAATTCCAAGGAAGTAATGTTCAATTGAAATTGACCATTGTGAATACAATGGGATTTGGTAACCAAATAAATAAAGAAGAGAGCTACCAACCAAGAGTTGACACATAGATGCTCAGTTCAAGGCCAATTTCCAAGAACTAAAGATTAAAGGTTCTCTTTTAACTACCATAATTCTTGGATCCATGCATGCCTCTACTTCATGTCACCAACAGATAGTTGATCCCTTAGCCACTAATAGCCTTGACAGCAAAGTAAACTTCATACAGTGATTGCCATAGCAGATGGCATTTCTAAAACTGAATTATAGAAGTTTAAGATCAAACTCATGAGTGAATTGTTCAGCAACAGTGCCCAGACATACCCATTATCATCAGATGATAAAACTGTTATAATTAATGCTCCAGTGAATGGATACTTGCCACTTGCTGTTGTAGGATGTATGGATGAGATAAAAGCTGGGAACAAGATGGTCAAAACTCACCAGTACCCTTGGGGTATTGTACAACTAGAAAATGAAAACCACTGTGACTTTGTAAAGCTCCAGGAAATGCTCATTTGTACTGTCAACCTATGGTCATTGGTGCCAATACAATGCTCAACTGTGATATAGCATGACTGTCAAAATGGCACAGCTGTGAGGTGTGCCCCAAGTCTCTCTGCTTTGCCCTGCTCTGGTCTACTCCCCTAAACATTTTTAGTGCCTCAGCTCAGCTGAAGTAACACAGGCTTTGGTGGAAAGGGAAAATGTGCTCTCACAGTTAGAGGAGAGCTGATTTACATGGATAGAAGTCTCCACTCCAATTCCTGATTGGTTTGTTCTCATGCAAATGAAGACTCCAAATCCTCCAAGTTTGGTTGGACCAAAAGGCACTGTCTTGATTGGTCAGAATAGAGCTGCTCTGATTGGTTGGTGAAGAAGATGATGGCAGGGAATATAGCGATACAGTTCTGACTGGATGGGGAAAGCGTCAGTCCTATTGGTTGAAATAGGACTCCAGGAATGTCTTTATAATGGCTGGCTCTGCCTGGCAGCAGCCATGTAGTTCAGTGCAGGCTTCTCCTTGAAGTGTAGTTTGCCTGAGAGGCCTCTGTGTAGAAATGACTGTTAGGTTCTGGGGTTTTTCGTTTTGTTTTTTTTAATTTAAGCCCAGGAGCCCTTCTTAGTAGGTTTTTGTTGTTGTTTTTTTAAATCAAGATCCTTGATTTAAAAGGCACTTTGAACCTTAGGCTATTGCAAACTAGAGGAAATGGGTTTTTGATGTGGGTCTGTGAGAACCATGCCAGGGTACGTGGGATGCTCAAGGCCAATTGGAATATTGAGGCCTTGTTCTTAATACACCAGATGGCCAAGGCCACTCTGGGAATGGGAATCTTAATCAGGGTGTCCAAGGACTATACACAGATGCAATGCCACAGCAATCACATGGTACACTGTGCCCTTCTATAACCCAAATGAGTGAGGTCATGACTTGGAAGGAAGCCTCTTTTGTCTAAGTAGTATAATACATGTTACTGACCAGCCAGTGTGCTAGAGAGAGGCTGGAGAGGCTACTGAAACTATTGAGGTTGGTGAGCTCAGATGCAGCTACTATGTGAGGCTGTAGGTCCAGAGACAGCATGTGGTTGCTCAGATAATGGCTGTGGGTACAGAGGCTGCTACTGTTTTGTGAGAAAGATGTATTTGTTAATCAGCTGGTATGCGGTTACCTGTGTGAGACTGTTAGGAAGAGCTGTTTTGTCTGGTAGCTCCTGGTTAGCAATGGCCATATGGCCACAGGCTCTACAATAAAGACTCTCTCATATACCCAGCCCCTGGCAGAGGGGCTCAGACCCAATAGGGCCCATAAAATAAGCTATTCAGTCTCCAAGAGACCTACAAAGGCAAAAGACATGAATTTTCTCTGACACACAGAGAAAAGGCCATGTGATGACTCAGCAAGAAGGTGATCATCTAAAGTCAGAAAGAAAGGCCTCACAACAAACCAACTCTAATGGCACTTTGATCTTTGACTTTAGCCTCCAGAACCATGAGAAAATATATTTCTACTAGAAGCCCAGTGCACAAATTCATGCATGGGTGAGGTTCCTGGGCCTGGCCGGCACTAGGGGCTGATCAAGGCCAGCTGGCCAGTGATGGGGTGAGGTGGGGTGGAGGGATGGGGGAAGGATCATGAAAGGTTGGCTGGCCACAGAAGGTTGGCTGTGGGAGTTCACTGACCATCAGGGGGCAGCTCCTGTGTTGAGCATCTGCCCCCTGATGGTCAGTGCACATCATAGCAACCAGTAGACTGGTTGTTAGGTCGACCAGTTGTAAGGGTAGCTGAGGTTTTTTTTTTAAATATATTTTATTGATTTTTTACAGAGAGGAAGGGAGAGAGATAGAGAGTTCTATCCACTGAGCCAAACTGGTTTCGGCAAGGAATGCTTAGGTTTTTATATATGTAGACTATAGGCCCAGTGCATGAAATTTGTGCGTGGGGAGGGGGGTGTCCCTCAGCCCAGCCTGCACTCTCTCCAATCTGGGACCCCTTGGGGGATGTCCAACTGCTGGGTTAGGCCTGATCCCTAAATCGGCAGTTGGACATCCCTCTCATAATCCAGGACTGCTGGCTCCTAACCACTCACCTGCCTGCCTGCCTGATTGCCCCTAACCACTCCTGCCTGCCAGCTTGATCTCCCCCTAACTGCTCCCCTCCCAGCCTTATTGACACCTAACTGCCCTCCTCTGCAGGCCTGATGGCCCCCAACTGTCCTCCCCTGCTGGTCTGGTCACCCCCAACTGCCCTGCCCTGCCCGCCATCTTGTGACAACGTGAGGGCAGCCATCTTGTGGTGGCCATCTTGTGATGATGTCAAGTGAGGGCTTGATGCCACTTAGGCTTTTATTATATAGGATTGTTTAGGCCAAAAACAAAAGACACAAATGTTTTGGAGAACATCAGAGGAAGGAAGAAGAAAGGAAGCAGATGTGCAGCGAGTAAAGAAGAAAGAAGCTAAAAGAGAGCTACAGGCCAAATTTGAGCATCTTAAAAAAGTTCACCAGGGTGGAGAAAAATGGCGACTGGTAGGAAGGTAGGAAGGGAGAGAGTGTGAGAGTGCAAGGAAGTGATAGAGGACTGTGTGGACGTGTGTGGTGTGTGTGTATGAGCTAGGGACAGTTAAATTCTGGAGGTCTTCAAAGGGGCTGTTAAACTGGGCAGTCTTAGGCAGCGGAGCCCCACTCCCTGCGCGGACACTCCTGGGCGGCCAGCACAGGCACAGCA
Source organism: Myotis davidii (assembly GCF_000327345.1). NCBI lineage: Eukaryota > Metazoa > Chordata > Mammalia > Chiroptera > Vespertilionidae > Myotis > Myotis davidii. The sequence goes on along the minus strand of NW_006297385.1, from coordinate 359,118 downwards.
GCCACGCCATCTTGGGAAACAGAGCTGCTTGAGACTAGGATCCTGGCCTCAGCACCACCCAGTCTGATCTCAGATGCATACCAGGACCCTGCAGCCACTGGGGATAGTGACATGTGACCATAGCTACAGACCTGCAGACACCAAAAGTTCAGAAATCCCCGCGGCAGATCCGTGAGTAACAGAGCCCATCCCTGTCCCTGCAGGCATGCGGACGGCGCCATAGTAACTGATAGTCCCACCCCTTGCCCAGGCCTCAGTGCGGCCACAGGAACTATAGCCTGGAAGTGCACGAGCACCTTGGAACTGGTCCCGTGTAGTGCCCGCTTCAGGAGTCCTGGGCTGGGAGCAATCGCGCGAACACCGGGAATTTGTCCCACCTAGCACGGGGCCCAGGGACCCCGATTCTCTGGGCAGGAGGCAGCACCAAGCACCCATGACTTGACTGTGTTTCTTATCACCTGCGCCTGAGATCCCTGATTCCCTGTGCATTGATACTAAGAGCCAGTGACTCCAATTCCTGGTGCAAGGGCACAAGGGCCCTGATTCTCAATGTGAGGTCGAGCAAAGCAATAGAGACTCTGATACTGGATTCTTGGGGAACTCTGACTCCTGGCACACGCTAGGGGGCACTGATTTTCAACACGCTCCAGGGGGATCTCTGTTTCAGCACGGTGCAGGGAGGGTCCCTGATTCTAAGGGCGCGCACGAGTCCACATTGAGTGCTGACAACACTGACTCTGAGCGAGCCTGGTTCCCACCAACCCACAACAACCACACATCTTAGTGTCAGAGCTCTTCAGTGACACTAGGGTGGCGGGAGGCTCCCACTACACACGGTCCAGGCCCAAGCAACTTGACGTTTGAACCATCGGGAGATAATCAGAATGAAGAGATGAAACAACACCCAGAGGAAAGACAATGAAGAATCACCGAGAAAAGAAATTAAGGAAGTTGAAGCATGCAACATGACAGAAAAAGAATTCAGAATAATGGTTGTACAATTCATTCACTGGG
>NW_006297385.1:341843-355183 GCF_000327345.1 Myotis davidii | reverse complement strand
AGACTTATATGGAAAAAACTACAGGACACTGAAAAAAGAGATAGAGGAAGACATGAACAGATGAAAGAACATACCGTGTTCATGGATTGGTAGAATCAACATCATCAAAATGTCCATACTACCCAAAGCAATCTATAGATTCAATGCAATCCCCATTAAATTACCAACGGCATATTTCGCAGATCTAGAAAGAATGTTCCAAAAATTCATCTGGAATAAAAAAAGACCTTGAATAGCTGCAGCAATCCTGAAAAAGAAGAACAAAGTAGGTGGGATCTCAATACCAGATATCAAACTGAAAGAAAGTGAAAGCTTCCTGAAGAAGACATCATCTCTCTCTTTTTTTAAAAAATAATTTTTATTTCTTCAAATATTACAAAGATTATTACATATGTCTCCTTCACCCCCCCCCTTGACATTCCCACGGCCCCTACCCGCTAGTGTCTTGTGTCCATTGGTTATTCTTATATGCATGCATATAAGTCCTTTGGTTGATCTCACCCCCCCAGCCCCCCAAACCCTCCCCAGGCTTCCCACTGTAGTTTGACAGTCTGTTCAATGCTGCTCTGCCTCTGCATCTACCCCTGTTCATCAGTCTATACTGGTCCCCATTATCTGTCCCAACCTCACTGGAGCCGTCCCAGCCTCACCTGGGCCGTTTCATCCTCACCAGGGCCATCTTGACCTCACCGGGGCCATCCTGACCTCATCGGGGCCGTCCAGACCTCACTGGGGCCATCCCTACCTCACCGGGGCTATCCTTACCCCTCACTGGGGCTGTCCCGACCTCACCGGGGCCGTTTCAACCTCACTGGGGCTGGACATCATCTCTTTATCTAAAAAAAAAAAAAGCTACCTTCAACATATTCCAGAACCAGACCTTTATGGCAATGGGCAGCAACCTGAAGAAGGGCAAGGAATGTAAGAACTCCAATTTTACATAAAACAAAGGTTCTAGATCACAGGAGGTCATCTCAAGCAAAGGATATAAAAATTCTAGAAGTATGCTGTGACTTTCTTGCTGTTTTTATTTGATTTTTCACTTATTCTGCATTTGGCAAATGGCCATAGTAACTGCCATTTATGAGAAAATACTTTAAAAAATATTTATTTCAGAGAGGAAGGGAGAGGGAGAGAGAGATAGAAACATCAGTGATGAGAGAGAATCACTGATCGGCTGCTTCCCACATGCCCCACACTGGGGGATCAAACCCAAAACTCAGTTCATATGTTGACACTCAACCACTGAGCCACAGTGGCTGGTTGGAAAAATACTTTTAAGTATAAGGTCCATACATAAGCCAGAGTGGATGATAGCACTATATATTCACTGTTGTTACACATTTTTAGATTGTTGGTTTGTCATGAATCTAGATAGTTTCTCCTGCTGCCCACTTATTGTCACTTTGCAGAGTTTATACTACAGAGCAGTGTCAGTGCCTTTGAAAATACACAACTCATTCTTATTATAGCTGCTTGCATTTATATTCCAAGATGAACCTTTTTTGTACATACTAAAGGTAAAATTTGGGGAATATATTTTATTTTAATTTTAGAAAGAGGATGTGAGAGGGAGGGAGAGAGAGAAAGAGAAAGAAACATCTATCAGTTTGTGCCCTGACCAAACCCACAACATGAGTATTTACTGCTCTGACTGGGAATAGAACCCGAGACCGTTCAGTGCAAGGGATGACACCCCCACCAACTGAGCCACACCAGCCAAGGCTGGGAATATATTTTAAAGGGTATTATACATCTGAAACTCGAACCTCTCAATAGTTTTATAAAACTTTAAATTTATTGATGTAATTATCTAATTAGTAAAATGATCCTGAGCTTTTGTATCAAATCCTATATAATAAAAGCCTAATATGCTAAGTGTCCAGTTATCCAGTCAACCAATCAAAGCATAATATGCTAAGTATATGCTAAAGATGCTCAACTGCTTGCTATGACATGCACTGACCACCAGGGGGCAGATGTTATGACTAGTAGGTTAGCTTGCTGCTGGGGTCCAGTCATTGGGGACTGAGCAAGAAGGGCTGGACTGAGCAAGTGGTCCCTCCCCAGCAGGCCAACCTCCCAACATCCCTCCCTGGCCCTGATCGCGCACCAGTGGGGTCCCTCAGCTTGGCCTGCACCCTCTCGCAATCTGGGACCCCTTGGGGGATGTCGGAGAGCTAGTTTTGGCTTGATCATGCAGCCCAGGCCAAGGGACCCCATTGGTGCATGAATTCGTGCACCAGGCCTCTAGTTTTATATAACATGATGGCCTTCCACGCTTCAGTATACCTTATTGTGGCTGATATGTTATAGTGATGAAATAAAATATGTCTAAAAGTAAAAACATCTAGGTATATAAGCCCTTTTTCTGGTGATAAGTACCTTTGAACCTGGGTATTATCACAGTATTTTCATGAGACTGTATTACATACTTGTTTAAAACTCTGCCTTCCCGAGGAAAAAATGATAAGGTTGAGTCATCCTACTAAAGATATTTCTTGCCCTGGCCAGGTAGCTCAGTTAGTTGGAGTGTTATCCTTGTATACCAAAAGGTTTTGGATTCCATTCGTGGTCAGGGCATGTACGGTAGGCAACTGAGTAATGTTTCTCTCTCACATTGATGTTTCTCTCTCCCTTTCTCTCTCTAAAATAAAGAAACATATCTTGAGGTGAGCATTTAAAAAAATTTTTTTTAAGCCCTGGCTGGTAGCTCAGTTGGTTAGAACATTGCCCTGATATGCCAAGGTTGTGGGTCCAATCCCAGGTCAGGGCACAACTAACAAATACATAAATAAGTGGAACAATAAGTCAGTCTCTCTCTCTCTCTCTCTCTCTCTCTCCATTCTTCTCTCTTTAAAATCAATAAATAAAAATTAAAAATATTTCTTAAGAAAATAACTAAATTTTTATATCTGAATATTAAAAATATAAAAATTTAGATAATTCATATTTCAAGGGATATTTGAATTCAGTGCCTTAGTATTCTCAGAACAATTAACTTTTTTTTCTTAGACAAGTATTTTTACCTTTTTATTGATTTTAGAGAGGGAGGGAGGGATAGAGAGAGAAACATCAATGTGAGAGGGATACATTTATCCTCCCATAGGCATCCCAACTTAGGACTTGAACCCGCAAACTAAGTATGTGCCCTGAACCAGGAATTGAACCAGTGACCTTCTGGTGTACCCAAGCAATGCTCCAACCAACAGAACCACACTGTCCAGGTTGAACAATTAACTTTTTTCTAAACAGTCTTAGGTATATATTTTTTCTTTTTTTGTACTTGAAATATTCTAAGTAAAGGTGATATTTACTCTTTTTTAATTTAATTTTTATTTTGGTTGAATTCAGAGAGGAAGGGAGAGAGAGAGAGAGAGATAGAAATATCAGTGATGAGAGAGAAACATTGATCGGCTGCCTCATGCATGCTCCCCACTGGGGATCTAGCCTGCAACTTGGGCATGTGCCCTGGACCAGAATTGAACCTGGGACCCTTTAGCTTGCAGGCTGATGCTCTATCCACTGAGCCAAACCAGCTAGGGCTCTTTTATTTTTTTAAAGAGAGTGAGGAAGAGAGAGAGATTGAGTGACTGAGAATGGAGCCGAAAACCTTTTGGTGTATAGGAGGACACTCCAACCAACTGAACCACCTGGCCAGGGCCTGACATTTACTCTTTAAAAAATTATTTATTTATTTATTGATGAGAGAGAGAGAGGTATTTGTTGTTCCACTTATTTATGCATTCATTGGTTGATTCTTGTATGTGTGCTGACCAGGGGTTGACCCTGCAACCTTGGTGTATCGGGACAATACTCCAAGTAACTGAGCTACTTGGCCAGGGAAAATAAAATATATCTATCTCTGGCGGGGTGGCTCAGTTGGTTGGAGCATAATCCTGTACACAAAAAGGTTTGATTCCTGGTCAGGACGTGGCCTGGGTTGTGGTTTGTTTACCGGAGCATGTACAGGAGGCAATGTTGTGGGGAGCCGATATAGGGTTAAGCCTCGGACTGACCTGTTGGCAAAGTCAGAAACAGGTCTTCCGAGTCTTAAACAACCCAATCTGAGAGGTAGCCACTGATTTACACACGCTACCATTTAAAAAATTAAAAAGGGGGAATTTGCCAGAAGCCGGTCCATCCTTGGTGCTTGACACAGTCACTGCAGGGAAAGAAACATCTGCACAGCATATGTTACAAGGGACCTGGTGTATATGGCATACTGTTCTTAATATGTTTGCTCCCCTTCTTGGCCCTTTGTGTTTTAAACAAGACCACCTCCCCGAGAAAGGTTGTTTCCCCAGGTGAGGATTTTTAGCAGTAGGAATAATCTCAACAGAACTAGATTAACAAACGCCCTAACCTTTGGAATAGAATGGATAGGATTAAACTCAACAGAACTAGATTAACAAACGCCCTAACCTTTGGAATAGAATGGATAGGATTAAAATCAACTGGTATAAATACAGATGTAACAGGACAATAAAGACAGAACCTTGCTATGAGATCAACTGAACGCTGTCTCGGTGTCCTTCCCTCTTTGCCGACTCTGTCCATACCTTTGGGAGCCCCTGGACCTGCTGGGGCTGGACCCCAACAGATGGCGCCTGAACAGGGACCCCTAGGTAAGCCCCCCACTCGCCTAGGTAAGCCCCATTTTGGGAGAGATAGGACTCCACCGTGGGAAGAGGGTGGATAATCCTAGCTGACTCCGTCCACACCTTTGGGAACCCCTGGACCTGCTGGGGCTGGACCCCAACAGATGGCGCCTGAACAGGGACCCCTAGGTAAGCCCCCTACTCCCCTAGGTAAGCCTCATTCTTGGGAGGGATAGGACTCCACCGTGGGAAGAGGGTGGATAATCTTAGCTGACTCCGTCCACACCTTTGGGAACCCCTGGACCGGCTGGGGCTGGACCCCAACACAATGTATCAATGTTTCTCTCTCAAAGACATTGATGTTTCTCTCTCTCTCTCTCTCTCTCTCTCTCTCTCTCTCTCTCTCTAAAAATCAATAGTAATATTCTTGGATATGACTGGTTTGATCCCTGGTTGGAGTGTGTAGAGGAGGAAACTGATCATGTTCCTCTTTCACATTGAAGTTTCTCTCTCTTCCTTTCTCTCCCCCCACCCTCTCTCAAATCAATAAACATAGCCCAGCTGGTGTTATTCATGAACCAGGAGGTCATAGTTTGATTCCAGATCAGGGCACATGACCAGGTTGCAGCCTTGATCCCCAGTGGGGGGCCTGCAGGAGGCAGCTGATCAGTGATTCTCTCTCATCATTGATGTTTCTATCTCTCCCTTCCTCTCTGAAATCAATAAAAATATATTTTAAAATAAAATAAATAAAAACATATCTTTGGGTAAGCATTAAAATTTTTTAAAATATATTTTATTGATTTTTTACAGAGAGGGAGGGAGAAGGATAGAGAGTTAGAAACATCGATGAGAGAGAAACATTGATCAGCTGCCTCATGCACACCTCCTACTGGGGATGTGCCTGCAACCAAGGTACATGCCCTTGACCGGAATTGAACCTGGGACCATTCAGTCTGCAGGCCGATGCTCTATCCACTGAGCCAAACCGGTTTGGCAGCATTAAAATTTTTTAATGTTTAACTTAGCTTATGTCCGATTCTGAACAGTGTTGGTTTGTTTTCCCCCCTGAAACTATGTAAGTGCAAATAAAACCTTTCATTTTGTAACACACACACAAAAAAAGAAAAGAAAATATGTTAGTTACATCCTGAAGGCCCACAAGTAAAGCAAGTTCCAGGAGAAATGTTTAAAAGTACACTTTGCTTGAGATAATACAAAAAGGTAGCTAGTTAAGCACAAAACAATGATAGCTTAAATAACGTTGATCGTCACAAGATGTCTAGTTTCTGCTTTTTGCTTTAAAGATAACATCACTGTTGCTCAATTATGAGATATTTTGCAGAATCTTGGTTCCTCAACCTAGTTAGATCGCTCCACCAAAGTGACAGACACCAGACAAGATGATGTCAGGAATCAAATTAATCAGAAAAACAGTGAAGCTTACATAAGAACTAACCAAGGAGCTTCACCTTCAGCCCCTAACCCCTAAACCTCAATCTCTGCCTTTGAAACTCTTGATTAAAAACCTCTGGGGAATTTGGATTTTGAGCATTAGCTTCTGTTCTCCTGGGTGGTGCCATTTCAATAAAAATAGTTTATCTTCCTTCACTGCAAAGCCTAGTGTCAGTGTTCATTGATTTGCTGTGCATGGGTGGGCATGAACTCTCATTTGGTTCAATCATACTGGTATTTCTAATGAGAAATCTAATGTCATCATTATCTTTATTCCTCTGTCTTATTCCTGTCTTTTTCTCTGGATGCTTTTAAGCAGTTTCTCTTTTTAAAAATGTTTTGGCCCAACTGGGATGGCTCAGTGGCTGAATATCAACCTATGAAACAGGAGATCACGGTTCAATTCCTGGTCAGGGCACCTGCCCAGGTTGCAGGCTCCATCCCCAGTGTGGGGCGTGCAGGAGGCATCTGATCAGTGATTCTCCCTCACCATTGATGTTTCTATCTATCTCTTCCTCTCTGAAATCAATAAAAAAATTTTTTTTTAAAAAGAGTTTCATTTTTATCACTAGTTTTGAACAATTTGATTAAATTTTAGTTTAATTTTGTTCATGTTTTCTGGTGCTTGGGTTTTTTTGAACTTCTTGGATCTGTGGATTTGTAGTTTTCATCAGCTTTGGACGTTTTTTTTGCTATCACTTCTTCAAATATCTTATATCCCTCTCCCATTTTTTGGGTACTCATATTTGCCATGTATGAGGCTGCTTAAAATTGTCTCATAGTTTTGAGGGAGGAGGGCAGGATGTTAGCTGGCTGGAAGAGGTTAATGGGGAGAAAAGGAGGACCTATGTAATACTTTCAACAATAAAGATTAAAAAAGAGTAATAAGGAACAAAAAAGTCTCACAGCTCAACGATGCTCTTTCATTTTGGACAGTTTCTACTGCTATGTGCTCAGTAATCTATTTTTCTGCAATGTGTAATCACATCTAGTGTATTTTTCATCACATTACTACTGGGAAACCCCCAATTGGGCTCAGGTTGCCTGTCGCTGTGTCCAATAATGAAGGCAGGGTTGAATCGTATAAGGCGTTTATTGAGAAGGCCAGTCAACCAAAAAGACAGGGTGGTCACAAGCATTCAAATCCGGTCTAACAGCAAGGTGCAGGGGACAGGATTATAAAGGGAAAGGGGCTGGGGTGAGGCCAGCTCTGGAGACGTCAGCTATTGTTCTTTAGTCATCAGGCTGTTGATGAGATGGTGTTTTGACTTCTGGTGGGTCGGTCTGACCCTGTTTAGTATTGGTTCTTCTTGCTGGATTCACAGCTGAGTCACCTCTTTAATCGCTTCCCACAAGCCTTGAAATGGAAACTTAAGAAAAATGTAACTCCTATTCACATATAAGAAACTTAACCCCCTATTCACATAAGTATATGTGTTCTAAGATTGAAAATAATATATTATTTTCAGATTAATTCAGATGCTCTATCTCTAAGATTATAGGTCCCCCCTATCAACAGCCTCTGTCATTTTTATTTCTAGACATCCAGTTGTTCTTTTTTTTTTAATCTTCTGCCTAGCCAGAAGGTTGAGGTTCTATTCCCGGACAGGGAACATGCCCAGGCTGTGGGCTCAATCCCCAGTGTGGGGCGTGCAGTAGGCCCACTGGTTCTCTGTCATCATCGATGTTTCTATTTCTCTCTCCCTCTCCTTCCTCTCTGAAAGTAATAAAAAATTTTTAAAAATTTTCCACATCGCCTGGCCGGAAGTGGTTGAGCAATGACCTATGAACCTTGAGATCACGGTTCAATTCCCGGTCAGGGCACACGTCTGGGTTGCGGGGCTCAATCCCAGTGGGGTGTGCAGGCAGCAGCCAATCAATGATTCTCTCTCATTATTGATGTTTCTAACTCTCTCTCCCTCCCCCTTCTTCTCTGAAATCAATAAAAAAATTTTTTTTTAGCTCTAACCGGTTTGGCTCAGTGGATAGAGCGTCGGCCTGCGGACTGAAGGGTTCCAGGTTCAATTCTGGTCAAGGGCATGTACCTTGGTTGCGGGCACATCCCCAGTGGGGGATGTGCAGGAGGCAGCTGATCGATGTTTCTCTCTCATCGATGTTTCTGACTCTCTAACCCTCTCCCTTCCTCTCTGTAAAGAATCAATAAAGTATATTTTGAAAAAATTAAAAAAAAAAACTTCCACATCTCCAACTTATTTCTGAACATGTGGAATATAGTTGTGATAACTTTTAATGTCCTTTTTGATAAATCTAATATTCAGTTTCAATTATTGGTTAATTTCATTATCAGCTGTATTTTACTGCTTCATTGATTCTTGAAAGCCTGGTGTTTCTGACTCTGATTTTGATGGTTAGATGCTGAATATTTTGTTGTTGTTTGTTTTTTGACTATTTTTGTATTCTTATAAATTTTGTTGACTTAGTTCTGGGTTGTTAGGTTACATGGAGGCAGTTTTATGCTTTTGGGTTTTATATTTATGTTGTATTAGCTTAGACCTGAGCTTAATTGCTCTCTACAACTTAGGCAAGACTTTCTGGAGTATTTACCCAATGCCTCAATGAAGGAGAAGTCTTTCTAATCTGGCTGGTGGGGACAGGCACTATTCCAAGTGCCAGGCAATGTTCTTATTCTTTCAGACATCCCTTCTCCCTCAACACAGGTAGTTTCCTCACATGCATTGCTGATCAGCACCCTGCTCAATACTTGAGGGACCTCTGCAGATCTCTGGGGTCTTCTTGTGCAGCTCCCTCCTCTCCAGGTGTCTGTCTGTCTTGCAAACTCTTGCCCCTTTGCTCTCCCCTGACTCTCAGTTCTGTCTTTTCTCAACTCAGGGAGTCTGTTAGACTTGTAGTGAGGGAAAGAAATATTCCCCCCCCTACATTTCAAGGTTCTCCAGCTGGGGCCCTACAAATTAGATCCACAAGAGACAGTTTGACAAGAGAAAAACAAACAGAAGTTCAGTAACCTGTGCATCACACATACACATAGCAAAACTCTGATGAGTAACTCGAAGGAAAGGTTAGAGCTCAGGCTCACATAGCAGCTTAACAGAAGAACAAAACTTTTTAGAAGAAGTGATAAGACAAAGGGAAGGTAAATATATGGGGAACTAATGGAAGACAAGGGCTAATTGTAAGGTTTGTTGTGTAGATTCCTTTGGTGGGGTCTCTGGGATGTAAGATTAACTTTTGTTCTTCCTGGTAGAGATGGGAGTGGGGATACCTTTATAAATTTATGTCCTGCTTATAGGCAGATTGGAGAGGGCAGATAGTGTTTCTTGTATCGGCTTCCTCTGAACTGCCTTTAGCTCAAAATGATCCTATGCCATAGTGGTAAGTTTTTGGGTGGCATATTCTGCCAGACTCCACGTGGATTCTCACTCCCTGCTTCACAGCGTGGTAACACTCTCTAGGCTGTACCTGGGCACTCATAAAGCTCACTTCATTTGTTTGCCATCTCTCAGGGATCACTGTCCTTCATTGCCAGATATTCTGTATCTCCCAAACCATTATTTTATATATTTTATCTGTTTTCTTTGTTCCACTTGTCTCAGGCCGTAAGGCAAATCCAGCTCCACCTTGTCCAGAAACAGAAGTCTTTGTAGAACTTACTTTATTTATTTTTCTTTATTTTCCTGTCACTTTGACAAACTATTTTATTTATGAAAATCTGAAGCAGCCCAGTGGCATGGCTTAGTGGTTGAGCATCAACCTGTGAAAAGGAGGTCATGGTTCAATTCCCAGTCAGGGCATATGTCCCAATTGCAGACTCAGTCCCCATTGTGGGGTGTGCAGGAGGCAGCCAATCAGTGATTCTCTCTCATCATTTATGTTTCTATTTCTCTCTCCCTCTCCCTTCCTCTCTGAAATCAATAAAAAAATTTTTTTAAATATGAAACAGTACAAAACTCAGAAGCTGCACTTAGGTGCAATAAGCATGGATATGATGTTCAGCAACACTAGTCCCTTCCATAAATTGAATAATATTTAAGTTTGACAGTATAATAATCCTTAAGGGACAAATCATCAATTTTCAATACTGCCCTGTATATTGTTAAATAAGCAAGGCTAGAAGGATCAAGATACCGGCATAGGTAACAGCAGCACTCACCTCATCCCACAACCACATCAAAATTACAACTAAAATATAGAGCAATCATCATTCAGAACTGCCTGAAATCTGACTGATGGGAAGCCCTACAACTAGGAATTTAAAGAAGCCACATTGAGACTGGTAGGAGATGCAGAGCCATGAAATGGATTGGTCCAAAACCCATGTGTGGTGCTTTTTAATTAGGAGAGATATATTGGCTGCAGGGGGGTCCCTTTGAGGAATGAGGGGTTCCAGCCTCATATCAGACCCCTCAGCCCAGGATTCCAGTGCTGGGAAGTCCCCATAACTTTGGGATGTAAAAACCAGGGGGGATTGTGGATGAGTGACACAGAGGCTGCTGAAGTCCCAGGCAGTTCCTCTTAAAGGGCCTGCACGCAGACTTACTCAGACTCACTCCCTCTGCTCCAGCACTTGGGCAGCAGCTTCAAAGGAACCAGGGACATATGGGGAAGTACTAAATTGTCTGGCATCATGGCAAGAACTGGAGGATGGGGTGAGAGACAGCTTTCTACCAGACAAAAGTGCTGCAAGAGGTCATTGGTCCTTTGTTGAGACCTCCCCACTACAGAGTGGACAGGTAGGCACCATATCTGAGTCTCCATCAACCTGGCTCACACTGTTTGCCCCACCCAACTTGCAGGCTCATCCAAGTTGTTTGCAGTGGCTTTTCCATATGAAAGGTTTGTCCTGGCTCATGCTTCAGACTTTCCTAAAATCTCTCAAACAAGCAGCAGCTGGCCTCAGTATACCTTATATATCTTGCTAAGTGGCCCCAGGCCAGGCACTAGCAGAAGCCTGCCTTGGTTCACAGGTTGGCCTCTCCTTGGTACCTCTAAGTCCAACACAAGTGGCAACCATCTGCAGATCACTCTGTTGCTTATGCTGGGTGGCCCAAGGCAGGGTACAGGCAGTAGCTGACTCTGTACCTCACGGGAGGCCCCAAAGCCAACATACCCAGTGATCAGTTTCAAACCACACCAGATTACAATCCTACCACATCCACTATATCTGTGAGTGACACACTCAAGGGTAGACTCAGGGAGTACCAAAGCCCCACTGAAGCAAGTCCTACTTCATAAGATTGGCTCCTGCACAGCAGCTGGTCCTCACAGCTGACTGGCCTGGAGGTGACACCCTTTCAGTTCAGGTGATTGGGGAGGCTGAGCCACTGGACCCTATCGGACACCTAGTACACAAGGCCACTCTACCAATTCTAGGAGACATAATAATCCAGGAGACAGCTCTACCTAATATATAGAAATAAACAGAAAAGCAGCTAAAATGAGAAGTTAAAAAAATGTTTCAAATGAAAGAACAGTAGAAATATCCAGAAAAAGAACTAAATGAAAGCAAGCAAACTACCAGAGTTCAAAACAATGGTTATAAGGATGCTTATGAAACTTAGTGAGAATGTCAAGAAACTTACTGAGAAGTGAAAGAAGTTAGTGATAACATCAACAACATAAAAAGGACCAGTCAGAAATGAAGGATACACTAACTGAAATAAAAAAATAATTTACAGGGAAGCAATAGTAGAGTAGAGGATGCCAAGAATCAAATCAGTGATTTGGAATATGAGGAAGCAAAAAACACCCAATCAGAGCAGCAGAGAGAAAAAGAACCCCAAAATATGAAGATACTGTAAGGATCCTCTGAGACAACTTCAAGTATCCCAACATTTGTATCATGGGTGTGCTGGAAAGAAAAGAGAGGGAACAAGAAATTGAAAACCTATTTGAGAAAATAACAGAAAATTTCCCTTACCTGGTGAAAGAAATAGACATACAAGTCCAGGAAGCACATAGAGTCCCAAACAAGATGAACCCAAAGAGGCCCACACCAAGACATATAATAATTAAAATGCCCAAGGTAAAAGACAAGAGAGAATCTTAAAAGCAGGAAGAGAAAAGCAATTAGTTACCATACGACTATCACCTGATTTCTCAACAGAAACTTCGCAGGCCAGAGGGAGTAGCAAGGAATATTCAAAGTGATGATAACCAAGATTACTCTACCCTGCAAAACTATTATATAGTATTGAAGGTCAAATTAGGAGCTTCCCAGACAAGAAAAAGCTAAAGGAGTTAATTACCACCAAACCAGTATTATATGAAATGTTAAAGGGTCTTCTTTAAGAAGAAGAAAAAATAAATAAAAAATATGAACTATAAAATGGCAATAAACACATACCTATCAACATTCTAATCTAAAAATAAACAAACAAGCAGAACAGAAACGGGCTCTCAGATACAGAGAACATTTTGACAGTTACCAGATGGGAAGGGGATTGAGAGGATGGGTGAAAAAGGTGAAGGGGTTTAGAAGCACAAATTAGTAATTATAGCTTAGTCATGGAGGTATAAAGTACAGCATAGAGTATATAGTCAATAATATTCTAATAACTATATATTGTTTCAGATGGGGATGAGATATTTTGGGATGATCACTTAATAAGTTTTACAATATCTAATCACTATGCTATACACCTGAAACTAATATAATATTTTTTGTCAATTGTAACTGAAAAAAAATGATGTAAGAAAATAAGCAAGGCTAGAATAAGTTATAGAATTTTTTGTTGTTGTTGTTGGTTGTTGTTTTTTTAGTTTTTGTTTTTAAGGATATATTGCATAAGCCCAACTGTCATGGCTCAGTGGTTGAGCATTGACCGAAGAACCAGGAGGTCATGGTTCAATTTCTGGTCAGAACACATGCCTGGGTTGGGGGCTCAATCCCCAGTAGGGGGCATGCAGGAGGAGCCAATCAATGATTCTCTCTTATCATTGATGTTTCTATCTCTCTCTCCCTCTCCCTCCCTGAAATCAATAATAATAATAATAAAAGAATATAGTATATGAGATGGCAATTACATGAAGTGATCTGAACAAAGATACATAAACTTGAAAAACACACACACTTTACATAGGTCCAAAGTTTCATTAAGATAACTAGATTTTCTAGCAAGGGTGGGGATTGTCCAGACCATGGTTTGTAGAAGGCCCATGAAATCATTTGGTCTGGCCCTGCCAAGGCATTAGGAGTCAGCTAATTAAATGTTTGATCAAATGTCAAACATTTTTAAAATATATTTTATTGATTTTTTTACAGAGAGGAAGGGAGAGGGATAGAGAATTAGAAACATCAATGAGAGA
>NW_006297385.1:337536-341827 GCF_000327345.1 Myotis davidii | reverse complement strand
TATATATATATATTTTATTGATTTTTTACAGAGAGGATAGTCAGAAACATCAATGATCAGAGAAACATCGATCAGCTGCCTCCTGCACCCTCCTACTGGGGATGTTCCCGAAACCAAGGTACATGCCCTTGACCAGAACCAAACCTGGGACCTTTCAGTCCGCAGGCCGACACTCTATATCCACTGAGCCAAACCGGTTAGGGCTCAAACATTTTTTTTAAGTTGATAATTTTGTATGGCCCATGAATGATGTTATAAATATCCGAATGACCCTTGACAGAAAAAAGGTTCCGCATGCCTGCTCTAGAGGATAAAGAGGTGGCTTTTCCCAGCTTACTCTATTCATAAGTTATTATTCAATTTGCAATAAGCTTATGCTATAACTAGCTATCTTCAGTTAAACACTCTTGCCTAGAAGAGGATTGCAAGTCTGTTAATATTAGAGCTAGCAGGGGAGGGAACTTTTTTTAAATAGTTTTTTTAAATTTATTGATTTGAGAGATAGAGAGGAAGGGGGGAGAGAGAGAGAGAGAGAGAGAGAGAGAGAGAGAGAGAGAGAGAAACATCAACTTGTTTTGTTATTTCACTCATCCATGCAGTCATTGGTTGACTCTTCTATGTGCCCTGACTGAGGACCGAACCTTGGTGTATTGGGATAATGCGCTAAACAACTGAGCTACCTTTCCAGGGCATGAGGAACTTGACATTAAAAATCTTGGTCAAGCCCAGCCAGCGTGGCTCAGTGGTTGAGCATTGATCTGTGAGCCAAAGGATCACGGTTCGATGCCTGGTCAGGGCATATGCCCAGGTTGTGGGCTCAATCCCCAGTGGGGGACATGTAGGAGGTGGCCAATCGATGATTCTCTCTCATCATTGATGTTTCTATCTCTCTCTCTCGCTCACTCTCCCTTCCTCTCTGAAATCAAGAAGATATATTAAATAAATAAGTAAGTAAGTAAAAAAATAAATAAATAAATCTAGGTCAAACCCTGGCTTGTGTGGTTGGAGAATTGGCCTGCACATCAGAGGGGCATGGGTTCAATTTTCAGTCAAGGACATGTGCCTGAGTTTCAGGTTTGCTCCCCACCCTGGTTTGGGGCAAGTGCGGGAGGCAATCAGTTCATGTGACTTTCTTACATTGATGTTTCCTTCTCTTCTCTGCTTCCTCCCTCCCTTTCACTCTCTTTGAAAAGCAATGGAAAAAAATATCTTCCGGTGAGGATTAACAACAACAACAAAAATCTAGGTCAAGAACCTATAAGATGGGAAAAAATCTATAAAATGGATCTCATTAGAAAACTGAGGTACAGGGACTTAGATCAAAACTATTTGGAAGAGTTTGTGAATTTTAAGGTAGTAATATCTTTTCAGAGAGTATAGCATGTGAAGAACCCACCAACACTGTATAAAGAGCAGAAGTTCTTTTGACTACAGTAGGAAGGACAGTATAAAAATATTTACAAAAAAAGGTTCAGGCCCAAGCTAGTTTGGCTCAGTGGATAGAGCGTTGCTCTGTGGACTAAAGGATCCTGGGTTTGATTCCAGTCAAGGGCACATGCCTGGGTTGCAGGCTAAATCCCCAGTGTGGGGCATGCAGGAGGCAGCCGATCAATGATTCTCTCTCATCATTGATGTTTCTCTCTCTCTCTCTCTCTCTCTCCGTCTCTTTTCCTCTCTGAAATCAATAAATAAATATTATTTTTTAAAAAAGGTTCAGAATAAAGGAATATTTATAGGATGTTAAACATTAATCTGCAACCATATGAGGCTCCTTTGAGTTCCCAAAACCTTTGCTTCCTTCTCCTTTTGTTCTTGCTCATGTTTTTCTGTTGCTCCTCCTGGTCTAGAGACTAGGTTGTTTGTAAATTTTCTTGTGGAACCCAGCTCTGTTTACATGCTCATTCAGAGGTTTATTTTCTTTAGATTGTCCCCACGCCTTCAGCTTTCCTTTGTGTGGCTCATAGTTGAGGGGTTGAGATCAAACACTGGTTTCCCATTGGAGACGGGAGTCTGTGCTGCTTCAACGGTCTACTTGACTAGAGCAGTAAGTGCAGCAGACTCTCCCTTCGTGGTCTGTAACTTGTTTGTCCCAAGCATAGCCTGGTCTGTGGTGTATTCCCAGATAAGGTCACATGTGGAGACTTTCCGGCAGAGTCGTGGTCAGTGAAGGCTTACACTCATTGTCTTCAGTAGCAGCTGAAAACCTGAGATTCGTTTAATTGCTGAGGGAGTGGGTTGCTTGACTGACCCCTTCACACACAAGGTACTCCCATCTGCAGTGCCCGGCCCGGTTTGTAAGCCAGAAGTACAAGTCAGAGAGTCTTCCTTGGAGATCATCTGGAGTTGCCACCACTTCCTTGGTGACAGGCTGATTCTCCAGTTTGTTAAGTAAACTGTGTTGTTCAAATGTTTCCTTTTTTCACTTAATATATTGATTAATGGACTCCATTTTTTAAAAATGAGCTTCATGAAGCTTCTTAAAGTTCGGAGTAGTGCTTGAAACTCTTATTTTTTCCAGCTTTGAAAACCCATCTATGTAGACAGACTTTTTTCTTTCTGAAGGTGCCTTTGACTCTTCATTACCATTCACTCCACTTTCTTCTGAGGACACTGCATTCTCATCTCTTTGGCTCTCATCTTCCTGCTTTTCTTGATTCTGGGATTCAGTAGGACCACTTGATTTTGTTTTTTTGTTTGTTTTTTATTTTTCATATATATATTTTTTTATTGATTTCAGAAAGAAAAGGGGAGGGAGGGAGCAACCCCAAGGTTTCCAGCACCAAGCTGCCTCCTGCACACCCCACACTGGAGATAGAGTCGCAACCTGGGCATGTGCCCTGACTAGGATCGAACCATGACCTCCTGGTTCATAGGTCAACGCTCAACCACTGGGCCATGCCAGCCTGGCAAGAAACCACTTATTTTTATCTCTGAATGACCCTGCTGGGAGTCAGGATTGCTGTGGACAGTTCTGCACTCTCCTTGGCACAGCCGCTGGTTCCTCTCAGCTTGTTCCTGCTGCTAATCTGTGTCTCGGTCTCATCACAGAGGATGCAGAAATTTGACTTTCATCCTGATTTTCATTTTCTTGTTTCCTGTTTAAGGTGTGTGTTTTTTTTAATTCTTTATTGTTCAAAGTATTACATATGTCCCCTTCCCCAACCCCCCCATTGTCAGGTGGGCTTTCAAGGCTTTTAACATGTCTGCTCTCAAGTTAACCTGGAGGCCCAGATTCTTGGCCAAGTTCTGCAGGTCACTGTACTTAAAGGAGTTCAGGTCCTCCAGGGAAGGAATGGTCATCCCAATCTGCAATCCAGGAACTCACTGTGCAGAGCATCCCTCTGCCTCCACTGTGCCACTCAAAACTTTGGCGCCCTCTGAAGAACTTATTTTGAACATACATTTATTGTTTGTCTCCTTCCTCCTGCGTATCAGCTCCAGAAGGGCAGGGATGTTTGTCTGTTCCCCCTGCAGATTCACCATCTTTGGGTGTTTTGTTTGTTTTTGTTAATCCTCACCCGAGGATATTTTTCCATTGATTTTTTAGAGTGAAAGGGAGATACACACACAGAGAGAAACATCAATGTGATGTGAGAGACAGACAGATTGGTTGACTCTCGCACACACCCCTACTGGGGCAGGAGATCGAGCCTGCAACTGAAGTTCCTTCCCCGTGGCTGGAATCAAACCTGGACCCTTCAGTCAGGGGGCTGACATTCTATCCACTGAGCCAAACCGGCTAGGGCAGATTGCCCCCCCCCCTTTTTTTTTAGATTGCCCATCTTTAATTCAGTGTCTGACACATAGTAGGTACTTGGTAAGTATTCTTAGAGTAGATGAATGAATGGATGAGGTGAGTCCTGCTTTTAAAAATATATATATAGGAGAAACCAAGATGGCGGCATAGGTTAACGCCAGAGATTGCTGCCTTGAACATCAAATTCAAATTACACCTAAAAGACGGAACGGACATAATCCAGAACCACAGAGAGGCTGGCTGAGTGGAAATTCTACAACTAGGAGGAAAGAGAATATCATACCCAGACTCAGAGGAGGCGCAGTGCTGACGTGAAATACTCAGGTGCGGAGTGCATGGGGAGCAGGCTGGCAGCGGAGGGCTCGGTTGTTGTTTTCAATCGGGAGGGAGTTTCAGACTCTGAGCTCTAGATCCGGGCGAGTCTCTAGGGGCCCAGACTCAAACAGAAGGGGACTGTCTGGCTTCGGTCGGAACCCGAAGGCAGCTTTCTCTCCGAGGTTTGCAGCGGTTGCTGGGACTCTGTGAGGCAGAGGC
>NW_006297385.1:329033-336249 GCF_000327345.1 Myotis davidii | reverse complement strand
AGCTTGTTCAGATCTTATCTGTTAGACTTGGAGGTTTTCTTAGAAAAGCTTTATTTTATTGTAATTCTTTTTTTAAATAGATAATTGATTTTGGATCAATAAGGAAAGGGAGAGGGAGATAGAAACATCAATAATGAGAGGGAACCATTGATTGGCTGCCTCCTACATGCCTCCTACTGGGGATTGAGCCCACAACCTGATCATGTGCCCTTGACTGGAATCAAACCTGGGACCCTTCAGTCCACAGGCCAATGCTCTATCCACTGAGCCAAATCAGCTAGGGTGCTAAGTCCTGTTATTATTTCATTTTATAGATAAGGAAATTGGGGCATAGAGAGGGTCAGTTACCTACAAAGAGAGTCAAACTCAGACAATCTGGCTTCTGAACTCACACTTTTAACCATAAGACAGCTGCAACTCTGCTCAGCATAGACTGTACTGTGTCTCTGACCTTCAACTTCATTCTCTCAAACCTGCTTCCTCCTTGTGCAAGGGATGCATTCTTCCATGGCTGGAAATTCTCATACTCCCAAAAGAGGGTGGAGATTCATTCACTGCTGTAGCCCCAAGGCGCAACGTGTGCACATAGTTGGTTCACATTTGCTGAATCAATGAATTAATGGATTACTGAGAAGTGCAGAGACTTGGAGACTCGTAGATTATATCCACTAGGATTCTTTGGTTGCCAGCAACGAACCTTATATTCAAACTAAGGACCTTTCTACTTAGGTACACTATGAAAAATCCCAAGGAAGGACCCCGACTGACCCAGCCTGGGTCCTGCCCTGTCACTGAACCAATCACTGGCCAGGGATGTGGGATCACATATAAAATGGCAGTTTCAATTGGATTATGTGAATAGAGCTGTGGAGAGGCATCAGCAATTCACTTGAAAGGGGGTGGTTCTACTGAGGCTGCTGAGGGTCCCATGGGAAGCTTCTCCCACTGGGGATGAGGGAGGAAGTCCTTGCTCTTGGTAAACTCATTGCCAGGCAACCTGAGCTTCCAGGTCATCCACCAGATAATTGTTTGCCTTTCTCCACTATCCACCTCTCGATCGTGGCAGATCATGAAACATAAACCTGCTGTTCAAACAAATAAAAAACACTGCTGTTCCACTGCTGCTAGCTCTAGAGTGATTCCCTATATAGTGATTTTCTAAATCCTGCTCATAGTTCTGTAAATAGCCCCTTTATTAGAAGTTATCTTACTCAAGTTATTCTAATTTACTGACCCTCCATTTCTTTTTAGGGCTATGATTGATATAGCCAAGTCCACCTCAAGCCAGCAATACACTTAAGAGGTCCACCTAGTAGGCCAGGAGTGCAGCTCTTCAAACATCAGTGGCTCCTATGTGTTTCCACTGAATTCCTCATTGGATACCCCAGTTCTCTATGGCAGTTTTGTTACCATGGAGGGTTGGAGCAAGGTTACAGCAAACTATTAAAGATATCATGGCCACCCAAGTCAATCTGCTTTCTTATTTTAGCTGCTTTCTCCAAAATGTGGCCCATTCTTGGGTTAAGTCCACATATGGCATGTAAATTATAGCTAATTGGTTATACGTATTCATTTCCACAGGGGAGTACCTCATAAGGGCGTATTCTTAATGTTCAGTCCTGAGGGGTGGGGAATCTGACCTGATCAGACAGGTAGCCTATAAGAAATGCCCTATTTTTAATAATGGAGATTTAGCCCTCCATTGGGCTGGTGTTTCTAAGTGGTTAGAGCTTCTACCTGCATACCGAAGGGTCAAAGATTTGATCCCTGGGAGGCCACCAAACATTGTGTGTGTGTGTGCAACCTGGGCATGTGCCCTGACCAGGAAACAAACTGTGATCTTCTGGTTCAGGGGTTGATGATCAACCACTGAGCCACACTGGCCAGGCAATGCATGGTCATTCTTATTTCAATAATCCTCCTTTACCTTTTGTTTCTTTTTTAGCTGGAACCCTTTTTAAAAATATATATATTTTATTGATTCTTTACAGAGAGGAAGGGAGAGGGATAGAGAGTTAGAAACATCAATCAGCTGCCTCTTGCACACCCCCTACTGGGGATGTGCCCACAACCAAGGTACATGCCCTTGACCGGAATTGAACCTGGGACCCTTCAGTCCGCAGGCCGACACTCTATCCACTGAGCCAAACCAGTTATGGCTGGAACCCTTTAAAAAAAAATCCTCACCCAAAGATGGGAGAGAGAGAGAGAGAAAGAGATCCCAGGCTCAGGATTGTTGTGAGGGCCACAGAAGTGTGCAAGGTTTGAGTGGTGCTTGGTAATGAAGTCCCAGAAGGTTTGGGAAGTTCCAGTAGGGCCACTGGGGGACACAGGAAGTTGGCCTGCGGAACCCATGCCCCACCATTGGCTCTATGGCAGCGGTTCTCAACCTGTGGATCACGACCCCTTTGGCGATCGAACGACCCTTTCACAGGGGTCGCCTAAGACCATCCTGCATATCAGATATTTATATTACGATTCATAACAGTAGTAACATTACAGTTATGAAGTAGCAACAAAAATAATTTTATGGTTGGGTCACAACATGAGGAACTGTATTTAAAGGGCCAGAAGGTTGAGAACCACTGCTCTATGGCCTCGGATCAACCCATAGGAGCACCCCACACCACCCCAGAGCTTAAGAACTTTCCTTCAACTGCATTTTGTTTCTTCTTTCTTTGTCCCCAAACATTAAACCAGTGACTTTCAGGCCTTGGTGTTCATCGGAAAGGCTTGGGGACTTGTTAATGACAGATTCTGGGATCTGTCTTTAGAGACCCTAAATCCTGGGGACATGGGGGGCTGGGGTGAGTGGGCAGGGATGAAATTTTCACAGAGGGCCTAAGAGGATTCTGACACAGGTAGTCAGCACTCCTCCCCCGCTTCAGAGTAGTACAGGAAGGAGGCATGAGATGTAAGCGTCTTAGTCAGACCTCAGTTCAAATCTTAGATCTACCTGCCCTGATGGGTGAGGCCTCTTGGTAAGGGTATTGCCCTCTGAGTCTCAGTTCCCTTGTTTGATGCTGAGGTGACAAGTCCTGCTTCCTACGGAAGGTCTGTATGATTCAGTGATGTAAATCCTGTAAAAGCTCAGTACAGGTCCTGACCCACAGGAAGAGTCAAATCAACAGGACCTTGTATATTGTTGTTATTATTATTAATCATTAGTGTTGTTGCCCTGGTATTGTGTGACCCACTCTCACATCCTCTGTGCCTTGGTTTTCCCACCTGGAAAGGAGGCTTCTGAAGGTCATGTCTGAATATCTCAGCATAGGGGAGGCTGTATCCTCTGAAGATTAGCGGGGAAGAGAGGCATGGGGAGGGGTAATAGTATCTTCCTCAGAGGTCCCAGGGGTCTAGGACAGAGGGTCTGCTAGTGATTCCATAGGAACCTTTGGTGAGGAGGGAGTCAGACACTGGTGATCACATCCTGGGCAGGATCTGAGTATCAGAGGTGGGGGACCAATATCTCTGCCCGCAGGCCCCAATGCCCAAAGATGTCTCTCCTGAGTCAGGACGCAAGAGCAGCCTGTGCCAAAGACTGAGGCCACCCTGCCCTCTAGTGGCCAAATCCTTAAGTTCCAGCATTACATGTGACCTAAGGTTGGGACTTCCCATATCACTATTTGAGTGACAGGAGGATCAGGCCAGAACAGGGACTTGCCCTGTGTCTGGAGAGGTAGGGGGTCTGGACTGAAAAAGACTCCTCTTAAATCTCCTCCAAGAAGCCCCTCCCTGGCACCTAGGCTGGGCCAGGAGCCTCCCTGTCTCTCTAGGTTGGCTTCCCCCACTCTTGGCTATTGTGTGGTGATGGGTCTGTTACCTCACTGGACCATGAGCTTAAGGCAGAACCTGGGACACAGAGCCATCAGAAACATCACTTCTGCCCTAACCGGTTTTGCTCAGTGGATAGAGCGTCGGCCTGCGGGCTCAAGGGTCCCAGGTTCGATTCCAGTCAAGGGCATGTACCTTGGTTGCGGGCACATACTCCGTAGGGAGTGTGCAGGAGGCAGCTGAATCGATGTTTCTCTCTCATCGATGTTTCTAACTCTCTATCCCTATCCTTTTCTCTCTGTAAAAAAATCAATAAAATATATTTAAAAAAAAAGAAACATCACTTCTGTGTTCTCAGTCTGTCCACTCAGGACTGGGGACCACAATACTCTACAAACCAGTGAATATGCCATTAACCTCTCCCTTCTTTTTACTTTTTAGCTCCAGACCATCTTCTGGGAAGGTTTCCTTACTACAGCCCCATCCCCACCCCTTCAGTTTGTTCTGGAGCCCATCTTACTCTCTCTGCTAGTTGAATGCCACAGTTCTGGACAGTGCAGAGAGCCACAGAGCATAATGACTAATTGATTCATTTAGTTAGTAAACAATTTTTTAAAAATATATTTTATTGATTTTTTACAGAGAGGAAGGGAGAGAGATAGAGAGTTAGAAACATCGATGGGAGAGAAACATCGATCAGCCGCCTCCTGCACATCTCCTACTGGGGATGTGCCCGCAACCCAGGTACATGCCCTTGACCGGAATCGAACCTGGGACCTTTCAGTCCGCAGGCCGACGCTCTATCCACTGAGCCAAACCTGTTTTGGCATAGTAAACAATTTTTGAGCACCTACTATTTTAAGGCCCTGTTCTAGGCACTGGGAGACAACAGTGGATGGAACAACAGTTCCTGCCCTCATAAGTGCTGATATTCTAATGAGTGGAGACAGACAATAAATCAAATAATTAAATAGGCCTATAACATGATAACAAACTATGATAAGCGTTAAAAGAGAAATAAAGCATTTAAGAGGATAGAGAATTATGGAGGGTGCTATTTTAGTTGAGATTGTCTCTAAGGAGGTAACATCCTATATAATCCTATATAATAAAAGGATAATATGCAAATTGAATGACCAATCGTTATGACATGCACTGACCACCAGGGGGCAGATGCTCAACGCAGGAGCTGCCCCCTGGTGGTCAGTGCGCTCCCACAGGAGGAGTGCTGCTCAGCCAGAAGCCCAGCTCAGGGCTGGTGAGGCAGTGGCAGCGCTAAGGACCCCTTAGGGGATATCTGCCTGACAGCTTAGGCCACTCCCTGTGAGAAGGCACAGGCTGGGCTAAGGGATCCCCGTCAGTGCATGAATGTTGTGCACTGGGCCTCTGGTTTAAGTAGAAACCTCAATAAAGAGAGGAATGAAGCCATGTAGATATATGGGGGAAGAGCATTCTAGCAGAGGACATAGCAGGTGCAAAGTTCCTGTGACGGAAGCAGGATTGGAATGTTCCAGCGACAGAGAGGATGCCAGTATAGCTGAAGAAAGGTAAGTCACGGGAAAGAAGAAAGGAGATGAGGTCGGAAATGTGATGGGGTCTAGGGAGGGGATCCAGAAAGGCTTTGAGGGCTTTGCACTTTATTTTAATTGTGAAAGAAGTCATGGAGGTTTTAAGCCAGAGACCAGTGTGATGCCATATGCTTTAGATAGTCTCCTCTGACTGCTGTGGGGCTGTCCAGGGGGAGACAAAGGTGGACAGGAGGCTGTGAAGAGGAAAAGTGAGGATGGGTCCTGGATTTATTTTGTGAATGTAAAGATAACAGGATTTGCTGATGGCTTGGGGTGTGTGTGTGTGTGTGTGTGTGTGTGTGTGTGTGAAAAAGAAGAAGAGAGTCAAGGATGATTGATTGCACTTGGAACAAAATCTATTTTCTTTATAATGGCCTACAAGGCCCTACATGATCTGGACCCTTGCTCTCTCCCCAAGCTTGTCTCTCCCCCCCCCCACCCCCCATTGCTCCAGTTACACTAGCTTTCTTACTGATTATTGTACATGCCAAGCGTGTTCCCCTTCCCCATACATTGTATGGCTGGCAATTTCTCAAGTCTCAGCTTAAATGTCACTTTCTCAGAGAAGTCACCCCTTTCTTTATAGCACTAACCACTCTCTAAAATGATTTTATCTTTTTTTTGTTTGTTTTGTTTATCATCTGTCTTTCTTTACTAGAAGGTCAGCTCCTTGAGGGCAGCAACTTGTTTGGTCACTGCTGTATCCCCAGTGGTAAGGAGAGTGTTTGCACATAGCAAACACTTAAAAGGAACAAAGGCATTGATTAACCCCCTGCTCCTTCACAGATTGGCTTACACAGAAGGCATAGATAGACAAGAATCCACGACAGAGCCTGCGGTCGTCCACATGCCCTGGGGAGACCCAGAAGCCAGGGACACCGGCTACCCCCGCCCCCCCCCACCCCCGCGATGCGGTGCCTGGAGGATAGAGTCCTAGCTGGGAATGGAGCACCCCTGGGAGGGAAGGATGCTCAGGGGCGAGCCCCGCCCTGCCCTGTATCCCCAGCGGCCAATCGGGCCATGGCCACCGCCATTCAGAACCCGCTCAAGTCGTGAGTGTCCCTGCCGTCCATGTCCCTCTGTAACCCCCGCCTTTCCCCAGCCCTAGCTAGGGGCGGTGCGTGGGATGCAGTGCGCGGAGGGTAGTTGAATGCCCCTCCCAGCGCAGCCCCCATGCCCCCTGGGGGGTCCACTCCCCTGTGTCTCCGTGGGGTTGGTTGGGATTGGGAGCTCCTTCAGGGTCGCGGGGGAGCCCCTTCTTTGTCACTGTCAGTGAAGGAATGTGGCGCGGGCTGGGGAGGGAGTGGAGGGGTGGAGGCCGTCTTCCCACCCAGAGTGGGGGTAGGGGCTTCCTTCTCCTCCTCTTCCATCTCTCCTCCTCCTGGTCTCCCGGGCGCCGGGCCTGCCCGGACACCGGGCTAGGAGTCCGGCGCCTAAGTCTCCAGGGTCTCTCTTTCCCACCTCATCAAAGCACCTTTCTCTCTTTTTCCCTCTCTTTCTCGGCCCCCGCGACCGGGGGTGGGAGCTGAGATTTCGGGGATTCCCGGGGAGATCCCTGTTGTCTCCCTTTTTACTCCTCGGGTCTCCAGGACCTAGAAGCCCCGATGCGCGGTCAGCTTAGAGGGTGGGATTCCTTCCTTGCCGGCTCATACACATCTAACTCGAGCATCTCCCATCCTCTTGGGGACAGGATGCCTCCGGGGAGGGCTCTGGGAGTGCCCTCAGTCTCTGAGAATTCCCTCCCTTTCTCCCTGCCCAAGTCCCTTCTCCTTTCCTTAGCTTCCTCCTGGGCCCAGTGTCTGGGACCCAGGATGTCTGGGTTCGAGCCTAGCACCCTCCTATATAGCCTCTCTTCTCGATCTCTTCACCTCTTT
>NW_006297385.1:326048-328894 GCF_000327345.1 Myotis davidii | reverse complement strand
TTCCCAGGCGGGGACTGCGTGCTCCGAGTGACAGGCGCGCGGCCGCTGGCGTCCACCCTCCTCAGCTGGCCAGCGCGCACTCCCCTCCCCCTCTTTTCGTGCTAGGGTAGAAGACATAGGGGCCGGTGTTACCTTCCCCAACCTTCCCCCAACCCTTTGCGCCCCCTGCCTTGACCTTGAGCACCTGTGCTGTGGGGGTGAGGAGAGGGGAGGGGCTCAGGAGCGCTCCTCACCCTTAGGGCTGTGCCGGTGTGTAGACCTAAAGCCCACAGTTGCCTCTTGTTTCTGGCGGAGAGAAGTTGGGAGAGATGGTGGGCAGAGGTTCCTAGGCACGCACCTACACGTGTGGCTTAGCGGTGTGCAAAAGCAGGTTTAGAGGGCGGATGTGGGGCTTGGGTCAGTACGAGATGGTGTGTGATGAGGACTCCTTTCAGCTTCCTTCTCACTCTAAGTCACACACACAGATAGATGTCTCCCCTATGAGGGATACCTTCCACTGGCTGGGACCAGATTCCTGTTTTTGGCGGATCTATAGGCAGACATCCACGTCCCTCACACTCATCTACCCAGACCTCTAGGAAATGTGGGGCAACCCATTGCAGGGACCTGGAGGCCAGAGTCAGCATTTGGGTGGGAGTGCCAGCACCCTCCGTTCTCTCACCTTCTGAGGATTGTGCAGGGGCGAAGGGAGGGACTCCTGAAACAATGTACAAGTCAAATCTCCTTGGGAGTGAGAGGCTGGAGGGTGCAGCCCTCGGGAGTTCTGAGTGCCTGCGTTCAAACCCAGCTGAGCCATTAGTTCTCCCCTTCCCCAGCTGCAGTGTTACCTTCTGTGAATTGGGGAATCAGCCGTTCTTATTACCTCAGGGGGCTGTTTGATCTTTGTAGAGCACTTCGTATGCTAAATGTAGTGACTAGTAGGAGAAGTGTCAATATTGATTTCATTTGTGGTCCAGTTTCCCAAAGAGCAGGGGAGGGGGGGCAAAGGGGGGTGAGGTGGCGATAGGATTGTTTGGGCAGGGGAAAGAACTGGGAGAGGGGTCTGTGAAGGTGACAGGAGTAAGAAAAGGGTGGAATATCCCTCTCCAAGTTTCCACCTGAGTCTGTAGGTCAAATTGTGCTGGCAGACAGACAAGGCCTCCTGGAGGAGGTGAAGTGTCTACACGAAGGCCCCAAATGGGTGGAATTGATTTGAGAGTTCTGGGACGGGGAAGGAGAAAACCTGGGTTTTTGAGGCTAGATAGAGGTGTGGGGAGTAAGTGTTAGAGGGTGTATTGGGGAGCTGTGATGGTGGTGGCAGGTGAGAGAGGAAGGTGGCAAGGGCACCCTCTGAGCTGAGCTGACAGGTCAGGGGCAGGGCTTACTGTGGACATATGGAGTGGCCACTATAGGGGCCTGGAGGCCAGAGTGAGAGTGGGGCTGCCAGTATATTTTACTATTCCCCTTGCCACACCTCTGGGCCAGATATGAAGCAGAGACCCCCTCCCTCAAGGCCTTACCTGGAGCAGATGGGGAGAATTTGTGGAAGGGGTTTAAGACTAGAGGTGTGTGTGTGTGTGTGTGTGTGTGTGTGTGTGTGTGTGTAGAAGTGACCATGGATAGGCCTGAGAGGATCTCTCTCATCAGGGGGAGGTGAGGGTATGAAGTAACAAAAGAGGTGAAGGCTAATATGCCTCCTCTGTCTACTGGAGAGCCCCCTAGTGGGTGTTTTCGTCCATGCGGAGGCTCAAACCTGAACACAAAGTTTGGAGGGCTGTGGGTGTGTGCATAGAGAGAGTGTGTGTGTGACTAGGTGAGTCAACTCGCACTCTGGGGATTCCTCAGGGTAGAGTTACTGTGAGAGACAGTGGGAAAGAGAAGGCAGTAAGGCCCACTTGGGGACACAGACATCTGGGCGAGTGAATCCTTCCCTCAGTCACACTGCAAACAGCCTCCAGGAGCAGGGAACATGTAGCTGCACCTCCCGGCGCATCTGGAAAGTAGGGGTAATAACAGCATCACCCTGGAAGGTTATTATGAAGACTAAATGGGTTAAGCCCTGTAAAGCACTGAGAACTGTGTCCAGCATATGGTGGCTGTTCAGTATATTTGTCTATTCATTCAACAAATATTTATTGAGCATTTACTATGTGCCAGGCATTATTCTTTCTAATAATGGTAATTATATTACCATTTTACATCTTAGCACATATCAGATTCTTTTTGTGGGATGAATTTATTGAGCACCTACTACCTGCCAGGTACCTTTTAAAACACTTTACTTATAGTTACTCATTTAATCCTCACAACAATACAATGAGGCACCACTCTGATGAGGAAACTGAGGCCCAGAAAGATTAAATCATTTGCCCAAGGTCACATGGCCACCAAGTGGCAGAGCCAGGATTTGACCCTAAGAGATGTGGCTACAGTCCCTAACTAGCACCGCCACTGTTTGGCCTTCCAAGGGGTTGAACAGGTTGGGTGGGGTCACTGTGAGAGTGGCAGCCTCGAGTGGGACCCACAAGGCAGGGTTCTCTGGAGCTGGGAGGGACTAGGGAGCGGGGGTGGGGAGGGGCAGTGTCAGCGAGCCTAGTCTGCATGCGTGCGGGGTTGTCGATGGGACGTTTGTGTGGGCACCTGTAGTGTCTCCGAGTCTCCCGGCACTGAAGACTGTGTGAGTGTAGATGTATGTGAGTATATGTGGGGTGTGGGAGTGGAGTGTGCGTAAGTCTACGTGGAAAGCGTGAGTGTGTGTGTGACTTTGTATGTAAATGGCCGTGTGTGAGTCCAGGTGTGAGTGTGAGTGTACGCCCGTGAGCCCAGGTGTGTGTATGAGTGAGCATGTGTGCGTGACCGCGCTGCCT
>NW_006297385.1:324097-325732 GCF_000327345.1 Myotis davidii | reverse complement strand
CGACTGGGGGTGGGGGGGATGGGGAGTCGGGCTGTCACTGTGGCCCGGCTGTGTGGGGGTGCGAGTGTGTGACTGGGTGTCTGGGGTCGACGCACCGCTCCTGGGAAGGCGGAGGGTGTGGGGAAGTCGGAGCCCTCTTCGGGGCAGGGCATGCCCCCCGGCGACCCCCAGGTAGGGGAGAGGATAAAATGGCTGTGGGGTGCGGGGACCTTGGTAAACTTGGGTGAAGCCCACACCACCTTTGTCTTGGGATGCAGAGTGTCTGTCACTTGTTTGTGTTCTGTTTTCCGGGGATATGTGTGTTTCATTGGGGACGTGCTCCACTGGGTCTGAGCGTGTACATTTCCTTTGAAACTGCATCATTTGTGTTCTGTGTCTCTGGCTATGTAGGTGTGCATGTGTCTGTGTGTAAATTTTTGTGTGAATGTGGGTAGCTATATCTATGTTGTGTATGTGTGTGTCTTTGTGTTGAATATGTTATTTTGTTTTTGCTTTGTTAATCCTCACCTGAGGATATTTTTTTTCCATTGGTTTTCAGAGAGAGGGAGGGAAGTGGAGAGAGAGAGAGAGAGAGAGAGAGAGAGAGAAACATTGATGTGAGAGAGACACATCTACTGTCCCTCAGGTACGTGTGCCCTGACCTGGGCGGGGAGCAACGGAAGGGAGCGACTGGGGCTGGAGCAAGTGAACCTGCAACCCAGGCACTTGCCCTTGTCCCAGAATCAAACTCCGGGGGGCCCTTCAGTGTGTGTGTGTGTGTGTGTGTGTGTGTGTGTGTGTGTGTGTGTGATTTTGTTTGTGTTGTGTCTCTGTCATGTGTGTAAGTGCATATGGGTAGATTGCTTTAACATTCCTTCTTTTAACATTTGTGTGTGTGTTTGGATGCTTGAATGTGTTATGTGTGTTATGGTGTGCCTGATCTGTCTGGTTTGCATGTTGTGTGTCTTTGTGTGGGTGATTTATGTTGGGTGTCTTTGGATTTGTGATGCATACTTGTGCATGGATACTAGTATATGTGTGATCTGTCCATTCCTACACTGTGACTTGGGATATTTGTGTTTCAGTAGATATGTGTATGTGCACATATGTGAGATTTGTGTTTCTCCTTTGTGTCTTAGGATATTTCTCTTTGTATGTGAATTGACGTGACTATGTGCGATTTTTTGTGTTGTGCGTTTGGATATGTGCACATATGAATGGGGCCCAGTGTGTTTTTGTTTGTTTCTATATTGTGTATATCTACTCCTTGGCTAGAGGCCTGCTTGAGTCCCAGGCGGGGGGCTCGAGTCCAGGAGCGACAGGAGGGGAGAGGTGAGGTTGGAGGATTCTGCCCACCCATTCTAGACGGGAGGGTTGGGGGAGGGAGCTGGCGACCTGGCGCTCCTGCCCTTGCTGACAGCCGTCTGCTGGCCTGCTCACTGCCCCTTGCAGTCTAGGTGAGGACTTCTACCGTGAGGCCATTGAGCACTGCCGCAGCTACAACGCGCGCCTGTGTGCAGAGCGCAGCTTGCGCCTGCCCTTCCTCGACTCTCAGACCGGAGTGGCCCAGAACAACTGCTACATCTGGATGGAGAAGACCCACCGTGGGCCAGGTGCCCGCTGGGAGGGTGGTGGAGGGGTGGGGCCGGGGGGGGC
>NW_006297385.1:293479-314370 GCF_000327345.1 Myotis davidii | reverse complement strand
TGAAGCCCAAAATTTTACTTCCCATTTCACTCCAGGTTTGGCTCCAGGACAGATCTACACGTACCCCGCTCGCTGTTGGAGAAAAAAACGGAGACTCAATATCCTGGAGGACCCCAGACTCCGGCCCTGCGAGTACAAGATCGGTGGGTGGAGCTGTCTGTGCCTGGGGTGGCCTCCATGTGCTCCCCCTGCACTGCTAAGTGTGTGGCATGCCAGTGGGTGTCTGAGCCTTCACCTTTTCTCCCTTCTAGCCAGTGTCTGTGTGGCCGGCTGTGTGTCTCTCTGTGTGTGCCTCTCTGTGGGTATAGTCCACGGATTCTCCAGTTTCCCCTGAGTGGCTGAGTTTCAGATGGTATCTTCCATGTGGGCCCAGGTGTATTTGAGAGCAGAGTGGTGTCTGTTATGTGTGTCTAGGTGTATCCAGCCTTTGTGCATCTCCCCTTGTGAGCTGGGATGTATCAGAATGTCTGGCTCTGTTTCTTCCTGTGGGTGCGTCAGAGAGTCTGATTGTAACTCTTGCCGTTTGTAGTGGAGTGTATCTAAGTGTCTTGAGTCTCTTTCCAGGTGTTTTCAAGTGTATTAGCAGGTTTATTTCCGTGTGTGTGTGTGTGTGTGTGTGTGTGTGTGTGTGATATCAGGGTGCCTGGCTGCCTTTTCCGTTGAGTGCCCAGATGCTTGGAATGTCTCTCTTTCCTTAGTACCTGGTGTATTAGGTATGTTTCTGCCCATGTGTGTTGGTCCACCAGAGTGTCTGGCCTTACCACTTAAATGTGTCCAGTACTATCAGGGTCACTGGCTGTTTCTTTTCCCTGTCCAAGGATCTGTTTGGGTCCAGATATATTAGGCTCAGGTGTCTACCTGGCTGTATCTTCCTGGGTGAGTCTGACTGCCTCAGGGACTGTCTGTATTGTCTATGAGTATTTATCTGAGTGATTCTCCCTAGGTGTGTCTATCACCCCCATGTGTGGCCAGGTGGACAGTAGGGTCTCCCTGTGTCTTCCCCATGTGGGTCTGGCTATGTCTGATGGTCTAACAATCTAAGTGTCTCTGGGTGTATCCAAGGGTCTGCATGTATCTCCTCCACGCCTAGGTTATCTGAGTGTCTGGGTGTATCTCTCCCTTTGTCTGACTGTCTAAAATGTTCTGTCTCCCCTGTGTATCCTCTTTGACTATCTGTATCCTTCCATATTTGTCCAGGTGTAAGTGAGGGTCTGGCTGGGGTCTCCTCCATGTGTATAGGTATATACAAGGGTCTGGCTGTGTCTCCTCCTGAGTGTGTCCTAGAGATTCTGAGGGTCTGGCTGTGTCTTCTCCAGGGTCTGAGCGTCCTCAGTAGGTGTAGTTGAATCTTCAGATCTGCTGCTGGTTGAGAGTGGGAAAGCCTCTTCTCTCCCTCAGTGCGCATAGTTCTCCCACCTGGGCAGTTTGAGGAATCCTCCAGGGACAACTTCCCACTTGACCCCTCCTCCCCATGGCCTTGTCCCCAGACTGTGAGGCACCCCTGAAGAAGGAGGGCGGCCTTCCTGAAGGGCCGGTCCTTGAGGCTCTCCTGTGTGCTGAGACAGGGGAGAAGAAGATTGAGCTGAAAGAGGAAGAGGCCATTATGGACTGCCAGGTAGGACTACTCCCAGGTCCCAAGCTCTTCTGCCCTGGCATATCCCATTCTTGCTCTGAAACCTTCCCTGGCTCCCTAGGGCCTTCTGGCATCTTAAGTCTTTGTCTTCCAAATATCATTATCTTTGGAAGGTCTTCTGACTTGCCCTGCCACCCCAATCTCCAGCTCTGCACAGAACCCGCAAAAGCAGAACAGTGCTCCCCATTTTCTTGACTCCAATCTCTCTTCTCCTGGTGCTCAGAAACAGCAGTTGCTGGAGTTTCCGCATGATCTTGAGGTGGAAGACTTGGAGGATGATATTCCCAGGAGGAAAAACAGGGCCAAAGGAAAGGTATCTCCCCATCATCCATCCCTTCAAAGCAGACCCCATATACTAAGCAGGCATAGTGATCAGATCTGCCCCAATTGGCCTCATTTAACTCTCAGAACAGCAGGGGCGGGGAGGAGGATCTTATACCCATTTCACAGATGAGGAGGTTGAGGCTCAGCTATGTTAAGCCATCTGCAAACCAGAGATTGTAAGGTGGACTAGAGCTGTCTTCATACCTGTGCTATAGATAGAGAGGAAACAACCCAAGAGAAGTTGAATTACTTAAGGCCACTGTAAGGAAGTGGCAGTGCTGCGATTCAACTTTCAGGCCCAAATGATGAGAACTCTTTCAGTTGCCTCCCTTTCTTGGCCCCTCACTCCTGCTCTTCCCCCAGGCATATGGCATCGGGGGTCTCCGGAAACGTCAGGACACCGCTTCCCTGGAGGACCGAGACAAGCCGTATGTCTGTGATAGTGAGTCCTTCTGAAGAGAGGGAAACAGAGCGAGTGGGGCCCAGTGACCTGACCTGCCCGCTCCTGGTCACCTCCTCCTGTTCAGGACCCTGGTGGGAGGATGCTCAGGCCTCTGGCAGAGGGGGAGGTGCGATCCCAGAGGCCAGAATGGAGGTGGCAGGGGCTGGGAGGGCTGACCGGCCCTCCATGCTCACTCTGCTCTCCAGTCTGTGGGAAACGGTATAAGAACCGGCCAGGGCTCAGCTACCACTACACCCACACCCACCTGGCTGAGGAGGAGGGGGAGGAGAACACCGAGCGCCACGCCCTGCCCTTCCACCGGAAAAACAACCATAAACGTGAGCAGGCAGGCGGGCTTTGGGCTGGTGAGGGGCCTTGGGAATGGGGGCTAGGAGCCTGGGAGGGAGGGGGCACGTTAGACATTTCTGGAAAATCTCCAGCTCGCCGTCCCCTCCCCCCACAGATCATGGGGAAGCTGGCTCTGGGGTTGCCATGGCAACCAACCATCTCTCCTCTCTCTCTCTCTCTCTCTCTCTCTCTCCCTCTCTCCCTCTCTCCCGGCTGTAATATTTCTGGGTCTGATTTATTGTTTCAATTAGAGCTGAGGGAGGGGGGTGATAGATGACTCCCCTCCGTCCCTGCCTCCCTTTTTCCCTTCTCTGCTAAGCTTTGGTGGAGTGGCAGGGTCTGTGGCCTAGGAGTCCTTGAACCACCCATGCCAATCCCATGCCAACCCGGCCAGCTAAAGGATTGGGGAGGGCCTGGAGGGAGGTTGTCAGTGGAGAAACCATCTTCCCACCCATCCCTTGGTGGGAGAGGACAGTCTCTTTCTATTCCCACTGTACACCCCGGCATCTCTGTGTTCATAATTTTCCTTCTGAATGTTTTCATACCAGATCTTGATCAGTAGTACCTACCCAATTTTTTATATAGTTGGGGGTGGCTGTCTGATGGAAGTGAATGCATGGGGAAGCATTGGACTCTGCCTAAAGCTGTATTGGTCAGTTTTTACCTAATAAAAAGGACATGTCACTTGACAACAAAGAAATGGGGGGATCCTGATGAGAATTATTTGGGTTCCCAAGGTCTCTTTTGCTACTGGCCACAGCTTGGGGTAGTACCCTCTCTTCCCACCTCCCCAAGCCGGGACCTAGGGTCCCTCCCTGGAGCTGAGGCTGGGGACAGGGTGGAGCCTTGCCTATGGTGTGAGTCCCTCTCTCTGTCCCCTCCCCACCCCCCAGAGTTTTACAAAGAATTGGCCTGGGTCCCTGAGGCACAGAGGAAACACACAGGTAGGGACGCCTCCCCCTGCCCCTACTTCTGCAGCAGCCTTTGACTGGGGGCCCCTGCCTGCCCACACCAACCCCATCTGCTGTCTTTCAGCCAAGAAGGGGCCTGACGGCACTGTCATCCCCAATGGCTACTGTGACTTCTGTCTGGGTGGCTCCAAGAAGACAGGGTGTCCTGAGGACCTCATCTCCTGTGCTGACTGTGGGCGATCAGGTGACACCCCCACTGAGGTTTCTGGGAGCCAGGGTGGAGAGGACTCCAGGAGTTTAGGTCTGGAGGATGGGAGGCAGAGGAGTGAGGACTCGGTGGGGCGGGGGGTAAGAGGGGAAGGGGCCCCAAAGTGCCCCATGGGCACTGAGAACCAGAATCCGTGGGGCTGACTCCATTGCTGAAGATTGTGGGAAACTGAGTGGGATCAAGGAGGCTCTGGGAATAATGGGATGTGGTTGTCTTGGTATTGCCAGTAGCGATGTGCTTATCCTGGTGGGGCGTAGTGAGAGCTGGTTGCCAAGGCATTGTGGGTAGTGGGCTGTGATAAGTGAGTAATGGATTGCCACTGCCTGGGTACTGTGGATAACAGAGGGTGCCATGGACTTGTGGTTAATAGATGTGGTTTCCCATGGTGGACTTGTGGGTGACAGACAGTGGTTGCCTCAGCCCAGTGGTTAATGAATTGTGGTTGTCATGGTATTGTGGGTAGTGTAATATGGTTGTCATGGCAATTGGGTGTAGTAGAATGTAGTTGTGGCACTTGGGGACTGGAGGATTGGCATTGCAGAATATTGCTATTAACAGTTTGGTTGCTGGGGCATCCTGTATAACAGGCTTAGGTTGTAAGGAACTCTGGAATGCCCCCTGACTGTGAATGGTGGTTGCCATGGCATTGTGGCTGGGAGAATGTGGTTGCTACGTTACGTGGTTCTCTCCACACAGTGGTTAAAGAGTGTAGCTGCCCAGTGTTGTGGGTGGTAGGAAGTGGTTGCCACAGCACTGTGGGTAATGGAATGCGGTTGCCATGGTGGCTGGGTAGGAGATGGTGGCCACAGTGCTGCTTGCAGTAGGGTGCCGTGCACCCTGGACAGAGTGGGGTTAGGCTGAGGACCACAGAAGCTCATCATTATGAGCCAGGGGTAAGGGCTGAGTCATTTCTTCCCCCGAGTCTGTAGTTATCAGGGACATGATGACCCCTAACCGCATCCCTGCCCCTCGGCCCCCAGGACACCCCTCGTGTTTACAGTTCACGGTGAACATGACAGCGGCCGTTCGGACCTACCGCTGGCAGTGCATCGAGTGCAAGTCCTGCAGCCTGTGTGGCACCTCGGAGAATGATGTGAGTGCCCTGCCCCCACCTCCCCAGGACATATCCCCATTGGCCTCCCCACTTGGCACCTCCGCCTTTTCCTGGAGCCTCCTTGCTGGTGACCACTAGTAACCGTATTATTATTATTGTTAGCGGCCATTCATTGAGCCTGGTACTTAATACTTTTCATCTTTCTGACTCCTCCCAACCACCCTCTGAGGCAGGTGCCTGGTTCCCTCTTCACAGAGTGGGGAAATAACTTGCCCAAGGTCAGGCAGCTAGGGAAATGGCATAGCTGGGGCCTGAACCCACGTCCACTGTTTTTGGAGCTGGTATCAGGCCATCTCAGTGTCATTTTAAGTGTTCCATAAGACATGATAAAGCCTGCACTACAGATTGCCAACTTACAGTGCTCAGGGGTGTTTTGCTCTGCTAAGCAGGGTTTTGCGAAGATTCTGTGGCCAGACCTCTGGGAGTCCTTTCTTTCAGAAGGGCCCACCTCCCCCAGTCCCTTTGACTAGCCCCTACCCCATCCTCCCACCCGGATCTCTAGTGCCTGTGCTCCCAGGGTGCCAACTGGGCAGGTCTCACCCCCCCAGGACCAGCTGCTGTTTTGTGATGACTGTGATCGGGGTTACCACATGTACTGCCTGAGCCCCCCCATGGCGGAGCCCCCGGAAGGTGAGAGAAGAGGTGGGCATGACACTGGGGTGGGTGGGCTAAAAAGTTGTCTTCTTGCTGGTGAAGACCTTGCCCTCTGTATAGGAGGGGCTGCGCAGCCCTCCCTGGACCTGGGCCTAACTCCCTGTCCTCTGGCCACCCCACAGGGAGCTGGAGTTGTCACCTGTGTCTTCGGCACCTGAAAGAGAAGGCCTCTGCCTACATCACTCTCACCTAGGCCTGGCTCTGGCTCACCTGGACCTCTGGGGTGGTGCTTGCCCATCTGCCTCTCAGAGCTCCTCTACTCTCTTCTCATCCTTAATGTGCCACCATGGGAAGGGGCGCGGGAAGCCTGAGAGGAGGCTGGGCCACCCACTTCCCTCTGTGCGAGTGGAATGTTTGCCCTGCGGGTTGGTGGGCCCAGCAGGGCTCCTCTCTATTCCTCCCTCCTTCCCCATCCCTTGGCAAATGGGCACCAGGGGCTTCTGCTCCCCTCAAAGCCATACCCCGCCTCTGGGCGGGCATGAGGGGTGGTGGATGCCAGCCCAGGGCCTGGACCCAGCCTTTTTCTAAAGAAAAAATCAAAAAGTTAAAAAAAAAGAAATTAATATATACAGAATCCTATAAGGCCTGGCTGGGTGAGGGGGGCACTGCTGAGTGAGTCCACAGGGCACCAGTCTATACCAGTTTCCTGCCTGGCAACCCCTCTCCCCAGTTTTGGAGCTGCAACTACCCCACTTCTCCTCCCCAGGTGGGCACCATTCCCCACTCTTGCCCAAGGCAGATGGGTGTGGTGCCCACCCTTTATCCCCTCTTGGTGCCCACTGTGGATACTGCATGATGTTGAACTGTGGCTTTGAAATCTGTTCCTGCCCCTTCCTGAGAGCCCCACCCTGTCTGCCACCACAAGTGTTACTGGTGGGGCAGGCGGGTCCCTGCCCAGCGCCTGCTGGGATGAGAAGCACAGACTCTGCAATGGACTAGTTTTTCCTCCTCCCCTGCCCTGATCCCCACCGGCCTGGCCGGGCTACCCCTGCCCCCTTACTGGCCATATTGAGGGTAACAAGGGGGAGTGGTTATTTCTTGTGGTTGTGTATGTTTATTGTTCGGGTTAAAAAAAGGGAAATTGAGATTGCAAGTGGATGAGGTTGTGGATTTTGGGGGCTTCCCCCAATCCAGGCATGCCCCCCCCCTTGTAAATGAGTCTCCTTTATTGCCTGCCTCTGCTGTGAATTAAATTGTTCTGTGTATTAAACTGGGCCTGACCCCTCTGCCACGACTACCTCCTTCTCCAGGCTGGTTTGGGGCGTCACCAAGAAGGGGAGCTGGGGCCTCATTTGGGGGAGAAGAAACAGAGGTTAACAGCTGGAGCTGGCTCCCACCTCCATCTCCCCCCTGTACCCCGCCTTTCTCTGGCTTTGTCCCACCTCCTCACTGCCTTGGCAGAAGGAAGAGGGGGGATGGGGTGGAGGGGGCTCCCGCCCAGCCAGCTGTGGTTGTCCTGGCAACGGACTACTGCAGCTGCAGCAGAAAGCTGAGAGGAGGAAGGCGGGGAACTGGGGGCTGGGGGAAGGGAAGGGATGAACAGAGGAAGCTGGTCAGCCCCTCCTCGGCTGGGGTAGAGGGCAGGGTGCCAGGAGCACCTCATCCTAGTACCAGACATCACCTGGGGCTTCCTGTATGGGGCCAAGAGCGGAGGGGAAGGAGCAGGGGAGAGAAAGATAGGGACATAGGGACATTAGGAGGCTGAGATTTGGGTGAGGTGGGTTGTGGAGAGGGAACCAGGAAAGAGAGATTAGGACAGAGACATAGATATGAGAATCACAAATTTATAGAGAATCAGAAAAAAGACAGCAGGAGAGAGCAGAAGAGGGAAGCAAAAAATAAAAATAAAAATCTAGAGATACGGATGAGGAGAGCCACAGGAATTATGGGGGAAGAGAAGAGATGGAGATTTAGTGCGAGAAAAAATAATAAAAAATAGACATGTTGGGGAGAGACAGGAAGAGGAAGCAGACAGTGACTTGGAGAGAGAAGTAGAAGAGAGATTTGACGGGGGAGGCAGAGAACCAGGGCACATAAAATGGGAGAGAAAAAGAAGAAGAGAGGCATGTTGGGGAGAGAGATACAATTAGGATCCAGGGACAGGTAAAATCTCAGCACAAGGACACAGGAGATGACTGAGATTTCATGGGAGAGAAGGACACAAAGAATTTAATGGGACAAAAGAAAAATTGTGAGAGAGACAAAGGTATGAAGGGATTCAGATTGGGTGAGGAGAAAGCCAGAGATGGGGTGGGAGAGACTAGGAGAGGCTCCAAAGGGCGCCTGTAGGAGAAACAGGAGGATGAGGCAGACACTGAAATCGGGCAGAATGGGACAGGGACAAGCACGGCACAGTTCAGGCGAGCGCGAGGGCTGGCAAGTGCATGTGTGAGTTGTGGGGTATTGGAAGTTGGTGTGTCACAGGCGCCAGGAGAAGATGTGAGAACAGCTGGTTCCACTGTTCTCTGATGGGGGGAGGGCAGCTCGGTCAAGGATGGGGCCTCAAGGAGGGCGGGGAAGGGAGTTTCTGGAACACTCTAGAATTTTTAGGAGATGTGAGCATAGCTGGTCCACCTCCTCTGGAAAAAGGCTAGGTGCCCGTCTGGGGACAAGGTTTTGTGTGTGGTGAGGGAAGGGTCTGGGTTAAAGAGACATCGGGTTTGACTCAGAGACAGGGAAATGGGTGAGGTGGGCCAGAAAGCCCAGCCACCTGGCCAACCCTGCCAAGAGGGTCGGGCTGATCTCAGATCCAGACTGAGGCCAGACTTTGGGATCTTCATGTGGAATTTTGAGATTTGGACTGTGGACTCTGGGTCAAACTGTAAGGGTTTGCAGATCTGGGCCCAGAGTTCACGGCCCCTCCCCAGATGGGAGTCCCCAGAGAAAGGCCTTGGCCAGGGGAGGTCACAGGGGAGGTGTCAGTCTGTCTTGGACACCTCCAACTCGCTGTGCCTGGCACCACCCTTCCCCACATTGGGCGGATGGGGCGCCAGTAAGCCCAAGCTGGGGGAGTGGGAGGGAGTGGCTGGGTGACTGCCTGGGCAGAGGAGGCGTGGGTGGCCCTTAAAGGACAGATTTACTGAGCTGGAAATCTGGCTTTCTTTCTGTTCAATCTCGATTTTTAAAAGTTGCCCACTAATTCTAAAACTAACACAACTTTGTGGCTGGGCCTTGCTTTCAGGCATTTACTAGTAGTATGTGACTTCTGAGGTAGAATCTCCCTCTTTTTATTTAAAAAAAAAAAATATATATATATATATATTTACCCAAAAGGGTAAAAAAGCTTATTAAGATGACAAAAATGACAAGGTTTTTTATTTACCTCCAACAAAGATAACAGGAGAGTGACATTTTCTTGCTGCTTAATAAAAATTTCTGTAAACTGACTTATTTATTTCAGAGAGGAAAGGGGAAGGAAAGAGAGAGAGAAACATGAGTGATAAGAGAATCATTGATAGGCTGCCTCCTGCACGTGCCCCATTGGGGATCGAGCCCGCAACCCAGGCATGTGCCTCTGGCCGGAACCGAACCCGGGACCCCTCAGTCGGCAGACCGACACTATCACTGAGCCAAGCCGGCCAGGGCAACTCCCTCTTTTTAACTTAAGAAGGACTTTCACGTTCTGAGTGGTGGATTTCTGTCATTTGGGTTTCAAGGAAAAAATGTTTACAAGGTTGGTGTCCCCTGGTACTTAGGGAAGAATGTGTGTGTGTGTGTGTGTGTGTGTGTGTGTGTTTGCGCACGCACGGTGACTGTTTGGGACAAGGGGAACACAAGAGGGGGCTGATGCTGGACCGCCTCTCATGAGTGAACCAGGCAGCTGCCCAGCTAGTGAACACACAGACCATTTCTATGAAACATTTATTTTCTTTGAAACCTCCAGAAACATGCCAGAAAATCTCAAAACAGGGATAGAAAAAAGACAAAAAAGAATAAAAAAATCCAAATGAAACAAATCATACAAAAAACCCCAAACCAAATCATGCTTCTATCTTACCCATCAGATAGAACACCAGCTTCAAATTAAATAGATTTGTTTTGCAGAGATCCTTAAAAAATAACAGAAAACCAAAAATCATAATTTACACTTGTCAATGTACATGATTAGGTCCCCAAAATGATTAGAATGATCTGAAGATGAGGTGACAACTTAAAAGCGAGGGGTTGGGGAAGCACGGGCTCCAGCCTAGGGTCTGAAGAAAGGGGGTTGGGAGGTCTTGGAGAACTTGTCCAAAATGGGAGTCTGAGAAGGGGAGTGGAGACATCACAGTAGTTGGCCAGGGCTGGGGACCGGGCAGGCCCTCTGCAGCCTGTCTCACACCACAGCCCAGGTGAGGACGAGGAGGTGGCAGATGTGCAGGCTTTGTCACAGGCACCAGTGCTGCCAGGGGCCAGGGGCTGACTGCAGAGGGACATGGTCAGTGTCTTTTTCTCTGGCTTCCTGAATGCCTGTGTCTCAGCACCCCTTCCCCTGAGGTTTCTGGTCCCAAAGAGAAGGCGGTGAAGTCTCTGGACAAGGACTGGGCCGCTGGTGCTGGCTCCCAGCCCAGAGCTGCAGTTCTGAGCCAGGCCCGCGGCTCTCCTGGTCTGCTGATTCCTGAAAAGGAACAGCCCAGGGAACTGGCCTCAATCCTCAGCTTGAGGTTGGGGGAAGCCACAGACTGTGGCCATACAGGCTTGTTCTGGCACAACTCTACATGAAAAAATAAATATATATATGTGTGTATGTATATATATATTTGTTTTTAAAGGAAAAAAAGAAACTCTGTTTCCTGGGTGGACAGCGTAGTGTCACACCAGCTTGCAGCCTGGCAAGCTGCCCCTTATTGCCGTTAGAGGACCAGCGTCTCGGGGTTCCCACAGCAAAGGCTTCCGGGGAGCACAGTGAGGGTGGCCCAGAATCCACTGCTGTGGGGGCTACAAGGTGGGCTGAGGGACTTGCAAACACAAAACCAAAGCAGAGAGATGAAGGCTGTTTCTCTCTAGTGAGGGTGGGCAGGCCCATGTGACGTGGGGGCTCCCTGGAGCCCCTCTTGGTGCCTGGAAGAGGCCGTGGCTGCGGGGTGAGGGCTGCGGGGTGAGGGCTGCGGGGGCTGGGCAGCTCTGCGGCTGGGCCTGGCGGGGCAGGAGCTCAAATCGCACGTGGAGGGGCTCAGGCACGATGGCCTCTGTGGCTGACAGAAAAAGACTCTAAATGGTGTGCAAATAGTTTCCCCCTCAGAGCACATGACTCCGGATGTTTGAGTTCCCCCTCTCTATTCTGGGACCCCCCCAAGAAATAACTGAAACTCTAAGAATGTGCTCCTGGATGTTTCTGAAATAATGGGGTTGGGAGGAGGTGATGTCCGTGCTTCTTGGCGCTCGTGCAGGAAGGAGAGCCTTGGCCTGTTTCCACATGAGCCCTGATCTCTCCAGGGTGGGGTAGATTGGGCCGGTTCACACTGTGTTTCTCATGCAGGGGGCTGGGCCCCATAAGCCAAGCCCAAACTCTTATATGTGGTGAAGAAACTTGGTTTATGAACGCCTGGAGCTGTGGAGTTTAGAGACTCACTACTGCCCTCCCTCTTTCCTTCCTATAGCTTTGATGTCTAGATCCTAGGAAGAGACAGGATGCCCGCCCCTCCACCCCCCTCCGCAGGATGGGCCCTTGGGGGTAGAGTGGGCAGTCCCCACCCCAAGGACCAGAGGTGAGCAGTTCCAAGGGAGGCTTGAGGCCCTGTGGCCTGTTGGGGCTCGAGAACCATGAGCAGACCCTGCCTCCCAGCCCCGGAGGTTCTATGTCTAAGGGGAGTGTGGTGGGGTCCTAGCTGGATGATCTTGGTCACACCTGCAACCAGGAGCTGAGCTAAGGGAGAGAGGAGAGCAGAAGCCCCCATCCACCCAGGTGGGGGTATGAGGCGGCCTCTCCACCTCAGAGTTCCTTCTTCTCCCTGCAGAAGATCTCAGCGAACTTGCGCAGCTGCTCACTGGCGGCCTGTGACTCCTCCTGCAACCGCTGGTTGTTCTGACGCAGGCTGGCCACCTCCGACTGCAGCACTGCCTTGTCCTGCTTCTCCTGCAGGGCAGGGTGTGGGCATCAGCAGAGTGGTCTAGCCAAGGGCTCCCTAGGGCCTGTGAGCCCTGGCTCAGCTGTGCTTTAGAGCTGGGCTGCCGGGTGCCAAGCGCAGCTCTGCTTGTTCACAGCTGAGTAACCCCGGGCCAGTCACTTCATCTCTCTGAGACCAATAGCCTCAACTCTAAAAAGGGGTGGCTGCGCGCTTTCCCTAAGGTCATTTATGTGGAGCTTTCACACAACAGAGTGATGTTGGGTGATAGTCTGATGAGGAACATCACTGTGATTATTATCACCTCATTTCACCCTCAGCCACCCAGGGTGTTGGGAATCCCAGCCCCATACAGCAAGGGGGAGCTGGGTATGGACGCAGGGCTGCCTCCATGGCCTCTCCTGAGACACCCTTCCAGGATCCTTCACATCCAGAGGCGGCAACTCGTCCAAGGTCACATGAGGTGCCGGGGTGATATCTGAACCAGAGCTCCTGTGATTTTTGTGCTTGAGACTCACAGTATATGCTGCCTTTTACCCCAAACTATAGAAAGCAACAAGGAAAAGTATCCTCCATCCTTATTTCTCCTCATTTTTCTACCCTGGAGGCAAATACAACAATTCATACTGCTGCTTTCTATGTAGTCCTCTGACCCATGGACGTTAAACATTTATTTCAAGTATGATGTTGTTCTAGAAAACAGTTCTGCAGCTTGCTTAGTTTGTTACTTAAGTTATTGGATTTCTTTTGTATATTAGTAACTATATAGTTTTATGTGACTATTTTAATTGGCTGCAGAATACCTGCTGCCCGGGTGACCTGTCACGTCTATCAGTACTGACCTGTGCAGGGATGGCTACACTGGCTCCCATTAGGGGGAAAAAATTAGTTCATAGGTTGATGCTCAACCACTGAGCCATGCCAGCTGGTCCTGGCTCCCATTTTTTATTCTGCCAATAGTACAGCATGAACACCTTCACTCACAGGTCTCTGTGCCCATGCTTGAGATCCTGCTGGGAAAATTCCCACAAGTGGAATTGCTGGGTCAACATGGTACATAATTACTTTTCTTGCCCCCAAAAGGTTAGACTAATTTATTCTTCCTCCAAGAACGTGTGATTTCTCTGTGTTCACCAGCCTTCGGTAGTGTCACGTTTTACTCTTTACTCATGACTACATTCAAAGATGGGTGGCCTCCCCTCGATTTGCAGGGGTGGGGGGACAGGTACCTCATCATTGCTGGCCCCCCAGTGTCTGGGCAGTGGAGTGGGGGGGCTTACCTTCTGGAGGTCCGTGTGCAGCTGTTTCAGCATTACTTCCAGCTGGTACACCTTGCCTGTCAGATCCAGGGGTGGCTCCTCGCTGGAAAGACAGGGGACAGGGTCAGGCTACTCTCACTCCTGAGGTTCTGGGGCGTCCTTTCCCTGCTGGTATCCCAACAGGGCCTGGAGGAGTAAGTCTGAAGGAAGCCAGAAGCCAGCTCTCTTCCTGGCCTTGCTCCGCCCAGTGAGGGCATGTGTGTGGATGTGGGTGAGGTTGAAGGCTGTGCCTGTGCCTGCCCTGAAGTGTGCTTTCCCCAGAGGAGGGACCATGTATGTGCTTAGGGAGAAATCCTGCCCAAGTGTGACCAGCTCCTGTGGCATGAGACAAAGAACCCATCCCGCAGACATCCATGGAGCACACAGGCCTGTGAGTGGACAGGACTAGCAATGAGACTGAGGAGGACGATAGCCGCTGGCACTGGGCGCCCACCCTGCACTGCACATGGTCTCCATCAAACAGGTTCTGGCCCAACGCAGCCTGGGAGGTCACCATGTCATTACCCACTGGACAGAAGAGAAACCCAAGCGCAGCCAGGGACGCTGTACCCAGGACCTTAGCCTATGGCTCCTCCTCTGCAGATTCCTCTGCCCTGGGCTTGCCTAGCCTCTTCAGGGGACAGTGGGCAGCCCCTTCCTGTAGAAGGCTCCACTTGGCCTGTGGGTCACACGTATCTGGTGGGTGCTGGGGAGGGGTGGGCTGCAGCAGATGAAGGGAGCCCGGGGTCTCAGCCCAAGAAGGGGAGAGGACTCGGCCCCTCACCCTTCCCTCCCTCTGTGGTCCTGGATCTTCTGCAGGGGGAGATGGAATGCAGGTGGGAGGAGGTCAGGAGAGCACCCAGAGGTAACAGGTGCCACCAGTTCCACACCCACTCTATTCCTACCCTTTCTGTGGTGGCACCACCTGTAGCTGCCTAGTTCCTGTAATTACAGTGGGGCCACATTTGGGAGGAGGTTGAGTCGTGAAGCCACTGTGACACCAACAAGAAGAATCAAAATTACCCTGAAAAATCGCTTGTACTGCCCACAAGGTCCATGACTGTGGTATATAGAGTCCTGTGAGGGGAGGGCGGCTGTGCACATGTACAATGCACTCTTTACACCCATGGACCTGCAAACATGCTATTTCCATTCTATCTCCCTCTTTAATTTTATTGTCTGTCACGACAATGCAGTCAAAGACGTTACACTAAATGTGAGATGGCAAATGTGACAGCCTGGCCCATGTCCTCCTCCCTTCCCCAGGAAGCCTCTTGAGGCCAGGATCCTGCCTCATCGTCCCCAGGTCCCAGACAGCCCAGCAGGGACCCCGTAGCTGTCGTTAGGGAGAAGATTCACATAATTCAGGAATATGCAGAGGAGGAGACCCAGAAGCCGACAGAGGACAATGGAGTCACAACTTAAGC
Source organism: Myotis davidii (assembly GCF_000327345.1). NCBI lineage: Eukaryota > Metazoa > Chordata > Mammalia > Chiroptera > Vespertilionidae > Myotis > Myotis davidii. Next base: position 299,907 of record NW_006297385.1, on the reverse strand, counting down.
AGTTTTCAAAGTTGGAAGTGCAACAACTGTGAGAACACGGATTACAGTGTCGTGTCCACCTGACCATGAGGACAGGACCCACTCTGGTTTGGTCACTGCGGGGCCCAGTGTGTGGATCACTCCACAGCGTGAGATGAGGAAGCAGATGTTCCCCAGACACTGCAGACCGGTGGTGGGGTGACCTGCAGTGGCTATCACTCACCTGGATGTCCCCAGGGAAACCTCACCTCATGGTAGGGGTGGTCCTGGGGGTCGGGGGCCCTCTCTCCAGGCTTAGGTGGCTGTGGACAGGACTGTGTGCAGGAGGCATGTCCGGGCTCAGAGCTGGGTCATTGAGAGAGAAGAGTGACACGGCTCTTTGCACTGGTGGAGAGAGAGGGGAGAGGGGTCAGCAGGGATCCTGGCTCCTCCTCACTCGATGACCCTCCCTCTGCACCTTTCGCCTGAACCTCCACCACATTCCCAACTACACCTCTGTTAGATCACACAGGCAATGTGGATGAATTTTTTCCAAAAAATCCAATCAGATAAGGACACAACAAAACCCCATTGTGATTCTGAGTAAGTCCCTAGACCAGTGGTTCTCAACCTTCCTAATGCCGAGACCCTTTAATACAGTTTCTCATGTTGTGGTGACTCCCAATTTCATTGTTACAAATTTAACATAATTAAAGCATAGTGATTAATTACAAAAATAGTATGTAATTATATATGTGTTTTCTGATGGTCTTAGTGACCCCCATGAAAGGGTCACTTGACCCCCAAAGGGGTCGGGAACTATAGGTTGAGAACCGCTGCCCTAGACCAAAATGACCAGTTTAGACAAAATTCAAGGGAGAGAGAGACAGGTTAAATTATAGTGTGAGGAAGTAATAACCCAATTCAGAACCTGGCACATTCTTAGCATAAATGACTTGCTTTAGTCAACAAATAAGTGGCAGAAAAAAATGGCAAAAAGTGGAGTGTACTGAGTGACATAGTACATGAGGGTTTGTTACAGTCCAGTTCTAAGAATGTCTGTGAAATCACAAAAGCAAAAAGAAATGCAAAACAGAAATGCAAAATCACGTGTGCTGAAGAGAACAGAAGCCACAGGCCGGCTGGTGCAAGTGAACAGTCACGGGGTGCTTTGCGTGGGGCCTGCATGCTGGCAATTTTAAACAGGACTGTTGGGGGATCTTTCTGTAATGACAAGAATTGGCGAGGGCACCGATGCACCACAGAGCGTCTGGTTCACTATTGCCAGACAAGGGGGCGAGAAGGCCCAGGAGGTGGGCCTGTGTGTGCCCTGAGGGTATAGGCAGGGCCAGGAGCAGAGGTGCACATGCTGGACATGCACTGCTACCCGCAAAGGCGGCTCCCGTCAGCTGGACATCTCTCTGCTTCGAGAAGAGCACAGTAACAACCAAATACCCTTCCCTTAGATCCACCAACCGGTAATATTTTGCCACACTGACCTCCTCTCTCCTCACTCATCTGTGTCAGTATATATTTTTTCCTACTATTGATCGTAAATGGCACCACCATGGTGCCTCACCCCTATGTAGTTTATTATACTTTTCCAAAGAATAGGATGCTCTCCTACATCATCACAACACACTGTCATACTGAAGAACTTTAACATTTGTACTCAATGGCTAACAGTTATCCTGAAATCCACCCCCTCCCCCAAGTTCTCTAAACAACATCTCTATAGCTGCTGTCTTCTCTCCTGGCCTTAAAATTTATTCTCTTTGAAAATATTCTTCTGTGAACAATGTCACACATGCCCCAAAGCAGAGACAACAGCACCCATGAACCCGGCGCCCGTTCCAACAACTCAACATACCCTGGCTTCCTCCCTGCTTGTCCTTTGCTTCTATTCACCAGATTACTCCTTTCCTTCTCACCTTATAAATAGCTTCTTGAGGCTTAACTGACATACAACAGACTGCAAATGTCGAAAAGTGTACAATTTTCCTAGGTGCCTTTGTTGGCAGAGCCTCAGTTTCCTCATCTGTAAATGGGAATCCGAATACATCCCTCAGACAAGACCAGAAGAGATGCTGCTTGTGAAATGAGGAAGTGCTGGCTGCATCTTGCCTTCAGGAAGCACCACTAAGCAACCCTTCCTACCCCTGCACGTGCCAGGCCTCCAGAGGGCCACACCCATCAGCAGTGTTGGGGTTCTGCCTGGCAGCCATTCTCCAGGGGAAGGCTGAGGTAGACCAGAGGCAGGGCCTCGTATGCTCTAACCACTCTCCTTCTCACCCCAACCTCAGGCCTGACTGCCTTTATCCTGTGGCCAGCGGAGGCTGTCGGATGGGATGGAAGCAACAGGCAGAAGAAACGAGGAAGGATGTTTCCTCTAGGGCCACCTGCCAGAGTGGACTGGCTCAACCATGGAAAAATGAAGGATGTGTATTATATGGGTCTGGTTTAGCAGATCTGTGCTGGGTACCCAGTAGTGAATGCCCTCGGGTCCTGCCCTCCCGACCTAGTGGGGAAACACCCATCATTAGATAGCGACGGCTCAGAGTGGTCAGGGCACAGGCAGAGGGGTCAGGGCTGTGGGAGCTCAGAGGAGGTGCCTGATGTAGACTAGGGGATACCAAGGAGTGTTTCTTGGAGGAGGGACAACTAAGCTGTGGCCTGAAACAAGTATGTCAAACTCGCGGCCCACGGGCTGCATGCGGCCCACAAGGAATATTTTTGAGGCCCAACCAATATAACGGTATGTAAGAAATGTTCTAATAAAAACTTCGTAACTTAATTTTTATAATACCGTTATACATAATTATTAATAACAAACTACAATGTTTGCTAATGACTGATTACTATAATCGTGTTGCACTCATTTCCCTTATGCGCCTTACGTGCGCAGGTGCACCATTTCTCTCCACTTAATACTGGCAGTGAATATTTTAGCAGCTGACGTCATAGTCTTGGACTGACTTGTTTGGTATGCACAACAGGAAATATTTCACTTTCGGAGAACAAGAAAAGTAGGTTTATTTGTGTTATGCTTATTAATTTGTGCAGTTATTCAGTGTCTGGTAAGTTAATGTTCAAGAAAAAATATTAATTTTTATTCAAATGTTCTATTATTTTATGCTAATGATTACTCCTTTATTTCAGCCTTTTGTATTCTATTGAAATAAACCTATGTTTCTATGAAAATTGAAGCTTCTGTTTTTTTGCGGCCCCCATAAACTTAAACCTTGTTTATTTGGCCCGTGTTAGCCTTTGAGTTTGACATGCTTGGCCTAAAAGATAAAAAAAATGAGCCAGAAGAATATGGTTGTGTCTGTCAGGGATCACCATGAGAACCCATGAGGAAATGGAGGCATCCTAATATATATAAAAAGCCAGGTGCCATCACGACCGGACGGACAACCAAACAGCAGGCTAGGGAGCTGAGGGAGTGGGAGCTGTGGGCCCAAATGACCAAAGGACCAGTCTGGCTCTCACAGCATGGCGGGGCAGGGTCCCGGAAGCTGAGGAGCCTCGCGGGGTGGGGGGCTGTGAGCATGGAGCTTCCCAGGGTGGCTAAGGCGGAGGAGCATCGCGGGCAGGGGAGGGGGATGCGAGGCAGAGGAGCAGGGCGGGAGCTGTGAGTATGGCGCTTCGCAGGGCATTGAGGTAAAGGAGCATTGTGGCTGAGGCCGAGGAGCCTTGCGGGGTGGGGGCTGTTAGCGTGGAGCTTCGTGGGGTGGCTGAGGTGGAGGAGCGTTGTGGGGCAGTGGAGGTGGGGCAAGGGCTGTGAGCGTGGAGCTCTGTGGGGCTGCTGAGGCGGAAGAGCATTGCAGGGCGTGGGCAGCAGTGAGGTGGAGAAGCCTTGCAGGGCGGGGGCTGTAAGCATGGAGGTTCATGGGGCAGGGGCCACAGAGGAGCGACGCTGGGTGGTGGACATGGCCCTGATTGCAGCTAGACCCAGGGATCCTAACCACACACGATTTAATCGTGCGCTGGGCCTCTAGTAGAAAGATAAAGCCGCTTGCTCAAGGTCACACAGGAAGGAAATGGCAGAGATTGCTAGCTGTCCATCATGATCAGTTTTCCCTTTCTCCATAATAACATATTCCAAATTTCAGCTGGACACATGGTCTCATTTCCCAGCCTGCCCTGCAACTAGACGTGGCCATGTGTGACATTCTGGCCAATGGAAATAAGCACAGAAGTGTGAGGCGTTGGGAAGTGCCCTTATAGGGAGGATGTGTCCTTCTCTCTCCTGCTCAAAGTTGAACATCATGGTCAGAACTCTAGTACCCTCACTGTGGGGGTGAAAAGCCTGTGCCCTCAGGCATTTGTGGAAGTGCCATGCCAGCCCACCCAATAATTTTTACCTGTGCAAAACCAGGTATGTTTAAGTCATTATTAATTTGGATTTTTTGCCACTTGCAGCCGAAGCAAATCTAGACACAATTTGGATTGCTACAGTTTTGCCCTACAGTAATAATATAAGGTATTGTCTGTTGAGGGCTTGTTTTGTGCCTGACATGTTTTACAAAAGTTTCATGTAATCCTCACTGCAGCCTCAGGTCATGGGCACAGTCACGTCCCTGATCTGCAGCTAAGGTAACCGGATCAGAAAGATGAAGACATTTGGCTAGGACTGCACAGCAAGCGACAGGGGAAGGATGTGAACCCTGTTCCACCGGATTCTGGAACCTGAGTGTGTCCCCTTTCAAAACCCCAAAGCCCTCTGTTGATCCTTTTAGGGCACAGCAGAGGGTAGGACAGTGATGGCGAACTCATTTTTTTGGTTACTTTTTCTTTGTTAAAATGACATTTAAATATATAAAATAAATATCAAAAATATAAGTCTTTGTTTTACTATGGTTGCAAATATCAAAAAATTTCTATATGTGACATGGCACCAGAGTTAAGTTAGGGTTTTTTCAAAATGCTGACACCTCAAGCTCAAAAGGTTTGCCATCACTGGGTAGGATCTGGTGGGGTTGGGTGGAGGATACCTACCTTCGTACGCCTTGGCTGCGTTTACCAGGCTGGACCACTCAAGGCCAGCAGCTGTGTCAGGCAGTGGCATCATCCCAGGGTCTAGGCGTCGAAGTGGCCGGTCCCGTCCATCAGCCAGTGAGAGCTCAGAGGCTGAGATGGTGGCTGGGTGGGGAGAACAGAGATAGGGAGGTGGGTATGTATGACAACATGGGAGAAACAAAGAAATTAATATATTGTTATACTTTATATATAATTATGCAACATTATGTAATTGTTATAACATTATACATAATTAAATAAACGCCATATTTATTAGATGATAAATGCCATGGAAACCATACAGCAGGGAACGGGGTGGGAGTGTTGGATAATTCTGTGGGTACAATTTTAAACAGGGTGCTAGGGGAGGCCTCACTGAGAAGATGGCATTTGTAAAAGCTCTGAAGGAGAGGAGGGACTGAGCCAGGGGTTACAGGAGGGAAGAGTATCCAGGCAGATAGAACAGCCAGTACAAAATTCCCAAGGCAGGAATGTGCCTGTGGGTTTAAGGCACACTGGGGCGGCCATGTGGCTGGGACAGAGGAAAAGGGGGAGAAAGAGAGAGAGTAGTGGGAATAGCTGTTTTTCAGTATTTACTACATGCTAGGCATTGTGCTAGCATTTTCTATGTATTAACTTGTTTGATTCTCAGGTTAACAGTGATGTAGGCACTATTGTTGCTCCCATTTCACTATCACAGAAACTGAGGCACCAGAGAAGTGAAGTCAGAGAGGTGGCAGGGCTGGACTGCGTGGGGCCTTGTGGGCCATGATGAGGACTTTGTCTCCTAGTGAGATGGAGCCACAGAAGGGCTTTGAGCGGAGAGAGATGTGACCCAATGCAATGTTCACAGGGACCTCGGCTTTGTTTGGGGGATAGATGGTGGAGGGGCCTCGAGGAGCAGGGAGACAGTAAGGAGGCCACTGCAATGGCCCAGGAGGGAGATGAGAGTGGAGGACGATTGGGAGATCCTGGCTCTCTCTTGTAGGTGAAGCCAACAGTATTTCCTGAAAGGGGATGTGGGTGTACGACAGAGACGGATCCACGGTGATGTCAAGATGCTGGAGGTGGTGCTGAGATGGGAAGGCTGCGGGGAGCAGAAGTTTGTTGCTGGGGGTGTGGGGTGTGAGCTGCCATTAGACTCCCACAAGAAGCCAGTGGGTGGTGGCTGGCTATGGAGTGTGGGGTGGAGGAGAGGTGACAGGCTGCAGGTATAAAGGGTTGCCAGTGTCTGGACAGTATTTGCTGTGGCAGAGTCACTGTCGGGAGACCTGGGGGCTCGAGTGGGGAAAGTGACCCCTGAAGTCTCAGGGTGCTGGAGTGACAGACAGCACAAGAGTCGCATCAGCAGCTGCATTTGCTACAGCCACTAAGCGAGTCCGATGCCTCATAGCCCATAAAGGGGATGGGGCAGAGGAGGACGGCCAGGCACAGAGAGGTACAGAAGA